>NW_027397077.1:10804182-10872977 GCF_003265705.2 Callorhinus ursinus
CCCATCCCTCCCACCCCCCACCACTCCAGTAACCCTCAGTTTGTTTCCTGAGATTAAGAATTCCTCATATCAGTGAGATCATATGATACATGTCTTTCTCTGATTGACTTATTTCACTCAGCATAACACCCTCCAGTTCCATCCACGTCGTTGCAAATGGCAAGATCTCATTCCTTTTGATGGCTGCATAATATTCTATTGTGTATATACACCACTTCTTCTTTATCCATTCATCTGTTGATGGACATCTTGGCTCTTTCCATAGTTTGGCTATTGTGGACATTGCTGCTATAAACATTGGGGTGCACATAGCCCTTCGGATCCCTACCTTTGTATCTTTGGGGTAAATACCCAGTAGTGCAATTGCTGGATCGTATGGTAGCTCTATTTTCAACTGTTTAAGGAACCTCCATACTGTTTTCCAGAGGAGTTGCACCAGCTTGCATTCCCACCAACAGTGTAGGAGGGTTCCCCTTTCTCCGCATCCCCGCCAACATCTGTCATTTCCTGACTTGTTAATTTTAGCCATTCTGACTGGTGTGAGGTGGCATCTCATTGAGGTTTTGATTTGGATTTCCCTGATGCCGAGCGATGTTGAGCACTTTTTCATGTGTCTGTTGGCCATTTGGATGTCTTCTTTGGAAAAATGTCTGTTCATGTCTTCTGCCCATTTTTTGATTGGATTATTTGTTCTTTGGGTGTTGAATTTGATAAGTTCTTTATAGATTTTGGATACTAGCCCTTTATCTGATATGTCATTTGCAAATATTTTCTCCCATTCTGTTGGTTGTCTTTTGGTTTTGTGGACTGTTTCTTTTGCTGTGCAAAAGCTTTTTATCTTGATGAAATCCCAATAGTTCATTTTTGCCCTTGCTTCCCTTGCCTTTGGCGATGTTTCTAGGAAGAAGTTGCTGCGGATGAGGTCGAAGAGGTTGCTGCCTGTGTTCTCCTTTAGGATTTTGATGGACTCCTGTCTCACATTTAGGTCTTTCAACCATTTGGAGTCTATTTTTGTGTGTGGTGTAAGGAAATGGTCCAGTTTCATTCTTCTGCATGTGGCTGTCCAATTTTCCCAACAGCATTTGTTGAAGAGACTGTCTTTTTGCCATTGGACATTCTTTCCTGCTTTGTCAAAGATGAGTTGACCATAGAGTTGAGGGTCCATTTCTGGGCTCTCTATTCTGTTCCATTGATCTATGTGTCCGTTTTGGTGCCAGTACCATACTGTCTTGATGATGACAGCTTTGTAATAGAGCTGGAAGTCCGGAATTGTGATGCCGCCAGCTTTGCTTTTCTTTTTCAGTATTCCTCTGGCTATTCGGGGTCTCTTCTGGTTCCATACAAATTTTAGGATTATTTGTTCCATTTCTTTGAAAAAAGTGGATGGTATTTTGATGGGGATTGCATTGAATGTGTAGATTGCTCTAGATAGCATTGACATCTTCACCATATTTGTTTTCCAATCCATGAGCATGGAACGTTTTTCCATTTCTTTGTGTCTTCTTCAATTTTTTTCATGAGTATTTTACAGTTTTCTGAGTACAGATCCTTTGCCTCTTTGCTTAAATTTATCCCTAGGTATCTTACGGTTTTGGGTGCAATTGTAAATGGGATCGACTCCTTGATTTGTCTCTCTCTGTCTTGTTGTTGGTGTATAGGAATGCCACTGATTTCTGTGCATTGATTTTATATCTTACTACTTTACTCAATTCTTGTATGAGTTCTAGCAGTTTTGGGGTGGAGTCTTTTGGGTTTTCCACATACAGTATCATATCATCTGCAAAGAATGAGAGTTTGACTTCCTCCTTGCCAATTTGGATGCCTTTGATTTCTTTTTGTTGTCTGATTGCTGTGGCTAGGACTTCTAATACTATGTTGAATAGCAGTGGTGATAGTGGACATCCCTGCCGCGTTCCTGACCTTAGGGGAAAAGCTCTCAGCTTTTCCCCAGAGAATGATATTCACTGTGGGTTCTTCATAGGTGGCTTTTATGATATTGAGGTATGTACCCTCTATCCCTATACTCTGAAGAGTTTTGATCAAGAAAGGATGCTGTACTTTGTCAAATGCTTTTTCTGCATCTATTGAGAGGATCATATGATTCTTGTTCTTTCTTTTGTTAATGTATTGTATCACGTTGATTGATTTGCAGATGTTGAACCATCCTTGCAGCCCAGGGATAAATCCCACTTGGTCATGGTGAATAATCCTTTTAATGTACTGTTGGATCCTACTGGCTAGTATTTTGGTGAGAATTTTTGCATCCATGTTCATCAAGGATATTGGTCTGTAATTTTCCTTTTTGATGGGGTCTTTGTCTGGTTTTGGGATCAAGGTAATGGTGGCCTCATAAAATGAGTTTGGAAGTTTTCCTTCCATTTCTATTTTTTGGAACAGTTTCAGGAGAATAGGTATTAATTCTTCTTTAAATGTCTGATATAATTCCCCTGGGAAGCCATCTGGCCCTGGGCTTTTGTTTGTTGGAAGATTTTTGAGGACTGCTTCAATTTCCTTAGTGGTTATAGGTCTGTTCAGGTTTTCTATTTCTTCCTGGTTCAATTTTGGTAGTTGATACATCTCTAGGATGCATCCATTTCTTCCAGGTTATCTAATTTGCTGGCATAGAGTTGCTCATAATATGTTCTTATAATTGTTTGTATTTCTTTGGTGTTGGTTGTGATCTCTCCTCTTTCATTCATGATTTTGTTGATTTGGGTCCTTTCTCTTTTCTTTTTGATCAGTCTGGCCAGGGGTTTATCAATCTTGTTAATTCTTTCAAAGAACCAGCTCCTAGTTTCGTTGATCTGTTCTACTGTTCTTTTGGTTTCTATTTCATTGATTTCTGCTCTGATCTTTATAATTTCTCTTCTCCTGCTGGGTTTAGGCTTTATTTGCTGTTCTTTCTCCAGCTCCTTTAGGCATAGGGTTAGGTTGTGTATTTGAGACCTTTCTTGTTTCTTGAGAAAGGCTTGTATTGCTATATACTTTCCTCTCAGGACTGCCTTTGCTGTATCCCAAAGATTTTGAACAGGTGTGTTTTCATTTTCATTGGTTTCCATGAATTTTTTTAATTCTTCTTTAATTTCCTGGTTGACCCATTCATTCTTTAGTAGGATGCCCTTTAGCCTCCATGTATTTGAGTTCTTTCCGACTTTCCTCTTGTGATTGAGTTCTAGTTTCAAAGCATTGTGGTCTGAAAATATGCAGGGAATAATCCCAATCTTTTGGTACCAGTTGAGACCTGATTTGTGACCTAGGATGCGATCTATTCTGGAGAATGTTCCATGGGCACTAGAGAAGAATGTGTATTCCGTTGCTTTGGGATGGAATGTTCTGAATATGTCTGTGAAGTCCATTTGGTCCAGTGTGTCATTTAAAGTCTTTATTTCCTTGTTGATCTTTTGCTTAGATGATCTGTCCATTTCAGTCAGGGGGGTGTTAAAGTCCCCCACTGTTATTGTATTGTTGTCAATGTGTTTCTTTGCTTTTGTTATTAATTGCCTTATATAATTGGCTGCTCCCATGTTAGGGGCATAGATATTTGCAATTGTTAGATCTTCTTGTTGCATAGACCCTTTAAGGAGGATATAGTGTCCTTCCTCGTCTCTTATTACAGTCTTTGTTTTAAAATCTAATTTGTCTGATATAAGGATTGCCACCCCAGCTTTCTTTTGGTGTCCATTAGCATGGTAAATGGTTTTCTACCCCCTCACTTTCAATCTGGGGGTGTCTTTGGGTCTAAAATCAGTCTCTTGCAGACAGCATATCGATGGGTCTTGTTTTTTAATCCAATCTGATAGCCTGTGTCTTTTGATTGGGCATTTAGCCCATTTACATTCAGGGTAACTATGGAAAGGTTATGAATTTAGTGCCATTGTATTGCCTGTAAGGTGACTGTTACTGTATATTGTCTGTCTTCCTTTCTGCTCTTTGCTGCTTTTAGGCTCTCTCTTTGCTTAGAGGACCCCTCTCAATATTTCTTGGAGGGCTGGTTTCATGTTTGCAAATTCCTTTAGTTTTTGTTTGTCCTGGAATTTTTTATCTCTCCTTCAATTTTCAGTGAGAGCCTAGCTGGATATAGGATTCTTGGCTGCATATTTCTCTCGTTTAGTGCTCTGAAGATATCATGCTAGTCCTTTCTGGCCTGCCAGGTCTCTGTGGATAGGTCTGTTCTCAATCTAATGTTTCTACCATTGTAGGTTACATATATCTTCTCCCAAGCTGCTTTCAGGATTTTCTCTTTGTCTCTGAGACTCGTAAGTTTTACTATTAGATGTCGGGGTGTTGACCTATTTTTATTGATTTTGAGAGGGGTTCTCTGTTCCTCCTGGATTTTGATGCCTGTTTCCTTCCTCACATTAGGAAAGTTCTCTGCTATTATTTGCTCCAATATACCTTCTGCCCCTCTCTCTCTTTCTTCTTCTTCTGGGATCCCAATTATTCTAATGTTGTTTCATCTTATGGTATCACTTTTCTCTCGAATTCTGCCCTCATGATCCTGTAGTTGTTTCTCTCTCTTTTTCTCAGCCTCTTTATTATCCATCATTTGGTCTTCTATGTCGCTGATTCTCTCTTCTGCCTCATTTATCCTAACAGTTAGTGCCCCCATTTTTGATTGGACCTCATTAATAGCCTTTTTGATTTCAACTTGGTTAGATTTTAGTTCTTTTATTTCTCCAGGAAGGGTTTCTCTAATAACTTCCACGCTTTTTTCAAGCCCAGCTAGTATCTTTAAAGTCATGATTCTGAACTCTAGGTCCGACATCGTACTAATGTCCATATTGAGTAGTTCCCTGGGTGACGGTACTACCTCTTGTTCTTTTTGCTGAGGTGATTTTTTTCGTCTTGTCATTTTGTCCAGAGGAGAATAGATGAATGAGAGAACAAAATGCTAACAGGTTAACAATGTCCCCAGCAAATATACTCTATACAAATCAGAAAAGACCTGAAACCAGGGGAAAAGAACGGGAAAGAAAGAAAAAAGAAAGAGAAAAGAAAGAAAAAAAAAACAAAAAGAAAAAGATAAAAAACAAAAACAGAACAATACAAAAAAAACAGAATATGATCAAATATGATCAGGCTAGTGCATAGATCAGTGCCACACACTAGATTTTGGGCGTATTTTGGTCTGTTAGAAAAAAGTGCCTCATAAAATTTTAAAGGAAGAAAGACTTATATTTGTACAAAATAAGGGTTGATACAATGAAGGGATGGAAGATGACTGTAAAGATGAAAATTATAAAAGATTTTATAAAAGGAATTGATAAGAAGTTGTTTGAAAAAAGAAAGAAGAAGATTTAAAAAAAAAAGAAAAAAAAAGGGAGAGAATGTGATCAGGCAGGAGACTAGAACAAAGCCATACACTAGTGATTTAGGGTATATTTTGATCTGTTAGAAGAAACTGTATCTCAAAATTTTAAAGAGAGAACAACTTATATATATATGCCAAAAATAAGGGTAACTACTATGAAGGGATAAAATATGACTCTAAAAATGAAAAATAAAAAATGTTTTTTTAAAAAAGGGATTGATAAGATGTTGGTTGAAAAGGGGAAAAAGAAAAATTAAAAAAAAACGTTAAAAAATTAACTTTGAAAAACTAATGAATCATGGTAAAAAAAAACAATGAATTTTATGTGCAGTATTCCCCCAGTGCTGGAGTTCTCCCGTTCTCCTTGATCAGTAAACTTTTTCTTGGCTTGCTGGCTACTCGTGCTGGTGTTCTGGGGGAGGGGCCTGCTGCCGTGGTTCCCAAATGTCTTTGCCGGAGGTGGAATTGCCCCGCCCTTGTCGGTCCGGGCTAAGCAAGCTGCTCGGGTTTGCTCTCAGGAGCTTTTGTTCCCTGCAAGCTCTCGGTACAGCTTTGGAGGACCAGGGTGAAAATGGTGGTCCTTTTCCTCCTTTTCCTCCGCCTGGAGGAGCCGAGAACTCAGGGCCCTGCTCCTCAGTGCACCCCCAGAGAAAAGCAGTCACTCCCGTCTCCCCGGTCTCCGGCCGCACTCCGTGCTCACCCGGCCTGTGACTGAGCATTTCTATGTCTGGCACCTGACCCCGTGTGGCGTCTCCAAACCCAGGAGATCCCTGCGGTGCGCTTCTACCCCGCTCCTCCCAGGGGAGGAAGGGGAATCTCCCCGGATCTGCCGCTTGTTGGGTCCCTGCTGGAGGAGCAGTGGCCCGACTGGGCCACGGATCACAGTTTATGGCAACCCCGAGCTGAGAGCCCGCGCCTCGGCTCTGTCTCTGCAGCCGGCTTCCCCGCTCCGACACCTGGGAGCTCTGCCGCACTCAGGCACCCCCGGTTTTTCTGTGACCCCGAGGGTCCTGAGACCACACTGTCCCGCGAGGGTTCCACCCCCCGCTTAGCCACTGGAGCGACGTCCCTCAGCGGAGCCGACTTCTAACAATTCCGATTTTGTGCTCCGCGGCTCTATCACTTGCCAGAAGCGGCCGACGGAGGCCCCTCCCCCGCCGTCTATCCTCCCGAATATCGCCTCGGATTCACTTCTCTGCACGTCCTACCTTCCAGTAAGTGGTCGCTTCTCTGTTCAGAGAGTTGTTGCTACTCTCCTCTTCGGTCTCCTGTTGAGTTCGTAGGTGTTCAGAATGGTTTGATCCCTGTTCAGCTGAATTCCTGAGACCAGACGACATCCAGGGCTCCTCCTCCTCCGCCATCTTGCTCCGGTAGCCTTCCACGATATTTTAGATGGCTACATAGCATTCCAGCCTCCTCATTGTTGAAAAACATAGCTTGCTTTCCTTTTTTTTTTTTTTTTTTGCAATTTTAAACAATGCCATGATACAGATATATGTAGTTAAATCTATAAGTGTTTGCTTAATTAATTACTTAGAATAAATTTATAGAATTGAAATTGGGTCAAATAATATTTAACTTTTGCATACATGTAAGGCTTTCTATATGTATTAGTTTGTTCACCAATTCAACAAATATTTGAGTGTCTGCCTTGGGCTGGGCACCATTATGGCATTGGGGCATAATGAGAGCAAGACTCATGAGGTCCCTTCTGTGGAGATGTGACATTCTGGTGTGAGGAGAAAGATAATAACCAAAGTGATTATTAGACCAGAACTGTAGACCCCACTAATAGCAACACTCACACCTCCAGCCTTGATCTCAGCCCTGCCTTTGGAATATCCACCAGGAGTCTCAAGTTTCTGGCATCCATACCCACCTTCCTCATCTCAGCATATGGCAGTCCCAGACTCTCAAAAGTCAGGCCCCTAAACCTGCCAGCATCCTTGTGTTTTCTCCTTCCTCCCACCCCTAGCAAGTCCTGTCACCTCTGTCTTCCTCAGAATGAGAATCTGACTATGCCTCATGTCTTCTTCCATGGCACCTTGGGCTGAGCCACCATCCTGCTCCCTGAATTGTGACAACGGTCTTCTGACTGGTTTCTCTGCTGACATTGTTCTCCACCCCCAACAACTCCTCATGTATAGTCCATTCCTCACTCAGCAGGCAGAATGGTGCTATATCTTTTTAAAACAAAGGGCGCCTGGGTGGCTCAGTTGGTTAAGTGACTGCCTTCGGCTCAGGTCATGATCCTGGAGTCCCAGGATCGAGTCCTGCCTCGGGTTCCCTGCTCAGCGGGGAGTCTGCTTCTCCCTCTGACCCTCCTCCCTCTCATGCTCTCTGTCTCTCATTCTCTCTGTCTCTCAAATAAATAAATAAAGTCTTAAAAAAAAGTTAAAAAAAAAAAGGTCAGATCATGCCCTTTGTGTGTGTAACATCCTGCAGTGGCTTAGGGTCTTAGACTAATGCCAAGGAGGACCTGCATTACTGGTCACCCCTCTGTCTCAGGCTTTATCTGTTACCTCCCCCTCACCCAGCTCCAGCCACTCTGGACTTGGACCCACAGAACTTGCTCCCCTTCTGGGGGTCTTGGCACTTGTGTTCCTTGTGCTTGGAGGGACCTCCCCAGAGAGCCATGTGACAAGCTCCCTCGCTGCCTCAGGTCTCTGCTCAAGAGCTGCCTCCCCAGCCTCTCTGTTGGAAGCTGTAGCCTTGCTATCCTCTTTCCCTATGTTGCAGGCATCCAGGGCACTTGCCCCAGGAGTTCTGTCTTGTACTCGGTCATTGAGTGTCTCCCTCTCACATTTGAGGACAAATTCCATGAGAGCCTGGCTCATAACAGGTACTAATATATGTCTGTTGAAGTGATCAAACACAGAAATAAAGAGCTAAGTGTTGTAAAAGAAGACAGAGGAATAAGGTGGCAGAGAGCAACTGGGTGGGGATGGGTTGGCAGTCAGGGAGGGCCTCTTGGAGGAGCCCCCCTCTGAAAGGGGACCAGCATGAGAGAAGGCTGCATTCTGATGCCTTGTCTGGCTGAGGCCATGTCGTGGGTGTTCTGAGGTCACATTCCACATACAAAGCTTCTGGGAGCTACTGGAATGCATTATATAAGCGAGTGGCATGATGTGATGTAAATTTAAAAGAAACTTTCTCTGAGTGCTATGAGGAGAATGGTCATATCAGGTCAGAAGAGAAGCAGAGGGTTCTTCTCTGAGTCTCAGTGCAGGAGAGGGGTGCCTTGGTCCAGGATGATACCATTGGAGGGGGCAAAAAGTGAATGGGTTTGGAGCATATTCTGGAAATAGACTTGGCAGTGTTTGCTAGTGGATTGAATGAGGGAAATGAGGGAGAACAAATTAGATACTCTTCAGGGGGACTGTGCTAATTTCAATGGCCATATAGGGGGGTGCCCAGGACTGGGTGAGGTCGACTCTTCATATATATCATATATACTATATACTATACTATACCACACAGTATCCATATGCTTTATGAACATACTGTACATATAGTGCACCATATGATGACATACAAAGGAATGTCAAAGTAGATTAGTCTGGTCATAAAGTTTGATGGGCTGAGTGGGATCCTGCTGTTTCTTCCCCAGCAGGGTTTGAATTTTTCTGAAATGTTCATGTTAGCATAGTTCCAGGGAGAAGAGGACCAATCCAGATAGGTTGTAGCACGTCCAATTCTTCTTCCACTCTGGGAAGAAGAAAGATGAGAGCTGGATTTAGCAAGTAATAGGACTCTTTCTCTATGTAAATAGAAAATGAAAGAAGGAGGAAAATATTGAAGGAGAGGAGTAATGAGTTAAGAAGCTAATAATAATAATAATAATAATAATAATAATACCTGGTTCTTTAGGAACAGAAAGTGTCAAAGAGGGATCTTGAAGGGACTAGATGTGTGAAAGGATATTCTAAATCATAAAGAACTATACTAATGCAAATCACTGCTTTTGCAATTTTTTTAGGGGGCGGCATACCTTGTTGTAAATAAACAATGGTGGTGATTTCACTACTCATGGTTCTCCATGAGAGACAGCTTCCAGCACTGAAATATCCATTGCCATGATTGTAACTAAATTTGGATTTAGAGAAGGGATTTTGGAAACAGCTATGACACATTTAACATTTAAATTTTACCCTGCTAAGTCAGAATAAGGTTCATTTTTATCTACAAAAACGGTTAAAAAAAATCTCTCAATTTGTTACATATGTGAACTGCAGTACTATTAATTAAAGCAACTGTGTTCATTTGTAAAGAGCTAGTTATGACTTCTGAAAATCTCTGTAGGTTTATAGAAAAGTGATCACCAGTGTTGTGGGAGAAAAGTCACTGACGTGAAGATTTGAAAAATGATTTTTTTCCATTCATTAAAAGATCCATATGTAAAGGGAGAAATGAAGGGGGAGGAAATCGGAGGAGGAGATGAACCATGAGAGACTATGGACTCTGAGAAACAAACTGAGGGTTCTAGAGGGGAGGGGGGTGGGGGGATGGGCTAGCCTGGTGATGGGTATTGAAGAGGGCACGTATTGAATGGAGCACTGGGTGTTATACGTAAACAATAAATCATGGAACGCTACATCAAAAACTAATGATGTAATGTATGGTGATTAACATAACATAATAAAAAAAAAGATCCATATGTGGGAAGAAATGAGAGGATCACTAGCGAGCAGCTAGGACCACCCCACCTCCGATCTTGACATACAATCTACGGGTTCTCCTTTATACATGAAGATGAGCTGAGCTGCCCCACTGCTCCCAGGAGTTGCTTACAATATGCAGGGAAGGAAGGGTCTTACATTCACAGGGAAACAGACTTCAAGGAGTTATCATGCTTGAAAAGAGATTCAGAGGACCATTTTTGAAAATAAGGGGAATCCCTAAAAAGGATGACCCATATATTTGTACAGAAGAACAGAAGAGATATGATGTTGCAGGTCTGTAATGGAGCCATGGTGATTGTTCCAGAGAGGAAAATATTAAGGATGTTGAGTTTTTGGCTTGAGGAATAAGCATCACCAAGATCTGTTGAGTAGAGAGCCACTGGCTGCACGACACTGTGTCCCCTGGCGTATGCTCCTTTACAAGCTACGTTCTGCTCATCTGTGGGTGTTGGGCTGCCCTGCGTGCATCCTCCTCTTTTGTAGCACCCTGAGTTTGAAAGCTTGGCAGGATAAATTGATCAATCTAGGTCTGCTCCCCCTCATAGAGGTTGATGAGATTTCTGTTGAGGACTCTGAGAAGTCAAGACAGGAGAGAACAGTTGGATGCAGCTGACTGCAACCAGTACCCTGACTCTTCCCGTGGATTCTGAAAGCTATCCGACACGAGCTGGACCAAGTTAGTTTCTGTTGCTTGCAGCCGAAGAATGCTGGTGCATCAGCAAGTGAGCGTGTTACTAATTCCAAGTGTGTGCACCATCATCACCTTAAGAGTGTCATGTAGTCGGGGGAGGGATAGGCTCTGGCTCTCCACGCATGTGCCTTAGCGTGGGCACCAGAATGTGGCTTCTGAAGATGTGTGACTTGGGCCCCTCACAGGTAAAACCTATAAGACTCCTGCTGAAGCGTACAGAATATAACCAGATGTCTCAAGCTGTATGACTTTCAAGGCCTCAGAGAATTGTAAGCCATTGGTGTTTGTTGGCAGAGTTCACGGATTTGAATTTCTCGGAGACCTTGAAAATCACGCAGCCTGAGACTAGGGCAGTGCGGTGGTCTGCTAGGGCTGTGTGACAAAGTGCCGCAGACCAGGTGGCTTGCAACATCGGGGACGGATGGATGGTCTCACAGCAATGGAGGCTGGAAGTCTGAAAAGAAGACCAGAGCGTCCGCAGGGCCACATGCCCCCTGACACCTGGAGGGGATTCCATCCTAGTGTCTGGCAGCTTGCCCACATTTTCTACAGCTGCATCCCTTCCTTCCTGTCCATGTGATGCTCTCCCCGTGCTTCTGCCTTCACGTGAGGTGTCTTTGTCTGGGCGGCTGTCACGAACAGCTCAGACGGAGTGGCTTCAGCAACCAACATCTATTTCTCACAGTTCTGGAGGCCAGGAGTCCAAGGTCAGGGTGTGGGCAGATTGAGAGTCTGGGTGAGAGCCCGCGTCCTGGTTCCCAGATGGCAGAAGGTCTGAGGGAGCTCTCCGCGGCCTCTTTTACAAGGCTCTTAAACACCTCCCCAAGGCAGCGCTTCCACATATCACCACACTGGGGACTGCTTCAACATGTGAATTTTGGGGGAGATACAAGCATTCCGTCTATAGCATAAGGATACCAGTCATATTGGATTGGGGGGCCACCCTACTCCATTACAACGCTATCATAACTAATTCCGTCTGCAGTGACCCTTGTACATAAGGCTGTGAGGTAGTGGGGTGAGCACTTCAGCATATCTCTATCGAGGGACGCCGTTGAACCTCTAACACTGGTTGAAGCTCCTGACAGTTACAAGGAGTTTCAAGCTCTTCACCACATACCTTGTCCCAGTGTGGACACACCTTCTAAGCTCATTCAGTACCAGCCTCTGTCGTTCATACTAGTTTAAATCTACCCTTTACCATAGGACCCAGTGAGCCCACTTACGGGTGTGTGCCCCAGAGAAATGAAAACGTATGTCCAGAAAAACCTGTCTGTGAGTGTTCAAAAGAGTTTTCATTATAATTGCCCAAAATGGAACCAACCCAAATGTCCTTCAGCAGGTGAAGGAATAAACAAGTGTCAGTCCTTCCATACAGTGGAATGAAAAGGAAGGCCTGTGGATACATCTGACAACTTGGATAGATGGATAGTAAGGTGATTATGCTACTGAAAAGAAACGGTCTTCCAAGGTTATGTACTGTAGGATTTCCTTTGTATGACATTCTCAAAATAAAATTATAGTGATAGAGAACCGTCAGTGGTTGCCAGAGGTTAGGAGAGAGGGAAGGATGTGAAGCTGAAGGGCCGGCACCAGGGATTTGTTTGCAGTGGTGGGACAGCTCTGTATCCTGATTATGGTGGTGGTTACAAGATTTTATTGATGTGATAAAGTTCCATAAAACTATACACTCAATAAAAATAATGCATGTAAAAACTGATGAACCCCAAATAAAGTCTGTGGTTTAGTTTAATAGTATTATCCTTCTTGTCCATTGCCTGGTTTCGATAATTGCATGGGACAGATACTGTCATTGGGGGAATGTGGGGGAGGCTATGGAAACTCTTCATTACTAGTTTTTGCAACTTGCATGTGTGTCTGTGATTATTTAAAAGTAAAAATATTTAAAAAATGTCCTTAATAGCAGCTAACAATTTCTGAATATTTACTAGTCTCAGGCCTTTTGCTCAGTACCTAACATCTATAATCTCACTTGACCTTCCCACACAGCCCGGGCTGGTATGTTCTGTTTTCCTCATTTATTGGTGAGGAGACTTTACCAACATCGTACACACAATAACAAGAAACAGAGTTTTGAATACAGGTGGCCTGGCTCCAGAATCTGTGCACTTAACTAGGTTCTTCCTCCCTGATCAGGCTTTGAGATACAAACACCAGTTCAGACCACACTGAGTAAACGATGTGGAGCATCTCAATGGTGTTGCTGAAAGATGTAGGTTTTGCCCTTGCTGCGATGAACATGGCTCTTACAGACTTTAAAGTGTCTTGTACAAATTTCTTTTCACAACAAAGAAATAAGAATGCATAATAAAGAGTGCTTTATCTATCATAGACATATATTATTAGAGACCCCCTTGCCATGGAAGCAGCTTGTTGGGAGTAGGGGACTAAGCAGTGTAGGGAAGGGAAAGGAGCCCTTAACTTTGAGGCTGTTGAGTTGTGATCTAGGCTCTGATATTTGCTGGTGACCATGAACAACTTACTTAACCTCTCTGGTCTGTTTTCTTACCTGAAAAACAGAGACCTATGCCCCTTGACTGAGCAGTTGGAAGAGCGTAATGGACTGAATTGTGTTTCCCTAAAGTCCATATGTTGAAGCCCTAATTCCCAGCGTAACTATATTTTCAGATGGGGCTTTTAAAGAGGTAATTAAAATAATTAAATGAAGTCATGCAAGTGGGACCATAATCTGCTATGAGGGCTGTCCTTATATGAGGAGGAAGAGACATAGGGATGCACGCCCAGAGAAAAGGCCACGTGAGGACACAGCAGGAAGGCGCCAGCAGCAAGCCAACATGGGTGGCCCCAGGAGAATCCAGCCTTGCTCACACATTGATCTAGGACTTCCAACCTCCACACCCACAACTGTGTGAAAATACATTTTTGTTACTGAAGCCGCCCAGTATGTGGTCCTTGGTCACGGCAGCCCCTGACCTGTATTTTTCCACCACCATCAAGCGGCTCTCCAGTTCTCACTGGACACTGGGTGTCCCACAGATTTCACTACGCTCTCATACTGTCTACAAGAGATAGCCTCAGATCCCTTAGGTTAAGGCTCTGTCCCATAAGACTGCCCACCCCACCCCCACTCCACTCCGTTCAGACACCAGTTTGCAAAGTCCAGGTTGGACCTGTGCTTCTGACCGACTGGCCAGAAAGCAAATGTTCCCATGACACCTGCCCTGGATTCATTTAATTTGCCAGAGTAGTTCACAGGACTCAGAAAAACAGCTTATTTACTAGATTACTGGTTATTATAAAGGATATCACTCAGGAGCAGCCAGATGGAAGAGATGTCCAGGGCCAAGTGTGTGGGAAGGGGATGTAGAACTTCCATGCCCCCCACCCCTCTCTCTCTGGAGCCGCCACTCTCCCTGCACCTCCAGGTGATCACCAACTTAGAAGTGCTCCAAATCTTGTCCTTTTGTGCTTTTATGGAGAATTCGTTATATAGGTACACTTGATTAAATAACTGGCTATTGGTGATTGAACTGGAGGTCTTGGGGGTGAGAGGGCTGAAGTTCCAATGTTCTAATCTTGGTTGGTTTCCCTGACAATGAGCCCTCATCTTTTGGGGCTTTCCAAAAGATGCCATGTTAACATAAACTCTCAGGTGTGGTTGAAAGGGGCTTGTAGTGAAGAACAAAAGGATGCTCCTTTTACCTTGTAACTCTTATCACATAGGAAATCCCAAGGGCTTTAGGAGATCTATGCCAAAAAAAAGGCGATGAATGAAGATCAAATATATATTTCTTACTTTAAGTCACAATATCACACAGCCCTAGCAAACAAATACAGAGGATAACTCAGATAGGATCTGAAAATGTTAGAAAAGTCTTAAGCGCTAATTATATATCAGATAAGGAGGGTGGCATGGAAATCTAGCGTCCGATTGTGTTCGTAGCAAGTCTGTACCATGCTTCCCCCAACACACACCTTTTATAAATTGTCCAAGCCAGTGTTTCTTAAAAATATATTTGAGGAAACAGTAGTTCCACAATTAGACCTAAATAGATGTGCTGATGGGGAACAGGGAGGAGGAGGAATGACGGATTAAATATATTTAGGTGAACTTCTTTGCTGTAGGACTGCCCAGAGCCTTTTAAAGATTTATTTATTTATTTTAGAGAGAGGATGAGTGAGTGTGGGGCAGGGTGGGGTGTTAGAGGGAGAAGGAGGGAGACAATCTCAAGCAGACTCCCCGCTGAGCATGGAGCCCTGAGCGGGGCTTGATTTCACAACCCTGAGATCATGACTTGAGCCAAAAATCAGGAGTCAGATGCTCAACTGATTGAGCCACCCAGGTGCCCCAAAAGCAGCAGATTTTAATCAGCAGTCCATAGAATAATCACATATACTTTTTACAAAAAGTCTATTTCCACGCCCTGCCCACCTCAAGATTCTGATCCAGTGCGGGCTGCATGATAGACTTTAACACAGGCTTGTTTGAAACTGCTGCATTTGAGAGACTAGATGTGACTCTCTGGCTTCTATGTTCCCGAGTTTTTCCAGGACCTACATTTAGATCTTCCTCTAATACATAACTTTGTAATACCTCTAATAACCTAACTTTCATACTTTCTCCTTCACCAAAAAGTCATGTTGCCCTTTTTTGCAAGTATGCAGTCATGATGTTTGGGACCTCCCAGTCTCATCCTAGAACCCAAGGAAGTGTGTGTAGGTGAGGGTTGCATCTGGAGGCCTGATCACACGGCTTGGCCAAGCCTCTTGCAGCAGTAACCTTTGAGAGCTTTCCCTCCAAGTCTCAACTGGGCCTGGGCAAAGTATGGACGCTGCCAGACTGGATTGAAAAAGTGTTTTAAAATTGTGCTCTGTGCATGGTGTTTCTTGTGTGGGAGTTACATGGAGCTGAGCTGGGGTTTTGAGTCATGTGACATTTCGAACTGTTGACCATTTTTCAGACTGTATTTCTGTTGTAGGAAGTTATTTGAAAGATCATTGTTAAGCAGCTTTGAAATGACTCTCTCTAAATTCTCGGCACCCCCTAGCAAGGTGGTCTTTTGTACTTGTCCTGAAGATCCTCAGGATGCTACTTTGACTCCAGACATTCAGCAGTGAAGTCAGTTTTCATCTAATGTGCTGTTTTATTCAGCTTTATTTTATTCAGTTAGTATGGCTGCTTCTATGCTCAAAAGAGAAGTGTCCATAAAACTAGAAGTGTGGAAGGATGAAGCCTGGGACACATAGCCATCATTCTTTTCTCTAACTTGATACCAGAAAAGGGATGGAATACTCAGAAGAATCTTTGCAGACTTGGACCAGAATTACGGTCTTAGGGAAGGTTGTATTTAATATATGGTGCTACCCTGAAAATGACATTCAGATTCTGGCAGGGAGAGGAAGGAGAAGAGTCCAGAAAAAAAAAAAAATCAGTGCCTATTGCAGAATTCCATATGTGAGTCGTGTGGCATTTTCTTTTTTGAATAAATGAATTTCAGCACACAGAATGTTAGAGGAGTGTTTGTGTTTCATCTCTTTTTAAAAGATCAGGCATCGTATTAACTTACTCCTAGTGCTGTAACATATTCTCAGGAGGAGCACATTCAAAGGACAGGTTAAAAGAAAGTATGCTGGTGTCCTCATGGCCTTTCCCGTTGTTGAGATCACTCCAGCAGCCTGCTCCCTCTCCCAACTGGCCTCCTTCCCCTTCCTCTGCTCTCCTAGGGGAGCGAAGCAGGCTCACAGCCTGACAACCTGTGGAGCTGATAAAAGCTCCTCAAAGCTCCGTAAAGCGCTGCTCCCGTTGGAGAAGAATCTCTGTTTTTCTTTAATGGCTGAACATGTCCCAGCAGGGACACCTTTGACCTAGGCGGACTGCAAGGCCCTTCTCCAGATGGATCCCGGAGACCCTCTCCTAGACTGCCAATACTTTAATCACTGTTCTGGTGACTTGTCATCTAGCTCACCTGGAAGTAGAAGCAGCCCAAAGACGTGGTACCCACAGAGAAAGAGAACAGATCGACTTTGTGCAGGTGAAGTCAGGGGCAGCCCAGAGAGGGCTTGAGCCCCAAATAATGGACCTACTTCTGCTCCTGCCTTTATTAGATTTGTGAAGAGCATTATCCAGAAGTCAGATGATTAGCATATTTTGCTCTTTTTCTCTACCTGATGGGAATAATGATGTTCTTCCTAAAGTCTCTTTAATTTCAATTAGAGGTGAGTAGAGATTAAATTAAACGCATCCACCCTACTGCCTCCCAGGCAGAGGAGAAGATAACCTCCAGGGCACTGGGAAGATGCCCTGACAACCGGGGAGGGCAACCAACTGCAGGAAGGGATCGGGTCAGCTAATCTGATCAGCACGAGAAAACCTGGTTTTTGAGCCAGCTGAAATGACTGGCACCCCAGCAGCAGCTAGGACATGCGAGCAACCATTGCCTTCCTCAGACTAACAGTCTGTGTGCTGAAGTCGGACCCCGGTACCCCCTGGGGGTGCTGGCAGACACCAGAGGGGTTGCGGTGAACTGCTGTGGACATACACTGTCTCTGTGGCTGGACATGAAGACGAGCAGCATGTGTGACCTGCACAGGTGGATACAAATAAGGAACATGAAGAGACTGTCCCCAGTAAGTAGATCAGAGCAGCAGGACTTATCACAGTTGATGTTCGGTTGATCTGTGACTTGGAGAAATGGGATTTCTTATAATGTACATGCTTATTAATTTGCGTTGTACTTGTCAGGTAGACTGCACATTTGTAAAAAGCCATTTTCCTTCAGAAAAACAACTGGGGTATTTATAGGAGTTGTATCTTTAATCTTATAATGACAGTGAATTAAAAAAAATCCTTTATTCACATCAGAAAATTCTTTGTTGGGGAGATTTCTTCTGCTCTTTTGTTCACCTTGCCAGTGACTGAATCTTAAATTTCCTGGAATGAGAGCATGCCTGGGGTCTATAAAGCTTTCTGTTGACCTCATGTCCTGTGACTGAGGATCCATGAGCCCATTTCCTGTGGATTACTGCAGGTTTGCTTTTCAGGGTGTGTATGGCCCTAGGCCTTTGTCACCTGTTCAGTGAAGTCTGTGCTCTGGTTTACTCTCATAGCCCCCCTGCTGCTGATCTGGGAGTCCCTGGGAAACGCTTCTTGTTCTATATTATGTCATTCTGTCTTAGCTTTGAGTCTTAAAGCCTCTTGAGCCTTAAGAACCTCTAATTAATAACTTATTGAAAACAGTTCTGAATGTTGCCTACATGTTCCTACCAGGTCTGGCTCCTTCCTGTCTCTCCAGGTCTATGTTTCTTTTCCCTCGCTGTGCTCAGTGACCTTAATACAGTCATTTATGTGTGCTCTGTTTCTTCCTCCTGCAGGACCTTGGCACATGCTCTTTCTCTACCTACAACTCTCATGTCCTATTCTCCTTGCCTTTGCCTACTTAATCTCTGATCCCACTGAGTGCTCATATGGTGTACTATTAAACTACCGCGAGCCTTTCCTGGATGGCTCTTGTTACTCTTGCATGTATCTGTGTACTCACTGATTGCAGTCTGTACACCAGATCTGCCCTTGCTTAATTCATCAAGTATAGTGTGTGACATTTCATGGATTCTTAATCAGTATTTGGTGACTCATTAAATGCATATAAACCAGCAGCAGGCTAAGGATGTTGAGATAAAATGTGTACCCTGGGGAAATAGAAGAAGAGTCTGTAATAAGAAAGATGTGGTGTCAATACAGTCAGATTTCACTTTACGTAGTACAGATGGAGTTTAGACCAAATGGATGCCCTTGGAGGCCCCTTCCAGTCCGGAGGTACTGGAATTTGAGTTCTCACTATGGTCCTGGCCAAGCACAGAGCCCACCCTAGTTAAGCATGCCGATCCTGCCCCTGTCAAAACATTCATCTTCTAGCTCCATCTTTTATTTTCTCACCATGTTTCCTGTTCATAGAGTAAATTCCTGACCTGTGTCTAGGAAGTACTTCACCACATTGCCCACCATGAGATTCACACCACATTTATGCCCTTCGTGAGTTTCTTCGGTAACTTTTGCTTCTCTGACTTTTCAGTCAGCCCATTTTGGCTTTTTCTTCTGTGTCTCCTTCCCTCTGTTACCCAAAGAAAACACAGAGGCTGTAGAGTGTGAGTGGTTAAGAACAGGGGTTTTATTGGGCTCCTTGGAAAAATGGCCGATTCTAGGTCAGGGTGGGAAATGAACAAGATGATCCTGAAGATATGAACTCCTGTAAAAGGACTTGGTTTTGCAACCCTAAAGGGAAGAGGCTCCCACTGGCCAAAGATGGGGAAAATTGAGCATCTCTTCCTAAAAAATTACCAACAGATTGAAATGCATTATGTATGTTATGGTCCTTGCTGATGACAAAAATATGAGGCAGCAAAACCACAAGTCCATAATGATACTCAAAAAAGAGGGAGGGAACCCCTTATTGGTCACCTTTGGACGAATCTTTATTTTGAAAACCAATAAATGAATGGAGAACAGCAAGAATTTATCCAAATTTCCTCTATAAATGGTTCCTCAGTCGACTCGATGGTGCAAGAAGGGAAGCTTCTCTTTCTAGAAATTTCTAGAAATTTTTAATCTAATAAATGATGAGTGTTGATAGAATTAAAATATGACCCCTAATGAATTAAATGAATCTAGGCATTGAGCATCAATGGCTGTCAACATCACAAGAAGACTACCAGACATTTGTCTGAGAGAAAACAACAGCATAAATGAAGTAAATATATCCATCCATCCATCCATCCATCCATCCATAAGTAGTCAGCCCCGAATCTGATCAAGCCCTAAATCTAACCATCAATTTACTAATGTGTAGGGGACAGAGGAACATGTTAAATGACACCTCAGAATGGTAATTAGTAAACTATGGATTCTGAGATACTCTTCATAACAAACAATTTGGTTTCTTCAATGAAAAAATGTGAGAAAATAATGAAGGAAAAACTAGAATGAGAGATTTGAGACCCCTCAACAAAGCACAATATGGAGACTTTATTTGAATCCTGATTCAGACTGTGGCTGTGATTGACATAATGTAGAATGACTATTATGATTTTGGTTTTAAAAGTCTTTTTCTTTCAGAAACACATATTATATTGACATGTTCACAGATGAAATAATGTGATGTCTGGGATATGCTTCAAAATAATCTGGATGAAAGTGTATTAGTTATCTATTGTAGAACAAATTACCCCAAAATGTAACAGCTTAAAATGAGAAACACTTATTATTTCACAGTTTCTGAGGGTCAGGAACCCAGGAGTGGCTTGCCTGGATGGTTCTGGGTCAGGGTCTCTCATAATGTTGCATGCAGGATGCTGGCTGAGGGCTGCAATCATCTGAAGGCTTGACTAGGATGGAAGATCTACTTGTAAGCTCCTTTATGTGGCTGTTGGGAAGAGATCCCAGTTCCTTTATAGCTATTGGTTGGAAGCTTCAGTGTCTTACCATGTGGGCAGCTCCATAGGGCTGTTCCCATCAAAGTGGTTGGCCTCCCTGCAGCGAATTATCCAATAGAGATTAGGAAAGCAACCATAATGGAAGCCACGGTGTCCTTTACAACCTAACCTTGCAAGTGGCATATCATCACTGCTGTATTCTCTTGGTCACAGAGTCTAACTCTGAATCACAGAGCAGCAACCCTGGGAAGGCCCCACAGAAAGGTGTGACTGTCAGGAGGGGAGGATCATTGGAGGCCATCTTGGAGGCTGGCTCCCGTAAGGGATATGGAAGAGGGTGGTGGTGGGATGTTGATAAAATAAGATTCACCATGAGGTGGTAACTGAAATTTTCTATAACAAAAAGGTTTTTTTTTTTGGGGGGGGTGACAATATATATTTTAAAGACAGGATGCTTGGATTTAAACTTCAGCCCTGCCATTCATTAGCTGTGAGATCTTGTCAAGTGATGTGAACCATCTCAATCTGTTTTTCCATTTATAAAATGAGGGTAATGAGAATGCCGTATCTTTTAGGCTTGTAAGGCTTGAAGGACACGCTACTTGTGAGTGCTCAAGCCAAGGCTGGTGCATAGAAAGCACCCAATAAATACTAGTTATCGCAGTGTTATCTTTTCTTCTGTCTCAGGCATTCTTTCCACTAGACCTCAAACCATCCACAGGACCATCTATTTTCTAGAAATCCTTTACTCTAACTTTTTAGAAGCATATTGTGATTTTCAGTTGGAAAAGCTGCCGTTTGTTTCTTATCTCCTCTCTACATGTGTTTGCCTGTCCATATGCTGCAGAGTAAAGCCCTTGCTCACTGTGGAAGTGTGTGTGTGTTTGGACACGTCTTTGCTTCCCCGACTGTGTCAGCACATTGAGAATGTGGACTAAGCCAGTGAAGGGCTGCACCTCGCCCACAAGCTGCTTATACATCAGTTCTTCTCTGTCCTGAATCCCCCTCCCTCCTCCCCTCAGTGAAATCCCTCTGTCTATATCAAACCCATTCAATAAAGTTTAGGTGGGACTTTCCTCAGCTCTTGCTACTACAACCTCAAGTTCAAAAACGGGCACATGATCCAGACCTGGGTAAGCCAACAGTCCCATTCTCTGGCCACCCGATTGGCTCAGGCCCAAACACATACCTAGGCTGGGCTAATTGGAGTGTTTCTGGGAACTTTTCTGATAGAAGTATTGTCGAAATTGGTCTGGTGTGGAGGTGCCAATTTAGCAAAACAAACAAATGAACAAACAGGGCACCCGCTTAACTTTGAATTTCAGATAAGCATTGGAAACATTTTCAGCATGTTTGCTTATCTGAAGTTCAAAGTCGATTGGGCATTCTGATATTATCTGACAGCCTTAGCTTTGGCCCCTGGGCAGTCTGCGCCAGGTACATGTGACACCAGTGATGTAGGCAGCTGTGCGGTCAAGAGCCTGCTGGCAGAATGAAGCCAAGTGATTCCAGGAGAGAGACACACAGAGGTCCAGCCTGGAGTGCATCATTGAGCCCTTGCTCCCAGTCCCCTGATAGGAGCCAGTGACTTCCCTTCTGCTATAGATAGACTTGTAGGGGTTTTCTGTTTTTGTTTTTAGAATTTCGATTTGGGTACTTAGCCTCGAAATACGGTGCCATTGGTCCCCTACTAGTAACACCTAACCTTTATTGACTGCTTGATATGTATGCTGGACTGTATTAAGCACTTTGTCTACATTATCTCATTAAATTCTCATTGTAACCCTGCACGGTATAAATGAAGAAATTATTGACCTAGTAACTTTCTGTGAAGTTGTTATACTGGTATTACTATACACATCTACATTGTGACACTGTGATCTGTGAACATTGATGTTTACTGTAGTAATGTCTGAAACAGTAAGACACTGAAAACTAAACTTCCATCAGTAGGGGACTGGTCAAATGTTGATACATCCCTTAAAAAAAAATTGTAATGCCATACAGGGTATTTGTTTATTCACAGACTTGAATGAGAATGGATTCTTCCATTCAGACAATTAAATTTGATATCCATATGTAATTAATTTGGCAAAATACAGAGATCACTGAAACAAATATTTTTTAATTGAGTACAAGTTTTGTAAAACTACGCAAATCTTCCAAGTGATTATACAGAAAAAGTTCTCAGTCGTCTCCTGGGGTCCCACATCCTTGCCAGGCTGTCCCAGAAATAAGTGTTGCTGTCACTGAACGGGCGAGCGGGGGGTGGGTCAAGGCACAGCCATCACCACCCCCTCCTTCCCCTGGACTGTGACTCCAGATGTGTGTTCTCGGCATCCACCACCTTCCACTCTGGGCTGTAGCTTTGCATCTGTGTCCTCCTGACCCTGACCATGAGGGGAAGGCTTGATGAAGAAGAGCCCTCCTCATCCCCAGGGCTGCCTCTGCATTCCGTTCTCCCTGGATGCTGACTCTAAATACACATCTCTTCGGAGTCAGAGCTTCCACAGAGCTTGGCATGGTGCTTGGAATGAACTAAAATTGTGACTTCTGTCTGCTCTTGCACACTGAAACTGATGAAAGCATTCTTCCTCCAAGAAGCAGATTTGAATCAAATCAAGGTTTTCATAAAGTTTGTAGAGGATGAACTTGGACCTTCAGAAATGTCCAAAAGATGTGAAGGGTGAGGCCTACCGTGGATACACACACCATTGCACGGAGTTGAGACACAAARCAGGCATTTCTGTCCAAGTAGCATTTGGGCTGTGGCTTTGCTCAGTCTCTCCGAGGGGCCCTGAGCAGGTTCCCTCTGATGCTTGATGGGGAGGTCAGTGAATGCACAGGATCTAGCCGCGAGTCGTCCGGGACACAGCCCTGCCCCGCCGTGGACAGCTTTGGTGGAGGCACCTGTCCTACCAGAGGTATTTTCCCATCGTAGAGACTTGCCGGCTCTGGGCTCATCACTACCATCTCACCTGGCATAAGTAGTACTTTTGCCATCAAAATGATGTCATCACTAATGTGACTACCTGGTGTGAAACAGTGTTCGTCATTCACGTCCAGGAGATGTATCCAGTCTCCAATTTGGCTTTAGCATGAAACAGCTGCTACCTTCAGACACTTCAATTTGTTGTAGACGACATGAAGGAGAAACCGGGCCTGGCTCTGACAAGGTTCTGTCAGTGTCTGTACTTTCTCCCCCAAATTGCAAACATCTGGGCCTGCTCTTTAATACCACCAGCCTCTTGGGCCATTCCGTTTTCATGTTTGAGAAACACCATGTCACTACTTTCCCCACTGGAATCGAATGACGGTCTGAGGCACCGGAGCCTGGGCTTTGGGGGTAGCAATGCCCCAAGCTGTGTGTCTTTCCTGTAAACTATTGACTGGGCACTGCCCTAGGTCCCTGGTGTGTGTGTACCCCCAAAAGATGCAGTCAAGGTCAGCCAGGGGGTTTCTCAGACTGAACTGGAGCCCGGGAAGATCATCCCAGGGTTGCGGTCCCAGGGGTGTAGTCAGGAGGAATTATATCCATATTTATACTAAATCATCTTGTGGCTTAGCATCTATCCTAGTCGGGTCAGAAGACAAGTATGGACGCCTTCTGGGTCTCTGGCCAATGGGCTTCTGCACTTTGTGTTTGCAGTTCACCGGCAAAGGGGGTCATGGGGATTTCGGGGGGTCTAACATCAGAATGAGACAGACACCGCTTGTCTGTTTGGGCTGACTTAACGGACACGAGCTATGTCTGTCTCTGAGAAGACAAGTGGGAGCGTGTCTATTACTAATAGAGCTGACTGTGGGAGGGCCTATACAGGGTACCCTCACTTGTAGCTTCTGAATTTTAGTTTGTCAATAAACATGTCCTTTTAGCCACTGGACAGCACAGTGCTAAGTAGCTAATAAAGTCAAGCATTGTCTGATGAAGGCCCACAGTGTCGCTGTTCCCCAGGATTCTGGGCTCCTGGCCATGGTGAGGGCTGGGTGTGAACAGGCAGCGAGGCACACCAGGCGCACGCACACTTCCCATACCTGCTCTGCTCACAAGCATGATCCTGTTCCAGGGCACTTCGTTTACAGGTCACACATTCAAAAGTAAAATTATTACGAATTTCAAGACAGGGACAGCGAAGCATTAAACCCAGCACGGGGCCCTTCTGAGCACGGAGCCCTGAGTGACTGCACAGGTCACACACCCAGGAAGCCAGCCCTGAATGGGATTGCAGCTTTGCACATGACCCCTCAGACTCTGTACGCCCCCGCAGGCTGGACTGGGTCAAGGATGTGGAGAGCTGTGCTCTGAGTGTTGGGAGGGTATGGGACTCAGCATTTGGAGACTCCCTTTCCTCATACTTGCTCGGCCACCTTGGGCAAACATTTCACCGTTCAGAGACTCCATTTGCCCATATGTCAAAACCAGGAACCCGATGGTACATTTTAAGGAAGTGAGGAGGACCAGGCGAGGTGATGCATGAAAGACACACAGTGCCCAGCATACAGTTGTCCTTCGGCCAGTGTTGGCTGCCCCTGGAGGACTTGGGTGAGAATTTCTGAAAGCCTTCCCATGGCCGAGATGCTGCCGTGACCCTCCTCCATACCTAGTGAGCGTAAAATTCAGGTCTGCAGCATGCCGGTGACCTGGATGGGGATCGTTGATTGGGGGCCTTTCGCCTCCCCCCTAAAGCCTCCTAGCCAGGACCACCAGCTCTGTGGATGGGGGATGGTTTTGTCTCCTGATGTCCACTTTTCCCTTTAGTCCCCTGATTTTAATTGGGAGGACTCAAGCATTTGTTATAATTATGTCGACAGGAGAAAACATGATTGCTATTATCACAGAGAGCACTATCAGTGTGGAGTCAACTAAAGCAAATGCTGGTGGAGGGAGAGGGTTATTTCTCCAGGACCCTCCGCTGGCCTGGACGTTGTGACTGTTTCGCAGAGATAAGCAGCCGAGCTGTGCTACGCCTGCTGGCGCTCCCGGGTCTCTCCCCAGGCATTAAGCTGCACTAATTGCTTTGGAAGCGAGGCCTTTTCCTGGGCAGCAGCATATGCTGGCTGAGTGCATGAAGCAAAGATAAAAAAAGCCACCCTCCTCCTCCTTTACTGAAATTTAATAATAAAATGGAACCATCACCATTTCCAATAAATTGTTTATTTTAATTTAGATAAAAAAGTAATGGAAACTAGCCACCTTCTGGCACACTGTTGTGGCGCGTCTTCCTGGCTTGGGCAATCTTGAACCTTCTGTTCTCTGGAGCGGGCTCTGGAAGGCACTCGGGTCTCAACCACGTGTCTTTCTCCATGTAATAAAATCTGGCCCTCACAGGGCAAAAGAAGTCATTTCCCAAGGCCTATATTAGCTTTGTAAACCTGCAAATGGGGAAGTTGGCATAGAAGGTATTTGAGGTATAAATTTTGTAGGATTTTTTTTCATATATTTATTTTAGTGAATATGAAATGGAGATAGTCTCCCATTCTTCTGTCATCACTGTTCTTTCAGATGACTTCCTTCCTATACTCTCAGTGAGAGTTCAGCCTGATACCCCTTGTGTTAGGAGAGAGCTGAAGGCCCAGATGTAGGCAGTGGCTTACTCAGGTGTTGAGAGAGGGTAGGGGACACCGTGGAAGTTGGAATTCAGGCTGCCTGGCTTCTGCCCGCTGCACCGAGGCACCAATGTGCCCTCACTCTCCTACCACTGTGTAGCAGCATTCCCATGTCCATTGCACAGGGACCAAAACTGAGGCTGGAGAGCCAAAGCTACCTGTTTCAGGGTCTCATAGCTGATAAATAGCATAGCCAGAAACTAGGACTCAGTCTCCTGAATTTTAGTTCAGTTTTTTTTTTCTTCCAGAGTCCATGAAGTCTAAATAGCAATTGCTTACATACAACAGTTATAATGTGATGGCATTAAATATTACACATTTTGAATCTTAGAGCAACCACAACTGAGAGTAGAGAAGAAGAAATCTGTATTGATGAAGAGGCTGCAGAGCAGTGGGCCAGGCCCTTTCCTTCTCTTCCAGACACTACCCTTGGAGTGCACATGCTTAGGATTCCTCATTAGCAAATTACTCCGTGTCATGAGCAGTGAAAGCGGTGGGCGTTAAATCCATGCACACCAGGAGTGTGCCGTGAAGTGCCTTACTCTGTCTGGCGTGAGCACTCATACGACAAGTAAGCCACTCCATGTGATGCGGTGATTAGAAAGGGGAGGAGGGGGAATGGAGGAGATGTGGAGGATTGTTATAATCCAGGGGCGGGGCTTTGGAGGCATTGTCCTGGCCAGGGTCCTTGTGATGGTTGTGGTCATCAAGGTCCTTTCCTTTCAATTAAGTGGCCTAAATCCAGCTAGATCTGGTCAGGCAAAGGAGCAAATTTATTGGCTTGCTTATCTGAAAAAGCTAGGCATGCCTCGTTCTAGGAGCTCAAGCCATGCTGTCCTGATTCTGTCTTGCCCCCTCCATTGTGTGCCTGGTTCTCCTTGGCCGTTACCTTTATTCGGGGGAGCCCTTCCTGCCCAGTGGCTCAATGGCTGTTGGCAGCCCCAGGCTTCTTCCCTACCTCTCGGTAATCTCAGTAGAGACAAAGCTGTCTTCCCCACATTTCAGTAGAGGCCCAGGGATTGGGTCATATGCCCGTGCCTGATGGTACCTAGTAGAATTTGGGATGGAATTCACAAATTGGTCAAGCCTGATAGATGGGCTCACCCCTTCATCTGAGAAGGAGGAAGAGAGAGGTTAGCCTCACCCAAACCATATGAATTAGGAGGCGCTGGGGGAGAAGGAAAATCAGAAGAAGGGGGATGGGTGTTGAACAGGCAAAAACCACACATATTCACTGAGTACAAGCCTTAGAGTTTCCTCTGACTCACCCTTGGTCAGTGGCTTGGTAAGGGGGAAGGACCCTTTTAGCCCGAGTGTCTCCAGGTGAGTTCTGTCCAGTAAGACCTTTATGCCATGATGGAGATGTACTTTGATCTTCACCTTCCAGTGCAGTAGCCACTGGCCACAGGGGGCTATTGAGCGCTTGAAATGTGCTGCGGGACAAAGTGACTGAGTTTTTCATTTTATGTAATTTTAATTAAATTTACTGTCAATGGCTACATTTAGCTCATGGCTGCCATGGTGAACAGAGCAGCTCTTGGTGGGGCTACATCACTGGGGTTGATTCCCTGGAAGGCAAGGCCCTGGTTTTGTGTAAAAGGAGAGGTGGGCCGAGGGTTAAACGCAGCCTGGAAGAGGAGATTTGGTCCAGGTGTGGTGTAGGAGAAAATGGAGTCTGGACATGAGGGAGAGGAGAGGGAAAGAAACAGAGAGAGTGTCCTTCATCTGTGATGTCATTTGGAACCCCTTAACCTGGGAACATATTTTTCCCATGTCGTATGGGGACCAGAATTGTCCCAGGAAGAAATAAAATCAGAACTGACCTTGTTATGAAATCGAGTCGAGGGGAACTCCATGGCATGTTATTGCATTTTCCTCTAAGTGTCCGGCAATAAAAGCAACCGTTGCCTGGAGCAGTCTTCCTGCACATGACACATGGATGAAAAGGAAATGCAGCCACACATGGATTAAAAGACAAACTAAACGGGGTTGCTATGTTATTAAAAAAAAAAAAACGATACTGTGTAAACTTGTGTAGCTGAGCACAATTAAATGCAGTTGACAGAAATGACATCAGATGAATAGAATGAACTTGTCAAGGCAGGGTCTGGTCACAGCAGTGTGAACCTGGGGCCCGTTAAAAGTCCAGCCTCTCAGCAGGCTGTGTGATGGGCATGTCACAATGTCCTGTAGGGTGTGTGGGATCTGCCCTGAGGTGCCTGTGGAGCCTAACTAAGTCCTTCCTGGTGGCCGTTACTCACCTGTGAGTCAGGTCTCCAAGGGCAGTGATTCTTGGAGAAGGCAGACTGATCTGTTTTGATCCCCTTCTGCCCACGTGCAGGCAGGACACCTGGGCTCCCTCAGATTTAGTTAACTGTCTGGATTTGTTCACTGGGTGCTCGAGAAGGACATGCCATGTGCTTAGCATCCTGCTGGGCCTTGGACATGCAGCAGGAAGAACAGAGAAGTGCAAAGCTTGGTTCCTGGCCGTGTGGTTTGCCACAGCAAGTCCCTGGCCCTCAGCATTTCTCTCCCCCCATTATGCAAGCCTGTAGACTCAGATAGTCTCCTGTAGACTCTGCTGTAGCCCAGGTGTAGAGATTAAGAGCTCCTGGCCGGTGCCTGGCATACAAAGTACTAAAAAACAAAAAATGTAGCAGGTGTATAGCAGAAAGAGGGAGGCATTAGAATGGGTGAAGCAGACCTGGGGTGGAACCTGGGCCAGGCAGCTAGGAGGTGTGTGAATTGGGGTGCAGTGCTGAGCCTCACTCTTCTCATCTGCAAAGTGGGTTGATGGAAACTTACAGCGTTGTTGTGAGGACACAACTGCATGATATTTGCTGAGGACCCAATATGAAGCAGGTTTCCCAACCGTGGCTGCTCTGGTGGGATGAGGGCATGATTGCTGTGAGGGAGGGATGGACCCAGGAAGGGATCTTGTGGGTTACATGAATATTCCCAGGGTGAGCAGCCAACTTCAAAATCCAATCTTGATTCGTGTTAGGTCTGGTTGTCTTTAAAGCTGAATCACTGTGGGGGGCCCACCAAAATTTTCCAGTCCAGTTTGCCAGCAAACCTGCAGCCCACCCCCATGACCAGTGGCCCCTGCTGCTTCTTGGAAGGGGCCCAGGGAGAAGAGCATTTTAGAACCATTGGCCATGTCCTAGGATTGATCTCTCTGATCTATTCTTATTCCACAATCAGTTATGGAGTTCTAAGGCAGACACATCATGCGTAGGTGTCACCACGCTGATGGAATGTTTGGGGTGTTGATGGGCCCCAGGGTATGGAAGAGAAAGAAAGCCATTCCTCAGCCAGGAAATCACCAGCCAACATTTTCCATGAGCACACCCTTCCTGCCCCTCTCCCTCCTAATGACTCCTCTGTCCAGTTTCTCCAGCAGACAAGGGTGTGGATGCCTTTGAGGAGAAAGCAATTCATTTCAGTAGAAAAGAAGTGGTTTTGGAACAGGGCAGTTGGAAAATAATGCCAAGCAGCTGTGCCACTGTGGACACGAGCTTTGAGTCCGTGGACATCCCACTGGCTCATGTGTCCCTGGGCACATGCCTGGACCCACTCTTGCATCTTTGTTGAGAGGCAGAAATGTAATGGGCTCCACAGTTACTTCTCTTTGCTGCCTTTACTCTCTAGCTGATGCTGGGCTTCTGTGGAACCCACATAGGCAGATGGGCCTTGGGGATGTCTCTGAAGAGATTTGTTCCCATTTTGCATATTCCTTGAAGCTCTTCTGATTTCTAGCCTGTGTCCCCCTTGCTGTAATCACAAGTTTTACCTTGGGATCCAGTCTTTATCCTTCTCTTTGGAGGTGGTTTGGGCACATTTTGTGTATCAGATATGTGGTCATCAAGGGAGACAGAGTAGGCCACCGGACATGCCTGGTCTCCAGAATGTCACAGTCTTGGGTGGGGGCAGAATTTAACTGGCAGTTCTATACCCAGAGTGCTAAGTGCAAGGTGGGTCTGAGCATGGGAGGCAGCATGGGGTCCTAAGGAAGCATTCTGAAGCAGTCTCAGAGATGGGGGTCTGGGAAGTTTCCCTAGGCCAGAAGAGGGTGATGTCCAAACTGAGGTCCCAAAAGTAGGTGAGAGGAAAATGTGGTGGGAGAGTCAGGAAATGGATGGAGGGTGGGTTCCCAGTGGAGGAGAGCATGTGCAGAGTCCTAGAAGTGATCAGGAGTGCGAAACTTGAGGGTAGAAGGGGATAGAGTGGGTCATGGGAGCTGAAAGGAAAGTAAGAACTTCAGATAAATTAAGTACTTTCCACCAGAATTCAATGAATTTTTCCTCTAGAATGTAATCAAAGCTGAAAATGCATATGGAAGGTAAATTTTATATTGAATGCGTTCTTATGTTTTGAATTCTGAAGGATAGAAACATATTATGACCATTTTGGTCCCAGACTCATTGGTCTTAGTGTGCACCTGTTCATTGGAGGTTAGTGTTTCATGTAACAGTTCGGATGCTAATGAATTCTCTGCTTTGTTGTTCCAGCACTTCCGGGAGCACCTGGACAAACTTTTTGCCAAAGGAATTGGAATGCTGGATATAGCTTTGAACGAGGCCTTCAACATTCTCAGTGATGTAAGCTCCTCTTTAATTTGCCTTTCTTATGTCCAGGAGAAGAAATGGAATTTTATTTTATGTTTTATTTTATTTGGTCTTCCTTCCTTCCTTCCTTCCTTCCTTCCTTCCTTCCTTCCTTCCTTCCTTCCTTGTAGACCAGCATTACTGTTGGCCTTGCCTGTCATTGAGTGAGGTGCCAGATGGGAGGGAGAGGCTGGCCATTAGAGTCCTCTAGGGAACCAGTTCAGCCAGTGCAGCCAAACCAACACCCCGCTGGGCAGAGCCAGTTGTGCCCTCTGGTTGGGGCTCTTGCCTGCCATGCTTGTTGGCTCTGGGACCACCCACACTTGAATACCTTCCAATGCAGATCTCATCTCAGAAACTTTCAATTTCTTCATGGAGGGGACTCATTTCTCATTGTGTTTCACACTGAATCCCTGCCTGTGGCAATGTTCAGCAGAAGGGCTTTCTCTATGTGGTAGGCTTAGGGGGTGCCCTACCCATCCTTCCTTCTCTTCCAGCCCCTTGAAGATTCACAATACGCAGTAGCACAATCGAGTTTCCAGGAAGCACAACAGGAAGGAATGTTGTTCAACTGACTGTTCCTTATACTTCTTGGAACAGGAATCCATTTTTCAAGTAGCACCTGTTAACATTCTTTGAAAACCTTTGAGGGGTCCTGGGCTAGTAATTCTGCCCTTGGAATCCCAATGTGTTAAGCTAAAAGAACATGCAGGTGACTTTTGTGTTCTTGTTACTCTGAAAGAGTAGTGGGACAATAATGACTATCTTTATTAATGCAGGTTCTGTATCATTTATGTAACTGGTATATGCTGTGTGCTTTTAATGCCAGACACTGGGAACACTTTAGGGAATAGTCTAGACAAAGTGTTTGCCTTAATGGACCTCATGTTCCAGTGCAAAGGTTGGGAAATTATGGCCCATGAGCCAAATCCAGCCTGCCTCTTTTTGTAAAAACTGTTTTATTGGAGTGCGTTCACGCCCACCTGATTACGAATCCTCTATGGCTGCTTTTGCATTACAAGGGCAGAGTTCATTAGTTCCGATGGAGACCATATGGTCTGTAAAACCTGAAATAGTTATCGTGTGGTCCTTTACAGAAGAAGTTTGCTGACCCCAGATCTAATGGGAAAAGACAGATGAAGTGTGTAGTCTTATGGAGAATAACAGCCCCATCGTTCTAGCTTAATAAGGACTTGTTGCTTTATACAGTGCAGTCGGGAATGATCTCTCTCATTGGTGCCCTTGGTAGGAGTAGAGACCTTAAGGAAGTGAGGGAACAGCGATTTCATTTTGGGGAAGAAGTTTCCAGCAAGAGGAACAGGTACAAAGGCCCTGAGGCAGAGCTGTTCAGCATTTTTACCATACAGCGAGGAGAGCATGTGAGGAGCAAAGTGGGGGACGGAGGGGGCTAGGGAATGAGATCAGAGAGGGAGCAGGGACCGGACCACATGACTCCTGTGGGGACTTGGGCTCTTGCTCTGTGTGGGAGGGAAGGTCGCTGGAGTCTGAGCAGAGAATGCCATGACCAACTTGAGTTTTAGCAGGACTTCTCTGACTGCTGTATTGAGAAACAAAGACGTGGGAGACCATGACATTATCTGGTGACACATACTGGTCACCCACTAGGGAGGTAGGTTAGGATGGGGAGGTAGGTTAGGATGTTAAGAAGGGGAGGTAGGTTAGGATGGTAAGAAGTAAAAAGATAGAAATCACTCTAGATGTGTCCAACAGCAAGGGGTTACTTCAGGGTTTTGGCTGCATAAGGGGTGGAAAAGCTCAGAAACCAAACAGAGAATGAAACCATCCTGGGATTAGCACCAGCACGAGGCAGCACCTCTCTAGGGTAAGAGGGACGACCGGAGGGAGGGAACATCATTGGAGCCTCCTCCCAGTAGTCATCCGGATGGGAATTGAACTGTGGAGGGGCTGCCCAGAGAGAGCTGGAGTCGTGGGGGGAAGGCCTGCCTTGTGGAAGCTGGTACCTTGGAAAAGATGCAGCCATTGCCAGAAAGCGCCCATGTCCCCAGATCAGAAAAAGGGAGACATAGCTTAGAAAAGCCTTGGCTTCTTCCTTGCATCCTCTAGTATTCTTTGGTCAAAACTCCTGGGGAGCCTGGAAACTGTGGAGCGCAGGGGAAAGGTATGGGGTGGAACTGAGTGCAAACAGGCACGAAACGGAGCAACAGTTCCATTGAGGTGCTGGAGGAGCTGGGAGAGCCGCTAGAGGCTCAGTGGCCTGCCCACACTCAGTCTTCAGGCAGCTGTGTGGGGCCCCGGGTGTTAGTGTGCAGGTGAGCACCCACCCACCATCACACGGCGCGTCCCGGTGGTCAGTAGTTGTACCCGACTCCGAAACTCCAGCTTTTCCTACTCAGTGACGCTGGCCTCCCAAGCCGAGCGTAGGCCCTAATTCTAGACTCCCTTTTACCAATAGTATCTATTGGCACACAGAAGGCCATTCAGGTTTTGGTCCTGAGCCAGTTTCAAGAGGGTAGGGGAGGGAAGCCTCACCAGCACCTCGAATTCAACTCGAATTAAACCCACGGCTGTTCTGTTGTACTTTGCTGCCCCAGGGCTGCTGCCTACAGGAATTCACATTTAGGTGAGGCTCGGTGATTGGGACAGCCCATCCTTGTTAATAGCTTCTGAATAATGTATGAACATAGCTGACCAGAGCAAAGGGCCAAGCTGTACCTTTGAATTCTGAGCTGAACCCTGGATAGGTACCTTCCCAGGGCTTGGAGATGCCAAGCTCTGCATCTTCAGTAGGCTCTTTCTAGAGGGTCATATTGCAAGGACTTGTCACAATGATAAAATTGGTTCTCTTTTTCATCGCAAAAGCCTCGTGTCTATAGCAGGGCAAGGCTACTCTGAGCTAGTGAGTCCCTTGCTTGGAAAGGTGCCCTGCAGTGAATTTCTGTTTCCTGGCTCTTTGGCAGAAGTGGTGAAGGAGTGAGAGTTGGGGGATGCTTGTCATATGAAGTCTGTGGGCTCTGGAGTTAGGCAGGTTGGGCTGAGAATCCTGACTTGGTCAGAATGTGCTGTGTGACCTTGAGAAAACTCTGCTTAGCCTCACCTTTATTTTCCTCATCTGTAAAATGGGGATGGGAATAGACCGAGCAGTGGCCATATAATTGATGAAGCCCAGTGCAAAATGAAAATGCAGGTCCCTTGTCCAGAAGTCATTAAGAATCTTACGAGAAAGGCAGCAGAGTGTTAAGTGGAGTGTGGGGCCCCGTACAGCCATGCACATCCCACGCCCATGAACCTGGCCCTGGTAAACCAGGGTTGAGGATTCTGCACAATGAAGCCATGCCTGCCTCCCTTTCAGCAGGGCTGAGGTAGGTGGGTAGTGCCATTCCTGTGACCACAGAGACACTGGGGAGCCTCAACTCTGGCCAGGCTGCCTCTGGCTTCTAGAAGCAGCTCGAGCTCCTGATGCTTTGGTCTTACTTCCTGCCCCAGTCCTCAGGATTGTCTGCTTCCCTTGATTGTCTCCTCTCTCCTTTTCCTTGCCCTACAACCTTCTCTCTCCCTGTCCCCTACACTTACCAGTTTGGTTCCCAGACCCCTCCAAGCCAGTGTTTCCCACTGCACGCCCAGATGACACTGGTCTGCTGAGATACTCCAGCATAGGTGTTGTCCAGGTGGCGAGATGGCACCCTCCTCTCCCAGAGACTCATAATGCACTTGTGCACATTCAAGACCTCCGAAGTCCTGCAGGGAACAGACCTTTTCCAAAATGTATTTATGCCAGTACTCAAACGTATTGACTCAGGAACTCTTTATCTTGTATCAGAACCTCAAGGTTAGAATCTTGTAGAAGTCACAGCTCACCAAACACACCTTCAGGCATAATATGTTTGTATGCTCCAAGAGGGTATATTAACCTCCCGGCACCTCTCAGATCCAGGGAAATCACCAGCACATGCTGGATTTCTTTCCTTAATTCTTGGTGATGGAAATATTTGTGAACCAGGGAAACCTTCCACACTTCACCTGTAAAATCCCTCTGGGGTCTGGCCAATCAGAAAACCCAATGGGTCCAATGTAAATTCCAGACAGCAAGAAATGGAAAGAACAAAAATATTGCAGAATATCATTGATTGAGGTTGGTTGATGGGTGGCACCATATTTTGAGTGCACATTTATCTGAGAGAGAAACATTTCTATCTCATCTCTTGCCACTGGGCTTTTAAATAGCCAAACATTTTGAAAAACACAGAGATGGTTAATCTCCCATGAAAATGAAGCTTTAACTATTTTCCACTGCATCAATATGACCTTTAAGTGATATAATTCTCTTCTGTGTATTGCGCCTGCCCTTGCAAGCCAATACGAATAAAGAGTTATTTCTTAATGACACAAATGCACATTCTCCCTCTGTGTGTATGTCTATCTCTTTCTCTCTACTTTCTGTCTCTCTCTCTCTCTCTCTCACACACACACACACACACACACACACACACACTCAAAAGTGTGATTGTGTTTGGGGCTCAGAATGGTTCAGAGGTTACTAGAACTAAATGAAGTAAATTCTGGTTTGCAATTACCTGCATTTCAGGGTCAGTATTTGCTCCGATGACTTAAAGGCTTGTAGTTGTTGTACAAACGGCTTTGAAAGGAGCATTCAAATAAACTTCTAAGACCCTTCCATCTATTGATCTCTGCTGCATTCATTAGTTTCTGTAAGAACACAGAGCCAGTTTGCTACAGTAGTTATAGCATCTACCTTGTCATGTGACAACCGCAATTATCTTTTTTGGCGATGAATATGATCTTTGCAGTGATTACCTTTTAAAAATTTTTCTTAACCAATTAAATAAAATTCGGTGACATTTCAAAGACTGTTAATCACAACCAAATGCTCTAAATGTCAGGATGCATTGAAATTTTCGCTGCTAACTGATGAATCACTGAGCTAATTGTAGTTCATCATCAGGCCCTTGTCATTGTTATTATTATGGAAAATACTTTCATCACTCCCGCTATTCAAAAAAAAAGTTCTAGACAAATATGAAGAGAAGAGATATTACTCATCAAAGCATTTGAATTTAATTGCATTCTTCAAAATTCTCCAACAGATTGCTGCAGAGAATACCAGGGACTTAGCCGGAGAGGAAAGTGATGTTTTTAAATAAACAGCTCAGGGCAGCCCCTTCTTCCAGTCTACATTATTCAGATATCTTCATTTCCCTCTCTTTCTTGCCTTTCGTTTGGGAGAATATTGCCAGGATGCTTTCCAATGAGTTGCATGAACAACAGTCCCAAGGTGTCTTGATTTTTTTCCCCTTTCTTCAGCCTCTGTGAACTGAAGCAGAGATCACCTTTATTTAGTGGCCCACTGCTGGGTTTATTCAATGATCTGAAGACGGTGTTGAATGCAGGCTCCCCCAAAACATTGCCAGAACAACCTGTTGATAGGACAGGACCACAGGGATATTTCTTCTTACCGCAGCAAGGAAGAAAATGCACCATGACGATAGAATCTTAGCAGTGTCTCAGAGTAGAAGGGACACCGCCATTTATTGAGACTATGAAGGTTGGTTGAAGGTGGGTCTTTCAGAGTGGAGGAGAAGGAAAAGGCATGGTTACGACTGGGTGAGAATCCTAATATTCTAGTTTAGGATTGGTGGATGCAGCAGAGGGAAGATTTTGAGGTCAGGGGTTTAAAGAGTCTTAGGTTATAAATTGTCCCGTGATAGTTTCTATTGGAGAGTTGATGGGCCTTTCAGGATGTTCCTGGAATAAGCAATAAATTTGTTGGCAATTTTTATCTTCCTGGACAAGAGTTTTCTGGAATAGTATGTTAAATTGATAAAGACAGTAGAATTGTAGTTGTGTATGAGGGCTTTAGTTCTCAAATATTTGTACATACCTGAGAATTTCTATGATATTACATCATGGGCCACATCTGCTCATTAACTCAAGGACTCCGGGCTCCGGTCCAGTCTGAGTTGCAGGAGTAGCTGCCAGGACCAGGACTGCAGTGAAGCAAGTGCCTAAGGCATACATTTTGAGGAGTACTCACTCACTCACTCTCGGTGGGGGATCTGATGACTCCATGTGACCCTACAACTCTGGAAAGGATGGAGGGAGGAAGAAGCAGGGGAAGGAAATGAGCATTTATGGAGCCCTTCCATGCATCTCCATCTGCTCAAGGACCTTCATCTCATTATTGGGAGGCCATAGAGTGTGCTGGATCTGGGAGTAGATTCTGGAGCTGGACTGCCTGGGTTTAAATCCTGGCCATTACAGATGGGAGCTGTGTGACCTTGGGCAAGTTAACTAATCTCTGCCTCAAATTCCCCACTTGTAAAATGCCAGTAATGATAGTACCTACCTCAGGGGCTAGTCTTCAGTAAGTTAAAACTTGTTGCCCACCTTCCTTCCTTCCTCCCTTCCTTCCTTCCTTCCTTCCTTCCTTCCTTCCTTCCATCCATCCATCCATCCATCCATCCATCCATCCATCCATCCATCCATCCTTCTATCCATTCATTCATCCAGTTAGTTATAGTCTTCTCTCTCAAGTTGCAACTTCAATCTCTACATCAGAACTCTAAGTACACAGAGCCTAGGCATTAAATCTCAACTTGAATGCTTTATTAGCTCTCTGCTTCTGCAGGAACCAGCAGCAAATCCGAGAACAGTCTCCATCCTTCCCCTGTGCCTTGGTCAACAGATGGAACGTGCCCACTCAGTGCATTTGCATGTGCTCTTGGCGCTCTCTGGGACATCCCTCCTCCAGATACTCACCTCCTGCAGGTGTCACTCATATGTCACCTTCTCAGTGAGGTCTTCCCTATTTTTTCTAAAGTCGCCCCCTCCCCATTTCCCATCCCCCTGCTCTGCTTTCTTTTTTCTTTTTTCTTTTTGTTTCTTAACATCACTGTTACCACACATACAACAAAATTGACTTATTTACTTCGTTTCTATATGTCTCCCTACGTAGAATTATAAACTACAGGAGGGAAGGGATTTTTGCATGTTTCATCCCCAGCTCTGTGTGGGCACTTAGTAAATAATTTTAGAATTAATGAATAAACTTCACCAATTATAATGGTGGGAGTTTTCACTACTGAAAGTTAAAGACTTTTTTGTGTTTTCATGCCTCAGCACTGTCTTGTTAATTGTAGGGTTTTTGATTTTGATTATTTATTTATTTTAAAATTTTATTTATTTGAAAGAGAGAGAGTGAGAGCGCCTGGGTGGCTCCCTTGGTTAGGCGACTGCCTTCGGCTCAGGTCATGATCCTGGAGTCCCGGGATCGAGTCCCGCATCGGGTTCCCTGCTCAGCAGGCTGTCTGCTTCTCCCTCTGACCCTCCCCCCTCTCATGCTCTATCTCATTCTCTCTCTCAAATAAATAAATAAAATCTTTAAAAAAAAGAAAGAAAGAGAGAGAGAGCGTGCGCGTGTGCGAGAGAGAGCATGAGTGGAGGGGAGGGCAGAGGTACAGGGAGAAGCAGACCCCCCCACTGAGCAGGGAACCCAACACGGGTCTTGATCCCAGGATCCTGAGATGAAGGCAGATGCTTAAGCGACTGAGCCACCCAGGTGCTCCAACTGTAGGGTTTTTTAAAGGACCTGGTGTTACTTTGAATTGCAGCATTAATAGCATTCATTAAGGGAATTCTTCACCCCTGATTCAAGGGAAGGACACCGAGTTCTGGTGACTAGTCTACCCCAGTCTACCACTCATGAAGGCTGGGAGCTTTTACAATGCCACATAAAACTGAATATTGAAGAAATTTAGGGTTTTGCACACCAGTGGGCACAATCTTGGAATTTCAATAATGTATATAAATTAATATGTAATGTTACATGCAAACAAATATATATTTAAAACAAACCCTACAAGGAGTGCTTAGGCTTCTAGTCTGAATTGGCATGTTCCTGAAAACATTTTATTCTCCATGTGTCGAAAACCTTGTTGATTGTATTATATAATGCATCAAACCAGACTCCTTTAGATTTTGAAAGAGACATTGCCTGCCTTGTATTCTGCGGCTCATGTGTTCCTAAAGGGTGACTGTGCCAATGCCTTAGGGGCTTATATTCTGTGGCAGTATCTGTGCTTGAAGCTAAGACAGGTTATTTGCCCTAGAATCTCACTTCCCACCTTGCGTGGGTTTTTCAGAAATCCCCTCTGAGGCCAATATGTAGTTCCAATTTGTCAAAGCAAATAGGGTGAATGCATGGGGAAAAGCTTATCATGTAGGTTCTGTTTTGCAGAACAAGCTCTTGTTTTGAGAGGCTTCCCAAGCCCTCATGCCTCTGAAGTCTCATGGATGTACAGAACTCTCTGGTGTGTTTTTTATTTTATTTTATTTATTTATTTGGGGTTATTTTGGCTTTTTTTTTTTATTATGCTATGTTATGTTATGTGTGTTTTTTAGTTCGAACTTGTTTCTTCCCACAGTTCAACCACACAGGACAAGGAAGCATCTGCAGCCAGGCCATCATGCTCATCACTGATGGGGCGGTGGACACCTATGATACTATCTTTGCTAAATACAATTGGCCAGATCGCAAGGTATGTTGCTGATGCCGGCCGCGCAGCACAGTTGATGGAGAATTGTGTTATACTGTAATGCCCAGGTTGTCCAGGGTTAGGCACCCATCTAGATTTAATCTCATAATGACCTATGGTTTGTCAGTCTTGTGCCTTCTGATTGACCAAACTGAATATGATGGCTTTCCTTGTTTTCAAAATGAAACTTTTTTTGGAGGAGAGAAGAAATCCATAAAGACACGGTTAACATGTTCAGTGAAATGATTCATTGAGAAGGGTGCTTCGCCCATATTGGGCAGCACTTTTGTTTTCCATGGAGCCAGAGCTGCTTGGTGAGTCCAGCATCTACAGATGGTGAAGTCAGCCATGTTGACCATACAATCATCTCCTGGATGTTTCTGTTTCTCTATGGTTCCTCCTTCTGCACCCTCATTACCACCCAGAAGCTTCTCTCCATCCCCCATGGGTTTTTCCCCACCCTCGTCAAAGCTTGTTCTCTATTCTAATTCCTTCTTTGCTTTCCAGGTTGACATTTATTTATCTGATGAACACATATGTTAGGATATCAATGATGAATATTAACATTTTTGGTGCCTCTGAGTGCCTAAACCCAGACATTCCTCAAGCTGTGAGCTAGTTTGAATTCTCTGGGGAGATTTTTAAATTATGGATATTTGTACTCTATCCCATATCTACAGAATCAAAACATCTAAGGATGTGGTTCAGTAATCCATGTTTTTAATAAGTTCCTCCAGTGGGCACCAATCAGCAGCTTAGCAGTTGTGAAGGGGGCTTTTCCTAAGCGGCTCCATTAAGACCGAATAAATTATCAGATGAGTCTCACATACTGAATTCTATAAATCCTTCCCATGTGGTGATACTTGTTGGATAGCAGTTGCCCCAGTAATATTGGTATTTAAACATCCGCTCCTTACTTGCAGGGAGAGGCAGAGAATGAGGGCTTCAAAGTCACAATTCTTCAGATAAAACACAAATTTACACATATCTTGCCAAAGGTACAATATTGATTTTCGGCCAGGTGCTTTCTTGGATTAATTGGAACCAGGATATTGGAAATTTCAACATTTTCAAGGAGTTTTACCTACTTATAGAGTATTTCAAGTCGAAGCAAATTTGCTTTTTGTAGTAAGCAAGTCTTCTATGATTAGAAATTAATAGCAGGATCCCGTCCCTCCTGCTCTATTCTGGAAAGTTCTATGGCATTCATATACATACACGTACACATTCTTCTTGATGACTTCTGTGTGGAGGTTCAGGTAATGAGTCTGCATGGGTCCCTGTGTGTTAGAGGAAGATGTGTTTAGCATCTTTTAGCACTGTGTTAAAGGGAGATGAAGTGCAATGTCTAAGCAGTTATCTTTCTCTGTTATTCTGAACATTAGATATTTAGTAGAGGGTTCTATCATGCTGTAGTTGGCAATCTTCGAGATTAGAGAAACAGGAAGTAGATTCAGAAGAAAGGAAAATGATCTGAAGACTGGCATGTGATTACCATAAGACCATGGTTCTCAAGCTTGAATGAACATCAGAATCATCTGGAGGACTTGTTCCAACACCAACTGCTCACCCCATCCTGGGAGTTTCTGATCCAGTAGGGCTGGCTGGGGCCTGAGAATGTGTATTTCTCACAAGTTCCCAGGTGATGTGGATGCTGCATACTTGGGGAAGGACTCCCGGAAGTAAGAAACAGCCCAAGGAACAGCATTTGGTTCCTCCGTGGGCTTGTCTACTTTTGATCCCTCTGTTTACTTTACAGGAACCTGTTCCCTCAGTCAAATCCAGGGCAAAAGTATGTGTTTCTTGGCTCATACTTTGTTTAAAAAATTGCCAATTACTGATCATCATTTAAAAGTCTGGAGAGAGTATATAAAATTTTAAAGTTTTAGTTTCTCTCATAAATGGGTACACTTGGCACTTGGGAGCCAACATTCTTATATGGAAAAAAAAAAAAAAAGCCTGGAGCTGAGACATGGCTGTCCCCAGAGATGGCAGGTGCATTCTGCTTTTGACCATGACCTCTCCATTCTGTCTTCTCCTCCCAGCCTGCTTCGTTCCTGTGCTTGACATGCCCACAGGGATGGAGTTCTGGATTGACAGGTACTTGCTGCTTCCCAGGCAGGGCTTGTATTCCCCAGATTCTGGGGCTTCATTCTTTTGTCTAGGTGCTGCCCAAATCTTTCTCTCTTCCCTTCCAGTCAGAGGCCATCTTGTCTGCTTGAGCCCTAAACTTCAGACACCTTCAGGGTTGTCCTAGGGTTGGTTTAGGTTCATGTCCAGCACTGTAATTACTTCTAGGCCTATCTTTCATCTTCACTGGTTTGCTGAGTCCTTGAGGACAGATTCTATATCTCTGAACAGTACCACCACCATGCACCATATCCCAGCGCTGCTGAGAAGTGTGGCATAGAGACCCTAGGGTGGCCTCATGATTCCCGCCCCCAGGTGTTTACCCCCTATATAATCTCCTCACCTTGAGTATGAGTGGGCCTTGAGACTTGTTTCTAACCAATATAATATAATAAGGTGAGAGGATTTTGTAGATATAATCAAGGTCTCAAGTTAGTTGGTTTGAGCTAATCAAAAAGGATATCCTGGGTGAGCTATACTTAGAAGATCCTTAAAAGAGGGCTTGGACACTCCCTGAGGGCAGAGAGGTTCTCCTTGCCAGTTTGACAAAGTAAGCAGGTTTTGGAGAAGCTCATCAGCAAGGAGCTGGGGACAACCTCTAGGACCTGAGGACATCCTCCAGCTAACAGCCAGTAAAAAGCTGAGCCCTCAGTCTTACAGCCACAGGAAATGAATCCTGCCAACAATTTGAATGAGCTTGGAGGCAGATTCTTCCCCAATTGAGCCTCCAGATGAAAGCACAGCCCAGTCAGTACCTTGATTGCAGCCTTGTGAGATCACAGACAAAAGACCCAGCTAAGCTGTACCCAGACTCCTGACACAAAGAAACTGGGGGGTTGCAAATGTGTGTTTATTTAAGCCACTACATTTGTGGCAACATGTGATGCAGCAATAGAAAACTAATAGAAGAAGCAAGGAGAAGGGGAAAAGGAGAGGAAATCATTTATCATGGCAATATAATAAAACCTCCCCAAACCTCATTGCTTAAGAGAACAATTTATTCTTTCTTGCAATTCTGTGGGTTAACTGGATGATGATTCTGCTCCACGTGGTGTCAGGTAGAATCACTGATGAAGCTGCAGGAAGTTGGGAGCTTGGCTGGGCTGTCTGGGTTCTCCTCCCAAAGACCTGCCTCTCCCCGTGGTCTCTAACCCTCCAGGGCCACACTGTGAGGTGTCTCCCCTCAGTGCAGTAGCCTGGATTTGCCTACAGTATGGCAGATGGGTTCCCAGAAGGGGAAAGCTGAAGGAAGTGGGGAGCAGGCCAGGAGGCACTTGTGGGTGTCATTTTTTAAAGCTATCTATCACCTAACCAGGGCCTCGTTCAAGGCAACTGCTTAATAAAACATTTTAGAATGAGTTGGTAAAAGGAATGCATTATTGGTGATTTAGCCGTGAGTCCGAAGACAGCAAGCATCATGATTGCCGTGCAATGTGTCCCTTGCCAGCATTTTATTTCCAAGGGCAGAAATGAGGAGCTATTTATTCATTTATTGGATGCCATTTACTTTTGCCTAATATCCATTGGTTAGCAGCTTAACAGCAGCTCTTACATACTTGGAATAAAAAATGAACTTCTCAACACGGAAGGGACTCATTCCAGGATCTGCTCAAGAAATAAAGCTGCCTGCATTTAAATTAGAATAAATGGTCATACCTGCCACCTATATAGTTGCTCTTCCAAGCGAACTAAAAAAAAAAAAAAAAGCAGCAGAAGGTCATGGAATGATTTATCATTACCTTTCTTGCTGCATAAGACAGAGTGGAAAGTGGATGGGTAAGAAAATGGTAGGAAAGTAATTTAAGGAATCTAGCCCTATAGGAAGGCCTGTTCGTCAACCCCTGATTTAAAGGAATCAACCGGTGTGTTGTTAAAAGTCATTGAGTTGCCCTTGGAAATCCAACAGTTGAATTCAACAGAGGATGGTCTTGGTGGTTTTTCGCTTCCTTTCCACTGCTCTTTTCCATTTGAATGAACTATACTAGCCACATAATCAGTGGCAGAGGGGTGAGATCCTTGATGGCAAATCCCTCTCTCCATGCCTCGGGGTCTCTCCCACGTTTGGAGTAGTGCTTTCTGCTCTCCTGGTCCGAGTAGTTCCTGTTTTTCCCCTTTTCCTTCAGTGCTGCCACCAGGGCGGGGATGCAGGACATGACGCTGGGGCCGTTCAGAAGGCGGATGCGCTTGAATCCTGTTTTGGTGGTGACGGGGGCACGTGGCAGTGTCACAGCTTTCATGTCACCTGAGTAACAAAGGGAACACCCCAGAGAGAATCACATTCCCTCTTGGCTGAGACACAGGAAGCCAGAGACTCCCTGAATCCAAGGATAGCGGGATCCCTGGGATGCCTGTCAGAATCCACCTGCTCGGGGGCTAACCACTCTCTTTGCTGTGTGTGATATCCCAGGGAGGGAGATGTGGCTGCAGCCGCCACATAACACACTATGTCTCGACTGGCTTCAGCTGCAGGTGAAACAGTGGAAACTTGCCTGGGCGTGTAGTGTGGACAGTGACCCTTCTGTGCCTGCTACACGTCCCTGCACAATCCGTCCTTCACGTGGGTCTGTGATGAGGAGGGCAGGCAGCACCGGGATGCTCCCTACACTTCCCTGAGCCTGAGTCTCTCCCTCAACGAGAGAATGCATTCAACTACTTTCTTGTGCCAAAATGTATATACAAAACGAATGAGAGCTAATTCTTATCAAATGCCAAGGGGCAGGAGCCATTCTAAATGCTTCACGTACATTTAATTCGCACAGAAACCCAAGAGGCGAGCCCTCCTCTATCCCCTTTATACCAAAGAGGAAACTGAGGTCACATAACTGAGTCAGGGTTCCACAACTAGCATTTGGAGCTGAACTGACAAGCCAGCATCGAACACGGAGGCTGTTCCCTGAACCTGGATGCAGACGTGCTGAAGGGAAAAGCAAAACAAAACAGCCTTAGGTCCCAGGAAGAGCTGTCCATCCATACCACACACATTGTCACCCAGAAAATAAGTTCTTTTCCTTGGCCTTCCCACCCCCAAGTGTGGGGGGGTCTGCGGAATGTCAAAGATTTGGAACTCCTTGTGGCTGCAGGCAGAGAGTAATCGGATGGCAAGTGGATGGCCTCAGGTGGAGGCTGTCTGGGTGTAACTAAATGGTTTTCCTCTTTTAGAAAGAGCCTCAAAGGTGCTTGCTCTTTCGTTACGTGTGCCGTGTGTCCTATTACCATTTGCGTCCAGAACAAAAGGGAAGACGGTTGTCATGGTGAGGCCCTTAGAGAGACAAGCAGGGTTCAGGTGTCCTGAGGCATCCTTGGTGAGCTGGTGGGGGTGGCATGGAGGGGTGGGGCCAGAACGGCTCTTTGTTAGGGGTCCAGGGGAAGCCCTTGATCACCGAATGGTTTGGGGTCTGGCTTTGGAGCACCTTTGGAAACACTGTTGGAGGTCACTGTCCTTTGACCTGGTGTCACAGAAATCTCCAAGAAGGAGCTTTGGTTATGTGTGCTGTGTGTCCTATTATCATTTACGTCCAGAACAAACGGGAGGACAGTTGCCCCAGGCCTCCCTCCCTCGGCATAATTTGGAAGCTGAAGCCTCAAGCCAGCCATGTCTTTGTAGCCTTGAGGTGCTGGAAGGCTGAGCTCTTAGTGCCCCTGTGGTGGTTTTGGAAAGTTCAAGTACCCCTCCCTCTTCATCTTTCCACAGGACCTGTGCCATTCTGGGGAGCAGAGTTTCTGAGCTGAGTCCATGCTCATCCTTTTAAGAACCCAGCTCTGAAATAGTCTCAAACAATCTAGAAGGGAGTTTTTCTTTCTTCTTTTCCCTAAACTACATTGTTTCCTTTTCCGACTTTCCAGTGATTTTACAAAGCTCTTTCTTTGCCTTCCCTTGAGCTGGTAAGAGGAGAAGGGATTTACCCAAAACAGCAACTGGGGAAGGAGTTTAGGTCGTACCGCTTATAGGTGAGGGGTCACCATGTGCTCTTGCTGCCCCCACCCGACCTGTACTCTGGCTGTCCCCCTCATGCCACAGAACCAGATGAATGTGGGGGCTGGAGGGTGGCAGAGGACGTTGACAGGGGAAGTAGAAGGAAGGAAGTAGCCATATGGTGTGTGAGGGGTGTGGTTCATTCATTCAACGGATTTGTACGGAGAACCCACCGTGTCCCAGGCCACTGTACCAGAGCCCAGGAGCATGGAGCTGACATGATAGCTCTAAGCAGATCCCGACAGCAGATAGCAGATCACAGATAACAAACAAGTGAAAAGACCAGTTGGTTAGAATCCATGATGAATCTGCCGAAGGAGACAAGCAACAGCCTGAGACAGAGAACGGGGTGGTCCAGGGAAGTCTCCCTGCAGAGAGCACATGTGAGTCAAAGGAGCTGGGCAGGACGGAGGGAACAGTGTTTCCCAGGACCCCGTGGAGGAGCAGCTGGGTGCGCGTGAGGAACTGGATGAAGAGCAGGTGGGGGGAGCCTGGTGGGTGTGGGGACAGCGCCATGGTGGGGGGGCTGGCTGGCAGGATAGGTGGGCGTTAGCTCCTGCACACCTTGATGGGCACAGTATGGAGCTTTGGTTGTGTCCAAGGGCAGTGAGGAGCCGTGGGAGTCTCGTGCACGGGGGAGAGACGTGTGCTGACTGTTTTTGGCAGTACTGCCTGACTACTGTATGGGGAACCAGTCTGTGAGGCTGGGCCCGGCTGGGCGTGCGGTTTTGTACTGACTCCTCCTCATCATTGATTTCAGTGGGGGCAGGCGGTAGGTAATAAGTAGATAGTTTTCTTTTCTTTTTTTTTTTTTTTTTTTTTTTTTCAGCTTCCTTTGAATGCTCCAAGATGCCTCTGTGTCCCTCAGCTCTTTGATTTCAGGGCTCAGTTGGGTGGTTACATTTCTCTGTCTTCTTCCTCCCTCCCTCCGTCCCTCTGTCCCTCAATCCTTCCCCGACAGAAGTCACATTTTGGTCCGAAAGTTTTGGGTCAGTTTGTGTCGTTGGCTGTATCTTTTCAAGGCTGATAAATCCTAAAGCTGTCTTAGGAAAATAGCAGGAACATTCATTTCTCGTGGTCAGTCAACGGTATGACAGGAAAGGGCATTTTCAGTCACTGTGGGGAGAGTGCACGCAGGCCCTCCTTGCCACCAAAGGGAGGGTTGAAATGGTTCGCTGTCTCCCGGTTTATTTTTAATTACTTTTGCTGGTATTAGACATCCTGTGACTCCAGCAAGAAGAACATGATGAGACAAGTCAGGAACGAGGCCCACTGATGCATGGCTGCTGACAGCCATGGAAAAATCATTTCATGTCAGGGGCTCTGCCTTTCTCTGTCACAGTGAGTGCTGCTTCTCTTCGCGGGCTCGGCCTTGGGGCCTTGGCCTCCAGCCAGGCACCACTGTCCTGAGGAAGCAGGTAGGGGACGGTGCGCATTTCTTCCTATCTTCTCTACCCCCAACGTCTCCATGCTAAACCCCCCGCATCGGGCTCCCTGCTCGGCGGGAAGCCTGCTTCTCCCTCTCCCACTCTCCCTGCTTATATTCCCTCTCTCACTGTGTCTCTCTCTCTCTCTCTGTCAAATAAATAAATAAAATCTTTAAAAAAAAAACAACAAAAAACCCAGAGTCAAATGCTTTCTCTGCTCATGTCATTCTTAGCTCTGCCTTGTGGGGTAGACTCTCCGAGTGCCATTCTTACCTTACAGGGGAGGGAGCTCAGGCTCAGGGAGATGGAGCTACTCACCCAGAGTGCACAGCTATGAAACTGGGGGGTCTTTGATCCTGACTCATGTCAGAATGCACCCAAATGGAGCGGTTGGTGGTTGGAGGCACTTGCAAAAAAAAAAAAAAATGTTTCCTGGGTCCTACTTTGCAGGTGCAGCCCTGGGATTGACATTTTGATAGGTGGCTCACTGGCCACACTTTGTGAGTCAGGAGGGTCTTAGTGCCGCCTCCATGGCCCGGCAGGTGAAGACCATCCACGCTAGAGCGTGCTGAGAAATGCCACATGGCATGGGTGTGTTCCCAATGGATCAGGCAGGGTCCATTCAGGGGCAGAAACCCTAAAATTATTTTACCAGAGAGAATTTAATGTTAAGAATCGTTGACCAGAAAGGGCAACAGAAGAGGTATAGGGTGTCACGGAAGTAGCAAGTTTACTACCCTATGGCTGGTGGGGGCAAGCAGGAGAGGGGAAGGGAGGAGGAGAGGTCATTAGTAAAACTTAGAAGCTGGGAGGAGAGGACTTGGGTGCTGGGACCCTGACCTCTGAGAAGGGCACACTGGTTGGAATGGCGGGCAGGCTTTTGAAGAGGGGGTGCTGGGGTCTCTGGAGGGGATGGACCCGATTCTGTGAGTGTTGGGAGAACTATAAACCAGCTTCGTTCGCTGCTATGGGGGGGATGAACTGTCCCTGGCCAGGGCAAGGAGCCTTGCTGGAGTGATGGCACTGGGAACCAGAAGCCCACAGGAACCAAACTGGAGGGAGCGAGTTCCATGTCCTTCCTCCAACCTTGCAGTTTCCCCCTGTTGACCCTTCCGGCAGAGGCTCACCAGAAATGGCTGGCAAAGCAGAAATGTGGTTTGCAGAGCCCCAGCCTCAGCCTCAGTCTCATAAAGCCTGGTGGATTTGGTGCTGAGGCAACTCTAGCTTATTAACCGGCACACCCAGTAAGAACTGGAAGCTTGCTGAATAAGTTCAGCCTTGTTTGCAAGCTAATGATATGTCAAGGTCTAATTTCCTGGGTTTTATTCCTCTTGGTCTATTGGATAGGGCTCTTGGTGAGTGCGCAAGCGTAGAGAAGCAGCGCTGTCTAACGGAAAGAGGGTGGTGTCTGGATGCTGACAAGTCTGTCCCCCACATCTGTCTATCAGGGTTAATTATACACACCTTGCAGTGTTCTTTAGAATGAAATGAGATGATGTGCTAGCAAGATCAGTGCTGGTGATGCTATATCCTCATCATTGTCACCATGATTGATAAGCACTCGTATTGTTAAAATCTTCTGTTATAGTTAGAATGCAGTGGTACTGGGTGAATTCAAGATGGTGTAGCCATAGTTTTTCAGATGTGGAAAATAGAAAGGAAATTTTTATCCCTGAAAATGGATTAATCTTATGCAGTGTCTTGGTTGACTTATAAGAAGATTAAAGTATTCAGAGGCATTTTAAAAACATTTTTAAGCCTTTCCTTTTACCTGTTTCATGAAAAGCATATACAGAGAAGTAAACTTCTGACACCCCGTAAAATATAACAAGATCTATTTGGTCATTCACTATCATTAAATAATTAGTCTATGTAACAGCTAACATTCCTCAATTCAGACAAGCAGCCTGTCTGCATTAGTGAAATGTAAAAAAGAGATTTGCAAAGTAGTGTTGCTTTTATGAGTTACCTCTTTTCTAGAGTGGTGGTTAAGGCTCCAGGCTTCACTGTGTCTGAGTGGGGTGACTTTGGGCAAGTGATTGAATGTCCTGTGCTTAGTAACCTCATCTAGGAAATAGGAGGGGGCGGCACAAAATTCACGCTGTCCTCGCAGGGCTGTCACGGGGGCAGGGCACGTGTATCAGGTCCTGGCGACAACAGGTGCTTGGTGCACGTCAGTGATGGAGAAGAGACTGTGGTCTGCAGAATTCTGGGCCGGGCTCCGCGAGTGCATCCTCAGGCCGAGCTCCGCGGGTGCATCCACCCGCAGTGCCGGGAAGCAGAGGAGGATGCGGCCTTGGCACGGCAGGTTTGGGAATGCGTGTGGCTGGTGCAGTGGGTTTGCAAGTGTTTGGTTCTTGTCAGCAGCCTTGGATCATCTTCTTTCCTCATTGGCTCCCTTCGCGAACCTCACCCCACAGATGCTTTGGCGGGAAGCCTCACAAGCACCGGCTTGTAGGGGACCTTGGGTTGCAAGCTGGTCAGGCCAAGTCAGCAGAGGAGTCCCGGGCTGAGGCTCCGTGCCTCAGCTGGCAGAAGCTGCCCAGCGGCCGTCTGGGAGCACCTTGCTCAGACTCAGCCCGTCTTGTAGGTACGCCACCTTGTCAGGTGAGCTCCTGCCCACTTTGCTGCACTTCCATCCTCAGCTGGGCTGGAAGGGGTGCTTAGCAGTACTGAGAGGAGAGCAGAGCACACCCCTACTGTCTGGAAACGTGCCCCGGTGTGTTGGAGGTCAGGAGCCTACAGGCCTAGAAACCAGCTGTGCTCCTCCAGCCTCTATTGCTCTCGCACCTGCTCATAAATTTCGATCAAAGCGCATTTCACCCCAAGCTTCAGATAGATTGGCTTCATCAGAAGGCACTCCACAGTCTGTTCTCCACACAGAAGCCAGACACTTTGAAAACCAGAGGCCGATTTTGCCAGTGAACCCCCCTGCCCCGCAGACCTGACTGGCTCCCTGGGCTGTGCTGAGTCTCAGCTGAAGTCCCAAGAGAGGCCCACAGGGCCTGGCCCGATGGGTGCCCATTCATCCCAGTCTCCTCTCCACTGCTGTGCCCTATGCCTTCCACACAGCCCATGGCTCTTGGCCACGCTGGGCACACGGTCACCTTAGGACATGAGCACTGTCTGTTCCCTCTGGCCGGGGCACTTTTCCCCCAGATTTCCAGGTGGCTCACCCCTCACTTCTTCATGTCCTTGTCCAGACACCAGCTTTCCAATGAGACCTACCCTGACTCTATGATTTAAAGTTATCCCCAGTCCTGACCACCAGCCATCTTAGTTACTGCTTCCCTTTTAATGGCAGCATTTTGGGTCTGGGCTCTAACATACTAGATAACCATCACAAGGAAGCCCTTTGCTTTTTAGCTAACTTTACTGGTAGAGAAATCACCGAAATCACCTTTATTCCTCATAAATGAAATTCCTGTTTCCAGTAGATTTCAGGAAATCCAATATTCTCCATAGGCTGACCCTTATATGCCCTCTTCAAACATCTGGGGATAAAACTTGCAGCTCCCAATGCCAAATGGTTCTGGCCGTCGACCTGGTATCTGCCTGGCTACCCTTACCTTAATCATTCCCATAAAAAATATGAAGGGAGGAGGTTGATAGAGAGCTTACTGAACATGTTCCATCACTGCAACCTGCACTGTGGGCCCTGCTCTCAGCTCAGAGCCTTCCAAGGGGCCTCCCCCCTCCCTCTCCACATTGCAGTAAAGTTGACTCTGCTTCATCGTTCGCTGGTCCATAATCTAATAATAGATTCTGTGTGATACTCTTCAGTCCTCGGGGTTTCCTACCTAGATGAAAGCAGCTGATGGTGGTGACCAGTGGGGTCTCTCTGGGGTAGACTGTTATGAGCTACATGCTAACTGCCCAGTAGGAAGCCTGCTGCCTCACGGGCCTTATTATAAAGCAAGAGACCCAGCAAATGAAGGTGAGGTGTACAGGGAGGATTAGCTAACCAGCCATGCAGCCTCCTGGGGCAACCTCAGGCCCTGGAACAGATTTCCACAGTGCCCTCTGATTTGAAGGGGGTGAATCTAGCTGGGGGCAATAGTCTGGTGCCTTTTGATTCAGAAGCCTGAATTTTTTGGCACTCCCCGATCCTTGGTTTCATGAATCTGATCCTTAGAACTCATAGAAACTTTAAGACTTTTAATATTTGGATCATTTTAATTTTGCTTTCACCTGATTTGTTTCTGTGCCTCCATGGGACAGAAAAATGATGGTTTTAGAATTTCAAAGAAGAGTGTTCAGACTCCAAACGAAAGGATTTCTGTATAAGCCAAGGAAAGATGCTTACTGAAATGTGTTTTCTCCCCACAGAATGATTATCTCAACCCTGCTAAAAATCCTGATCCTTTCTCTTCCTCTGAACTTAGGAAATGGCCTGTTATGAGCTTTTCTCATTAAAAATAATTGGGGCCCCCTTTAAAAGACAATATCCAGTGGAGAGTCATCTTAAGTTAGGGATGGACAGCTGGTCCCCCGACATCAGGAGAAAGGGGTGGGACTCTCCGAGATTCTAATTTGTAAAATGGCCTTGCCAATAGTAGCTCCTTTCCGGTTTTCTTGGGAAACACCATGAGAAAAGGCACCTGGCAGCAGCTTCTGGTCCACAGACCCAGTGAGGGACATGGGACAAAACTCTTGAAGAAGAAGGGGAACTAAGTAAATGAGACAGGATCCTTGAAGAGACCTAGATGGAACCTGAGATCTTGAGGATGCAAAAACGCTTAAGAGGAGTTCTCTAGACCTTTCTGGAAGGATTGCTCTCTGCCCTTGCTGTGGCCCCTGTTTTCACTGACTTAATTCTAGACTTTGAGGCTGTGACTGACCGCTGTCTGCCCTGTTACCTCTACGACCTTGCCTAGTTTATTACGGTCCTGGGGCTCTGCGGGCCTCGGTGTCTATGAGCTCGAGAAGGGGTTGGCTTGTGTTTAGGGACAGTGTGGGACCCCCCGTCATTCTGTCATCGAGTCTGGGCTAAGGTGTCCACCCCTCATGTGAAGCCCAGGCTTTTCTCTGAGCTATCGGTGTGGTGACTCGGTCTTTAGGACGCCGGACTTTGATCAACCTGTGGCAGAAGGTTTGTGTGAAACCCTTCCTGGTTTTCTTTTCTTTCTTTCTTTCTTTTTTGAAACACAAATGGGATCTGGAATTGATCCCAGATAATACATCTGCCTCTTCATTTCACTTCAGAGGGGCAGGATAACAGGAAAGACAATGAAGACAACTAAATGCATTTATGATTTATGCCCCTGTGATAAATCAATGGGTGATTTCTCCCCAAAATGTGGTCACTGCCCGGCTAACTCATACCAGCTGCCACATCTGTGAGATGGATGGGGGCCGAGCCCGCTCCGTGCCATGTGCACACCAGGCCTGCACCCCGCCCCCCAGGGGCGGGTTGGGGCGCGGGAGCAGGGCCGTCTCTGCGCAGTCAGGAGGAGGGGTTGCCTTGCCACCACCTTCTGCTCCCCCTCGAGTCCGTGCGCGCCTTCCTTGCAGCCTGCCGGTGCAGTTCCATGCAGCCTGGCCTTGGTTCATCTCCAGCATTCCTTTCTGTGCTTGCCTTCATGTGTGAGGAGTTAGATTTTTCCATTCCCTAAAGGTGATTTGATCAGGCCAGTTCTCACCAGAGTCCCTCAAAGCAAGCGGGGAGAGTGGAAAATCACATTAACTCTTTCATTAACTCCAGCTGCTTTGCCAGGAGAGGGAGATGGCAAAGAGGTTTCCTCTGGAGGGCCAGCTCTGGGCCTGGGGAGGGGCTCCCTGGAGTGCTGGCTTAGGAAGGGGCGCAGGGGCCCGTCTGGCTGGAAGGGGACAGGGCCATGGCCAGACAGCGGTGTCAGCGTGTGCAGGAAGGCCAGCAGTGGCCCTGGGACCATGCGTCTACCGTCCCTCTCCTCCGTGGTCTCTTCGCATCCTGAAGGCCTTGGCCTTGCCTTTCTGAACCTGGGAAGCTGAATCTACATGTTCCAAAAAATTCTGTCATTAGAAATTTTCAAAAATCTCTTGAACCGTTTTTTTTTTTTTTTTTTTGACTGGCAGTCACATAGCAACTGGATTGCTTACTTCCCCACCATTTTTTTTTTTTTTTTTTTTTTTTAAGCATCATCTGAAGCTAATTTCTCTAGGAGTAACTTGGGCTTGGGGGGGGGGCGGGGAATGTCACATTCATTTTATAAGTTACCTGCAAATGAAACTGCCTGGTTTTGCCTCACATTTTCCTCTTGTTGAAAAATGTCTTTGTTACTTCATGTTTGCCTTTTATTACGCAAACTTGAGAAACTCTCAGGAATGCAGTTTAAAGGGTTCGGCGGCAACGTTATTTTCCTCACCTTTCTATGTGGGGGGGGAAGTGCCAAAGCCATTTGCTGGGCCAAGACTGGGAGGTGAGATCCCCTGGAGATGGAAAAGGGTGGAGCAGGAGGGTCCAGAGGCCAGTGAGGCGGCTGATGCTCTTTGTCACTGCGGATGGAAGGCTGGAGACAGAGACGCTGGCTGTGGGCGGGGACACGGGGCTCCCACTGGAACCTCCGCCTCTGGGCCAGATCGCCCTGCTCCATAGACTGAGTATAGAAAGGAGAAACGAGCCAGCTAGTAAAGGTTGTTCATTTGATGTCTCTGCTGATACTTCACATTACCATTGTCCCAGCCAGAAATAATATACCTGCAGCTGTATTTCTGTAGGACAGCGGGGACAGCTAATAATATATTGGGCTGATCTAAGCTTCCTTTTCTCCCGCGATGGCCCACGGGGAAGATAGAAACTCTACCTTTATGTTATCCGGTGGTACTAATCAGAAACCATTGCTGTAGAAATGACTTGTCCTGTTTGGTTCCCTTCTAATAGGAAATCATAAATTAAAACAGAGTTTGATAGATTCTGCTTAATGCCAAAATGAAATCCTCACATGTTTTTTTGGATATTACATAATTAGTTGACTTCTCAAAGGAGTTCTAATTATGCCTATGGAATCAGCTCAAGATAATGAAATGCATTCATCTCTCTGGCAAGCCGTCTGTTGCTTAGCACTGAGCTCCGAGTCAGTCCTCTGGGGTTCGCCTTCTAGCTCCAGGAGCGAAGCTTTATTTACAGCCACAGAACTTGGAAATGCAATACAAAGTTATTTTGTTATGTACTTCTTTCTTTATTCCTTCTAAGAAAATCAGTTTTCCTTAGCTTCATAGACTGCGTAAAGGACCATGTATAAAGTAGCTGTACTAATCCCCAAACATAACGATTCCCCCCATCCCCAAATGCATCACTAAGATTCATAATACCAGAAAGACTGCCAGAGATAGGAAGAGAATAGTGACAAGGCCAAAGAGAATGACTTCTTTGACTCTGAACTGCATTATCTGTAACCTTAGTACTTGGGAAAAAGTTAAATACATGGGTGGATGGGTGGGTGGAGAAGCAAGTGGATGGTGAAATGGGAGGGCAGATGTGTATTTGAACAGATGGATGAATATTTAATCAGGAAGGGATATACATGGCATAGAGCTAGTGCACAGAAATCTACCTTTGCATGTATTATCCCAAACTTGATTGTTAGGGACAATTATGAAGAAAAAGAGGGCATTTTTTTTTCTAATAATTTCTTATTGGTAAAAGGAGAGCTCAAAATTCTTTTAATTGCTCAGTAGAGAGCTCTGAAAGGTAACAGCAAAGATGTGGGGAAAGTTGACTTGGGAGGGAAATAGAAGAAATGTCTCGGAGACAAACCAGGTAAGAGAGAGTATTAAGTTCCAATAGCAGAAGATATCAGATAAAAATTTATTCTCCATAAATAAGTCATTCATAGCCGAAATTAGAACAAAGCTCTGCTTAAATTTCACTGGAAAGTAGACTGTTCCAAATCACATTAGTGAATGAAACCCAAGCCAAGAAGGAGCCATTCAGAGTGACATTTATGGAGTGTTTCTGCCTCAGTTTTTACATTTGATAATGAAGATGCCCTGCCCAATCCTATTGTTGACACAGCCATAGAGAAAATGAAGGGATGCCCACTGATTTCCCTCCCCCAATTTAAGCAGTCATGAATCTCTTCTGATGGGCATAGGCACCAAAGGTGTTTTCGCTGTTTGCTATGAAGTCACCTCCTTTCCAAATATCCCTTGAAATACATGTAGAAAGAAAGGCCTGGAAAGATGTTCAACCAAGTTTTCCTAAGACAAAAGATGTCTTGTTTTATGACACGTGATGCAGGGTGACTGGGGAATTGCCTGGCAGTGTGAGGGCAACCTAGGCTTGCTTTATCCCCAGCACACTTGGAAATACTTTGTGCCATCAAATGCCTTCCGTCCGGCCCAGGACCTGGGGCAGAGGAATCCTTACAAGAACCTGCCTGTGTGGTTGGTGGCTGAATTCCAGTGGGAGTACCTTTGGACAGTTCTTTGGCTCTAGGGTTGGATTCTCCTCCCATCCAAAGAGCCATTCATGAACTCTCTGCTGCCCAAAGGATTCGTTCTTTCATGTTTTTAGCAGAAGCAACTCACCCTGGCTTAAATTCCCAAAGATCAGGTCCCCTTGTGTTACTCACTCATCTCTATTCCGGCTGGCACAGCATCATGGCTCCATGAACATTGTTTTAAAAATCCCTGCATTGAGTCCCTTCATGAGACAGTGACACGAAAGGACCTTTCCTTGTACTATTTTTTCAAAATACAACGTTGGGGATCTTAGAATCTCAGGAACCCTAGAACCTCACTCGATGTGGTAAAAGATAGGAATTGGTCTTTAAGACTAAAGTATGACATCTGCAGTTTTGTTTTGTGCTAATTGAATATATAATCAGTAACCATGATTATTCATCATCACCAAGGCAGAGGCTGAAAGAAGCAGTAATAGGTCAGGTGGCATTTGTCGTGGATGTGTGGGCGTGTATTGATTACATGAACAGGTTTCCATTTTCTCTCCATTCCTTCAGAGACAGCAGCCTCACTTTCAATCAAGCCAGGGTGTTGAACCCTGGTAGCTGGTGCACTGCCTGTTACGAACAGACCACTTTGTGCTGAGTTATGGGGAGAGACACAGTCTAGGTTTTTGAAAAATTGTGCTAAATATTTGGACCATGTATTAGGAATCAAAATGGGCATTTTTAAATTTGACTTTTGTAACCAACTTGAGATGGCAAAGAAAAAAAAAAAGCAGATTTGGCATGAAGAAAGAATTTCTTATTCAAACATTCAAAGGGCTATTGATTTCTTATAACTATCTTATAACTATCTATAACTGCATAACTATCTATTATGCAGTGTTTAAGGACAACCTTTATTTTAAGAACAAATATCATCAGTAGGCCTCAAAAAAAGCAAATCCTCTGAGTGTGGGAGAGGATGTTTTATATATTAGTAATACATTAGGTCTCATAAAAAAAGTGGGTCAATCAAACATTTTGCCTTGAGTACCTACTCTTTTTCCATGCGGAGTCATTACTATGTGGCTGAGAGGCAGAAGACCCTAGCCTTTGTTCTCCCTTCTCATAATAATATTTAATCAAGGGTGAACAGCCTGGCAGAGTCCAGGAGGCCAGGATTGGCCAACAGGGTGCATTTGGGACAATGGGCCCAACGCTCTGGGGATGGGAAATGATGAAGTTAATGTGTGGGCAGGACTCTGCCATTGTTCAAAGAGGCATCCTTGGCCTTTTGTAGTGTTGAATAACAGTGACAAAATCGCAGTCACTGTTTACACAGGCTTATTCCTCTGGTGTAGAAATGCACTCTGAGCTCACTCTTGGCATTTGCTCGGCAACAAGGGGAGCTTTTCATCTTTTTTTTTTTTTTTTTAAGATTTTATTTATTTGAGAGAGAGCTCTGGGGAAGGAGCAGAGGGAGAGGGGCAAGCCGACTCTGCGGCAAGCACGATGCCCAAATGGGGCTGGATCCCATGACCCTGAGATCATGATCGGAGATGAAATCAAGAATTGGTTGCTTGAGCGCCTGGGTGGTTCAGTCAGTTAAGGGTCTCCCTGCTGAGCAGGGTGTCTGCTTGCCCCTCTGCCACTCCCCCTTGATTGTGCTCCTTTATTCTCTCTCAAATAATTAAATAAAATCTTAACAAAAACAAAACAGAGGCGGATGCTTAACCAACTGAGCCAACCAGGCGCCCCCTACTCTTCATCTTTTAAGTTAAAAACAAAATCATTCTGTTCCTAGTGGGGTTGTAAGAGTAAATGTCATCACCAAGCCTGCCCAGATTGCTCTACTGGTAAATCAGTTTGTCACTCCATTCACTTGATGCAGGGGACAGGACCCTGGAAGAGGGCCCATATGAATGATAGAGAACCAGTTGACTGTGGGCCCACCGCCAGTGTGCCTTCAAGGCTAGCCGCAGGGCCCTGCAGAAGTCTGGCATCTACTCTGCCTCAGGCTTCACCTCAAACCTGGGCTTTTTCTGCACCAAGACACCACAGCCTCCCCCAGAGGACATCTGCATATGCTGCTCCATCCCTTGCCATGCTCCCGTTCCTGTTTCTGACTCAATAGCACACACACACCTTTCAAATTTCCACTCAGGCCTGCCTCTCCTGTTCCCTGTGCCCCAGCCTGGGCCACATTGTGTTGTCATGCCTTCACATGGGATATGGCATTCTTTTCCCTCTGAGCACTAGTGTCTGCCTCTGACATCCTCATCAGGGGTATTGTCTTATTATTTAGCTCCTTCATTAAGCTATATTCTCTGCATGGTACAGTCAGGGCCGTCTTCCTGGGCATGTTACAGCATTGTCACTCAGGGCTCTTGAGCGTTAAGAAGGGCCCTGGGTTCATCTTGATGCTCTGTTGTTGCTGCCCTGAAATCCTTCACACTTTTTGAACCAGGGACCCGCAATTTCATTTTGCACTAGGCCCCACGAATCATGTAGTCGGTCCTGGGTTGGGCCACGTCTGTTTCTCTCAGATCTCCAACACATGGTATATGTTCAAGAAGTATTTTGTAAATGAATGTTTCATTGACAAAAGATGATCTCCTTTCATTAGTGCATGAAGTATACAATGTCTAATACCTAATTTCAAGTCAGGATGTTATATATTTTCCTGGCAGCTCACTACCTACTCTTATTCTTTTCATAAAGTTTGGCACATGCAACCAAAATTGAATTAAAGAGACATGCATATTATGATCTAAGAACAAAAATTGGTTGCAAACCATAGGAAGTATAAAAATGGGCTGGTCTTTTGTTCATTTTTGTTCTAAATTTAGAATGGAAAGGGTGATGTTTAGAGAGCAAAAATGCTAATTGTCTCGCAAAGGGTGCTGTAGTAAGCTGGGGCCAATACACCACGTTGGAGACAGTATCTCTCACATGATAGAGGAAGTTGAGACAGTGGCTGGGGCTCCTTTGAAGTAAACATAAACACTTTCCCCTATGTTCATGCAGGGCCAAGGAAACAGTGAAATAACAAAATGTCGGGTTTGATCTCCCCATCACACAGTTGGGAAACTGCACTCTCGCACGGTAAGCTTGGCCAAATGTCTGCCAAGGAGTCGAGGAGAAAATGCAAGCCTTCCCCATTTTATGCAGCTTGCCCACACATTCTCTGTCAATTCTCTGAGCTGGACGCATTTCCCTGTTTTCCCTTGCCCACCCCAAAGGTGACTGCCACAGACTGTGGAGTTGGCAGGATTTTCCAGGTTGTGCCGGCACACGCTGTTAATAAATTAGGTGCACAGAAGTGTGATGGCAAGGCCTTTCCTTCTGGAGTTCATAGGCCTTCCAGAACATTTATGTCTCATTATAGCCCGTACAGCAGTTTATGCCCTAATAAATCAGAAACGCTTTGCAGAGATGGGCTGGACCATAATGAATCTTTCTGTTGGCATTTTCCCTTTACAGGCGCAAATAATGGAGCAAAACCGCCCCATCTGGCCATTCTGTAAGAGAGAACTCACAGTGGGAGCTGTTTTCTCAAGCATGACATAGGTCATAGCAGGTAGCAGGAGCAGGGGGGCAGCTGGGGCTGGGAGTGACAGCATGGAATGAAGCCATTTACAAGCCTTTATCACTGTGATTATAGGCATTAGCTGGACTGTCAGGGTCCTGTTCTCCCTTCCTGTGATGGGCCTCGGGTCTTCCCTGATTTTTCACGTTTAATTTCCAGACCTGTTTGCTGTCTTGCAAGCAGTGCAAGAGAACACACACCCTCAGCATGGCGTGTGGACCAATTCACTTTGATTTATGTTCCATTATCTTAATAAGGTATGCTCTCAGCTAACTGGGAATGGTTGCCAAGCAGGGTGGGGGGGTTCACCTTCTCTCCCTGCCTTCCCTCACCAATGCAAAGAGATGTGTGAGGAGAGCCAAGTAAATATGGAAATTATTACTAATTACGTGGTAATGGATGGAAATGCATTATTCTGGCTAGGCAATCAACTTGTCTCTGGTGGAGTTTTACCAGATGTAAAATAAATAAGTAAGTAAGTAAATAAATAAATAAATGTATGTATGTATGCATGTATGTATGAATCATATTAAAAACAGTGCCTAGAAATAAGTGAGAAATTTGTTTTTGATGCTTAGGCATTTTAACGTAGGAACCCGTTACCCATTTGGGAAGTAAACAAATATCGATCATTTCCTTTGAACCTAGTAGGTGAGGTCTCATTTATTGAAGAAAAAATTTACATCTAGTTAAGTCAAAGCAACTATTTTGTTTTTTCTTCATTTTCACTCTAAGTGGTCTGTGTTCCTGCCTTTCCCACAGCTGTGGAGGAGCTTTGGAGGTGCCTGGCCTGCTTGTTTATGTTTATAGATAGGCTTCTAGGGGTCCTCAGAGAGTGGGATATATCCGGCTGCACCTATTCTATTCCATAAAGGCTCGCCTGGTGCCTCTGGGAGGCAAGTGAGGGAGTGCATGATTTATCAAAAGTGACAAGGAGAACAGAACTCCTCCATCGGCCTCAGCTACCCTCATATTTACGTAACACCTCCCTTCCAGTGTTTTCTCCAGCAGATGGCCAGGTAAGGTTCACGGACTCTGCATGGAAATACAGCTGCTCCAGAGCAGGCACAGGGGACATTTTGATCTCTCTCTCAGCAGAATTATGCATTGGTCCACAGAGGGAGGGAGGAGACAAAGTCACTCCCTAGCTGAAGAAGCCCTGGAAATAGAGTCTCAAAGCCAAATGCTGCTTTGCAAATTGGGAGGTGGCCAAGGCCCGGCCCCACAAGACTCAGGGAAAAAGTCAAATCCTGGAGGAGTTAGCAGTTGACCACAAGTGGGTCTGCCCATCTGCCCTGCTGTAATGGGAAAGTTAGTAAGACTTGATGGGGTCACAGAGGGACATTAATGTATTGACTGAGATGATCATGCTCTGCCAAGGGGAAAAACGGTTGACCCTCCAAAGGGATTCTCCAGGTAAAATGAAAGTGCCCCTCATCATCCTGCTTCATCAAGATCCCAGCACCAAGTGAGGGACTTTGTCTGGGACTTCATTCTAAGACTGAGCATGTGTCAGGAGACCTCATCTGCTACAGGATGTCAAACCCACATAGCTGCTTTTATTTAAGGTTTCCATTTGAAACTGGCTGAGCCATAGTGGGTAATTAGCACCTTTGCTGTTGGAGCAAATGGTACTGGGATTGGTTGGGGTTTCCTAATCAAGTTGACTGCTTTGCAGTTCTTGGTAAAAGAGTCGAGAGAGAGAGAGAGAGAGAGCCAGAGTGGGCTGGGGATGCTGTGTATCCCAAGGTATGAAGCCAAGCTGAGAAAATAGCCAAAGGGTCTTGATTCAGCACCCTGCCCTTAGCGCCAAGTTCTAACCCCACTTAGGCCTTTTCCTTCCTCTGAGATCTGGGCAGACCCCAGAACTTGTTCATATATCACATTTATCTTCTCTAAAATCTGCTGTTGGAGACTCTGGCCTCATTTTAGGTCATTGTTTCCAGAATAAAAATTAAAGAGAAAAAGGATTTGTTGGGAATAGTCAGCTGTCCAGGCCTGAATATGTGGATTGTTTAAGTCAGTATCACACTTATGACTTGACTGAGGATGTATTCTAGGGTGACATGCCTGGTGTAGCTAAGATACCAGCTAAACCACTTCCAAACTGGGTGACCTTGTGCAAGATGCGTAAGGCATCTGTGCCTCAGCTCTTCTGTGTGTGAATAGAGATTGTCGTGTGAACTCTTTTGAGGTTGTTGTGAGGATTGAACCAGATAACCATGTAAAGCCATAGTACGGTGCTAGCACAAAGTAAATACTCAACAGGGGACAGTTGTGATGACGATGATGGGGCAAGAAGAAGGATGGTGACATTGTTACCTCGGACACCCACAGCCTGAAGACCTGGAAGCTAGTTTACAGATGAGCAATAGATTTCATTCCACATGCCAGTGTCTACTGATGGGATGACTGTGTTGAACAAGATGCTGAGCCTGCATCTGGGCTCAGTGAGAAATCAGTTAGGGATATTTGCCTTTAGAGGTAGAACCAAGGGTGATGACACATGCTGTGAATTTGCTGTCTCTTTAATGTTTCATGACAGCCCTCAATAGCTGTGCGATCTGGGGTAGATCCACTTCTCTTGGAATCTGTTTTTTAACCCATACATAGAATGAAGAAGCTGGGCCAGATCAGTTTTCTTGGAAGTGTTCAGCTGGATGTTAGAAGATGGTGGGAGCAGGCGTAGAAAATGTTCTTCGGGTAGGTTTTGGAAATGCTATGTATAATTTAACAAGTCAAGGCAGGTCTCCTTATTGCAGGACTTCTCAGAACCTTTAATGTGCTGAAAATTCCAAAAGGGGACATGCTTCCCAAACTTGCCTGATCATGAACACATTTGTTTTCATAACAGTAGCAAGTGGTGAGGCTTGTGTTGCACACACAAGAGAAATGAGATAATCCCTGAGGTCTCTTCTTGCTCTACAAAGTCTGGAAAGCTGTTAAGTCTCAAAAACTCAGATAATTTAATGACTTCCTCTCCCCACCATGAGCTTTTCATCTTATCAAAAGTGCAACTCTTTCTTAAAAGCCACATTTAAATGATGGTTCTCCATTGGCTTGGAACACCTTTGAAAAATACCAAAGGTGATACTTAGGAAAACACTAACACTTAACGTTTACAAATGCTTCATTCTGAATCTCTGCTTTAGGTACAAGTCATTCTGAAGGGTTTGGTTCACTCTTTGACCTTTTTCTCAGTATTTGACTTTCCTCTCTGGGCTGGTCTATACTGAGGACCTGTGGAGTGAGACACCACACCCTCTCCTCTCCACCTTAGACTCCTGTCACCTCGTCAGCCTATCTAAGCTATCTGAGAAGCAAAGGAAAGCCCCAGTCTGTCTTTTACACTGGCTCTGGTCACTGTGTTTTCCACAGCAGGCGAGGAATAACAAGGATGTGCCCTGATGGCACTGGAAATCGAAAGGCTTGTGTTGATTTCTCATTTGTCATCAGTAGATAACTTTCTCTTTTGTATTATCTCTGAAGGTGGTTGAAATTATTTTCTTGCTATCAATAATGCTGTACAGTAACTTTGGGTAATTGGTCTCTTTTAGCAAGCAAAATCTGAGAATGTGCTTAGAATGTAGATATGGTCTCCAGTGTTCCTTTCTTCTGCTGGGCAACACAGAGCATTATTCCCCTAAAGGGGTCCCACAGAGCACAGTCCCCTTCCATTCATTCACTCACTTATTCATGAATGAGTGAGGTGGGTGGAGCAGGGGGGAATGTTGGAGAAGGGGAAGGAGGGTGGAGATTGGGGTAAGAACGCGTGCAGTCGTTGTCTCAGGAGGCTTGAGCAGAGAATAGACCAGGGGTAAAATAGAAGAGGACCCTGACAGGGGAGGACCCACTTGAGATTTTTAATTATCAATTTGTTTATTTATTTTTAAAGATTTTATTTCTTTATTTTAAAGAGAGAGAGAGCGTGTGTGCACACACATGAGTGGGGGGAGGGGCAGAAGGGGAAGGAGAGGGACAAGCAGACTCTGAGCTGAGCATGGAGCCCTATGCAGGGCTCGATCTTAGGACAGTGAGATCATGACCTGAGCTGAAACCAAGGGTCGGATGCTTAACCACCTGAGCCACCCAGGCGCCCCTTTAATTGTCAATTTAAAGTGGGACTGGTCAACAGAGTGGTGTGTTTTTCTCCAGTTGTATTTAGCTGCTTCAGTACAGGCCAGAGGAGGTGAAAGGTTGGATCTAATCAGGGATGGGGTGCAAGCTGGGTGGAAGGAGAATTTAATGGACTTGAGAGTTCATCAAAGGGAATGGAATGAGCCTTAGAATCTAAAGCGGTTAAGGAAGGAGGTGAGACTAAGAGGCAGGTGATGGACAGTGGATCTACTATGATCTGCTATGCTGAGGTTCCAGTGGAGGGAAGCGAGCTGGTGGTCTGATAACTGAGTAGAGAAAACTGAGATTTTGGAGGTAACACAGTATTGACAGAAATAAAGTGTAAACAGTGATAACGACTTTCCATCAGTCTAGACCATCTAGGTGCCCTCTTCTTGCTCCCATGTTTTCCTGATCACTAATGAATACTTCAACAGTGAGCTCACTGCCTCTGTTCCCACTATCTTCCTGTTGTCATTCTTGGTGACATTAACATCCATACAGATGGGTCATCTGACATCTTGGCTTCTGAATTGCTTAACACCATCTGTTCCAAAGGTGGTGTCCTCTACCCACTTCAGCCACCTGCTTCCATGGTTATATCCTAGATTTTGGATCAGTTTGTCTTTCTTCCATAGAACCCTTGTTGAGATTCTGCAGAGGTAGCCTTCTCTGGAACATGCTTCTGGAAGTGCCAGCTTTGAATCCCAGCACAGCCACAAACTGCCCATCACTTACTTTCCTGAGCCTCTAGTGTCTCACTTTTAGTAATGGCTCAATGTGCAGAGTGGTTGTGGGAATTGTGAGTGAACACATCTAAAAGCCTTGACTCGATGCTTGGCTTATAGCCCCTCCTCAGTAAATGATAATCACCTTCCTTACCGCCCCCGACCTGGCCCCAGCAGCTTCTGGGTGATCTTGATATTAGAACTTGAGCCATAAATTCCATCTGTTAAAGGAGTCATTCTCTTCACACATAATAGCACTGATTGAGGGGATAGTAAATGGGGGCTTGGAATGGATACACTTGTTTCATCATGCCTGAGTCTTGCTAGGACCCTGATAGATGCTGACTCTGTCCTGGGTACTGTTGGGCTGCTCGGTCCCTCCTGCAGCAGGGTGTATGTTGTGGGGTGGTGAACACGGGTGTGTGCTGGGTCCTACATGCTGAGCTGTTTGCAGGACAGAAGGGTTCAGATAAATGAACCAGGTATATGGAATCTGGGGAAATGACCTTCTGCTTTATCTTGATATCTAGGTCATTAGGACCATCCTTCCCGTGGGCTGGCAGGAATTCCAATGAGCAGAGACCCAACCCACTTTTTCCAAGGAGTCCTCCTGATGTTCTTTTAGCTGGAGAAGGTCGGAGGAGTGTTGCCAGCTGTCTGCCAAAGAGAGGGCAGAGTGGATTAATTAAAACTAAAAATAAACCTTGACTGGAATTGCTCTTGTAGGTGGAGGGAAGATGGATTGGCCAGAGCTAAGAATTTTGAGGCTGTCTCCTTTGCATTTAACTTTGACCCCTTAAAATGATTGAGGAAGAGGAATTGTTTTTGGCATAGGTAGGTGATCTGACATCCACACCATGTTAGTTCTGGTTCAGCACATGCAGGGAGGTAGTAGTTAGTTACAGCATTTTTTTTTTCTTTTTAAACTCAAATGCGTGGTATTTGAGAATCAGAAAGGAGCTGTTGTATTTGGGCCCTTGAGCACAGCCCCCCAGCCACATAAATAGATATTGTCCCTGGATGAAAACTTATCTAATCTACTTTAGAAGCTTGGGTTTTTCTTTTAGTACCCCAAAATATATAACTTTACATACTAAACTTAAACCATTGTAATGTTGGTTGTTCTTGAATGGGAAATAGTAGAACTATTTGGTACCATGAGCCTTCTAGCCAGTTGTTAGGAAGTAAATTCATCTGGCTTATTTGATAGAAAGAAGCCTAACTTAGGTAGTTCTACAAGGGGGTGAAAAATAAAAAGAAAAGGCAGACCTAAGTGTATGCGGTATCTTCCAAGTTTCTCTTATTTCATGGCCAAGAGCTGTTAATGGCAAGATTGATATGATATTTGAACTAAGGAAAAAATTAGCTTTCATCACCTGAGCTAACAAATGGTAATCTTTAGTAAAAAGAATTGGCCTCATTGGCCTACTTCAAGACCAAATAGATTTAAATTCTCTTCAAATACACATCAAGGTTTAACATACCTTCAAAAGCAAGGCATTAATTATGAACCCTATAGAGTGACTAGATGAAAATTCAATGAACATTTTGAGACAACTTAGTGGTATTTGAAGAATTGCCTTATGTAGCCAAAGTACTTTCTCTTTTACTTTTCTGTCCCAGGGATATTTTATAAACTGTGTTTTATTATTATGAAATATTATCATTTCTATCCCAGTTGATTGATTATTTGGGTGGGAAAAAAGTCAAATCTCTGAACCAAAGAGAATGTTGGAATCATGTCATCATGGCCATAGGAGTAGAGTTTAGTTGTTTAAGCTAGGTGGATGCCAGGGAGAAGGAGTTTTAGTCTTAAAAAATAGATCTTCATCAGAGGCAGAGAGAGGGCAATAGCCCACAGTATTTAGAAGGGAAAGTTAGGTTACTTTTAGAATCTTGAGTGATACATTTGTGATAAGAAAGAAATGAAGCAAGAGGTGAGAAATTCATAGAACAGGAATTCACAGAATTCTAAAAAATACTCAAGGGATAGATGGAGGTAGCTGTAGATGGACCTTGTTTTTGAAGAATTCCATTGCATATAATAATCGGAATCTGAGGAATCTAAGAAAAGTTTGAGGGGCTTAGATCAGTGGGGATGGAGGGGTCTGAGAGAATCCTAGGACAGTAGACTTGCCTTCCATTTTAGATGGATCTTTCTAACTTGGCTAGAGGTCTCCAAGAGTGATGTGGTCTGGCCGCGGCAGGAGTTGAAGTCTTGCACTGAGATTTGGTGTCTGTATGATTTCAAGTTTGCTGCCCACGTAGAATAACAAGGCAAGAAGGGAAACTTGCAGTAAAAGAATTCAAGAGAGAGAGAATTTAGTAGGAAATGAGGGACATACAGGAAATCCCAGAAACCCAATCACACATGAGGGCAAAGAACAAATTAAAAAGTAGATCAACAAGTCCATTAACTATATAAACATTTCTGTGTTCAGGAAAATTTGCTTTTTTCTTAAGTTTAAAAATATAAATGATGATGTTTCTTGCAGAATTGTAGGAACAGAGAATTGCAGGCAAAAACGCTGGCTTTATGATCAGATGGGAAAAATATGCAGTGGCAGCTCAGTAAGGGGCTGTATGGGAATCCCAAGGAAACTGGTTCTTTGAAAACAAGTATGAAGAATCCATTGCATGATGGTACAAGTAATGATTAAAGACCCTTATATTTGGCTAGCCAAGGACATAGAGTCCAGAAGTTAGATAAAAAAGGCTCAAGACTTACCTGTTGACTATGCTCTGTAGAGAATATCTTCAGGCTCACAGAGGAACTAAGTCCCTCTCTCTCTGGGTCCCCTTTCCACTAGAGTCCCATCAGTCCTTTTCCTTGGCCTTCCTAAGGCTCCCTTGGGCTCCATCCTAGAAGGGATGGGGCCTTGGGGCCCATAGAGTCCTGAGGTTGTGACAACTACAAAGTAATCAGACCTTGAAGGCTCATATTTCTGGGTATTATTATATTCAAAGAGGCTCGGCTCTTCCTAGGTCTTCTCAAAGTACACTTTTCTTATCCTGCCTTAGATAGATGTCAAGGGAAGAGGTTGAAGGAATAGGAAGAAGTTTAGCAACTAGAGGCAGAGACCAAGAACTCCAAACCCAGAACTAGGAGCTTCTCTAGATGCCTCAACCCCCAAAGGAGTTGGAGCAGCAAGGGATCCAATCCTTGCTTGTGCTTTGTGGTTTTCCAAAATGTGCTGTACCTCCGTATGTTTGCTCAATGCCGTACCATCGCCTAGGATGGCCCCTCATCTGTCTGTCACATTCCTACTCATCCTTCAAGTCCCTGCTCAGAATTGCCCTCGTTGCTGGCCATTGCTGAATTAAAACGTATTCAGGAGTCCATGCAGACCATTCCTTCAAAATGTGCTTCATAGTGGGTTCAAGGTCAACAAAATGAGACCCAGTCTGCATCAAGAAGGTGAATTAGAGGGTGCCTGGGTGGCTCAGTTGGTTAAGCGACTGCCTTGGGCTCACATCATGATCCCGGAGTCCTGGGATCAAGTCCCACATCGGGCTCTCAGCTCAGCGGGGAGCCTGCTTCTCCCTCTGACCCTCTGCCTTTTCGCCCTGTTTCTCTCTCTGTCTCTGTCTCTCTCTCTCTCTCTCAAATAAATAAATAAATAAAATCTTTAAAAAAAGAAGGTGAATTAGATTCAAAGGAGAAACCATTTCTTATTTTGAAATAAAATGGCAAATCGCTGCTAAATATTTCCTCTAGTGAATAAAATTACCTTTTTGGCAATTGCCAAATTTTTAAATTTATTCAAATTTTGAAACTTCTAACATGCAGAATCAAATCTTTTATTGCCTCTCTGACCCTGAACCGGTATGATAGATCTGAGTGAAGTTTTTTGTTGCTATTAATTTAAATTCTGAAACCTACTCTATGAACACGGATAGCAGTAGAGAAAGATACTTTCGTTCATCTTTCATGAAGGACAAAAGATAATTTTCTTATGCAAATCACTTTTGTAAGGGTGGGTGTAGGGCATGGCTAGGGGAAGGCTGGGTTGTAAAAAAAAAAAAAAGATAGTGGGAGGGGAAGAATGAAGGGGGGGAAATCAGAGGGGGAGACGAACCATGAGAGATGACGGACTCTGAAAAACAAACTGAGGGTTCTAGAGGGGAGGGGGGTGGGGGGATGGATTAGCCTGGTGATGGGTATTAAAGAGGGCACGTTCTGCGTGGAGCACTGGGTGTTATGCACAAACAATGAATCATGGAACACTACATCAAAAACTAATGATGTAATGTATGGTGATTAACATAACAATAAAAAATTTAAAGAAAAAAATCGTCTCCAAATTCATTTAGAGGCTGAAAAAAATTGTTTACTGGGGGAAAAAATATCACCAACTATGCCCCAGGATCAAATGTGTAGATACTTCTAAAGATATGCCCTCACATAATTGTGGAAAAGGAGAAGGTGATAATCTTACTCAGCTCAACAACGTTTCCTTTTTATTTTAAGGTTTTGTTCTGTTGACTGCACAGATGTTTTTAATTTTTCCGGGTGTGTTTATATGTTTGCAAGTTTCTGAGGCTGTGCTGATGAATGGAGTTTTTATTGAATTTATATGTAGCTTTCAGATAGTAAAAATGTGCTTAAGCTTCTTCAGCTTGCCCTGTACCCCCAGTTTGGGTCTTGTCTGAAGAAACTCATTCTACTGTCTTAGTATCCTCAGGGTTTCCCAGGGTTTCCCTGATCTTTGCCCTAAATAGTCCCTAAAATATTTGAAAGAGGAAAAATGGCACCTGTAAGCTTAGTGTCAGGACCACAAGATGGTGGATTCACTTGTGATGGTTTTCCCCTCAGACGGCAAGAATTGACCCAGCCGAGGTGTTCCTCAATGAGTATCCACTAAGACATTGTCTACAGAGAAGAGCATTGACTTCCAGATTGCAGTCAGGACCTTTGAATGCTTTGGAGTTTTGGGAAAGTTATAGCTCTTTTGTCACATTTTTTAAGTGGAGTTATGATCAACAGGGGTTAGAGGTGAGAGAGCCCTTCCTCTGAGTCTGTTAACTCCCAAGCATGTAGTGAGCACTCACTCCCTGTGTGGCCATGGGGGGCATGGGGCAATAGCTCAGGGGAAGTGTAGATGCCTTTGTCCAAGGAATTGGTCCATGGAATGTTACTTCTAAGTGAGAGAGCTCTGCTATCAAGAAAGAACATATTTTGGTTGCTTGTTTGATTATTAGCTAATGGCTTTTTGCCCCTCAAACCATATAGCTGTATCAAGTTCTTATTTGTGAACATTTCCTTTTCTATTCTAGTATATAAGACTATCTAGGGGTGAGAGGGAAAATAAAAACAAAAGCCTGACTTCTGACCATATCTCTTTTTTTTTTTTTGGAGTTTTAATTTTTATTTTTTTTTAATTTTTTATTGTTATGTTAATCACCATATATTACATAATTTGTTTTGGTGTAGTGTTCCATGATTCATTGTTTGTGCATAACACCCAGTGTTCCACGCAGAATGTGCCCTCCTCAATACCCATCACCAGGCTAACCCATCCCCCCACCCTCCTCCCCTCCAGAAACCTCAGTTTGTTTTTCAGAGTCCATCATCTCTCCCGGTTCGTCTCCCCCTCTGACTTACTCCCCTTCATTCTTCCTCTCC
>NW_027397077.1:10873377-10973558 GCF_003265705.2 Callorhinus ursinus
CATCTTGGCTCTTTCCACAGTTTGGCTATTGTGGACATTGCTGCTATAAACATTGGGGTGCACGTACCCCTTCGGGTCCCTACATTTGTATCTTTGGGGTAAATACCCCTGACCATATCTCTTAAGTCTAAGACACTATGTCATCATGTATACAGATAGAAAAGGATGGTTAAAATATGAAACAGGAGTAAACATAGAAGAAGGTGGAAGGCTGAATGGGCAGGATAATGTGAGTTAACATTTAAATGCTCGTATGATCCAAGCTTTTAATTCATGAACAATTTAGGCTCAGAGAAAATAAGTAACTTGCCCAAGGCTGCAGAAGTAATACACGGGGGCTCAGAATCTGAATCCACTGCCACTGTGTTTTGCTGCCTCCTTGTTGTGTCTCATTTACACAAAACAACACAAAAAACACCATACACACATACCCCCTCCCCAAAACCCTAGTAATGTAATGACAACAAAGAAAAGTATTTCCACAGAGAGACGAGAAGAAAATGGAGGAGCATAATTATGTGTGTGGACCAAAATCTCCTCTGTTTCATATTGTTAGCACGTCGAAAATGAAATCAACAAGGAGTAGAATTAAAGAATTTTTAAGTTCAGAAGGCAAATGTTAATGATCAGAGAATGGTCTTACAATATACCCCTTTTAATAAACATGCCTGGAAACCTGAGAATGCAGATTTATCTTTTCACAAGGTCATCAATACTGATGCCAAAGCAGTCGGTGCAGGGAGCAACCAGAGGTGTTGGGCTGGGTTGGGCTCCCACTGTCTGGGGAGACCGACTGCAGACTAACTGTGTTCTTACCACCCCAAGATGTGCTGCCTGGCTCACTGCTGGGCCAGGCCTGACAACATCTCTGAAGCTGAGTTATTAATTTTAACTTCTGAATTGATTAAATTGTGTGACAACACAGTACAGTGAAAGTATGAGAAATGAAAATTGAATCCTGGTTATCTTGCAAAGGCAACTAGATAAAGGTCCCTATAAACAAACCAATAGAGATTGTATCTTCTCCATTTGCACTCTCTCTACAAAGTTTCTCACTGACAGGAATAAAAAGGAAACGGAGAGAACTGGAAGTTTATTTCTGAGATGAAACACTTCACATCAGATTTCTACACGAGTTTCACAGGCGCCACTTGCCCTCTCCGGCCTCATTCCTGGGAATTACCACATGAGGTGGAGGCTCCCATTGCTAAGAGTTCTGAGTCTTGGGTTCTCCTGCGAATGGGCTCTTGGAGCCAGCTTCACCGTGTACACCAGCTTGCTAGGTCCCAAAATAAAACGCAAAAACAGACACACAAAACCTTCCATGTGGACATGGGCAACAGTTTGAAGTAGTGGTTTTGGAGTCCAGTGACCAGTGTTCGAATCCAGACCTTGCTATTCACTAGCCCTGAGACTGTGGATAAGCTCTCCAGGAGTTTCTTCACCTGTAACATGGAAATAACCAATGCTTATCTCAAAACTGGTAGGGTTTACAATAATGTACACAACACACCTAGCATGGTCCTTGGGGCATGGAAATCTATCGCTGCCATTCTCCCTCTCCTCCCATTTTTTGACCACCACCATCAACATGTGTAGTTTCTTAGGCTGCTGTCCCCAAATATCACAGACTAGATGGTCTAAGACAACAAAAATGTGTTCTCTCATGGTTCTGGAGGCTATGAGTCCAAAATCAAGGTGTCGGCAGGACTCTACTATTTCTGGAGGCTTTAGAGAAGAATCTGTCCCATGCCTCCCCACTAGCTTCTGGTGGTTGCCCTCAATCCTTGGTGTTAATTGGCCTGGGGCAGCATAACTCCAATCTCCACCTCTGTCTTTACAAGGCTGTCTTTTCTCAGGGCCCAAATTCCTGTCCTCTTAGAAGATAACCAGTCATGGGATTAGGGGCCATCTTATCCAGTATGACCTCATCTTAACTTGATTACACTGCAAAGATCTCATTTCCAACAAAGGCCACAACCATAGACACCGGGGCTTAGGACTTTGACATACCCTTTTGGGATATAGAATTCAGCTCACAACAAGCACCATCTTTATTTTAGACCCAAGGAAGCACTGACTTCATCCTATGTCACTCACATCCTCTAAAGTCACCTGCTTTGCCAGCTGCTGTAACTTCTCTTCGCCCACGAGTGGGCCTTGCTGATGGCACTAACATTTGCTTAGCGCTTGCTTCATGGGACCTGTTCTGTCTTGTTTTCCTCGATACATTTCAAGGTTTGAGTAGATATCATAGATGTTTGATAAAATGGCAGGGGATACTCTTACCTTCCTCATTTCCTGTGAAGCCCAGGAGACAGCATATAAAATTGAAAACCATTATTAAGTGTTTGTTATGTTCAAAAAAAAAAATCTCTGCACTGGGAAGCTCTTAGCTGATCACAGAACCATGCAAGCAGCCCAGTGGGTCCTGTCTGATAAGGGCGGGTATTGGCTGAATGGTAGGAAACTCAGCCAGATAAGAGAAGGTTCTACAAAGTTGCCTCACTCTTCAAGCCCTCCTCTTCACTTGTCACATGCACCCCACCTGCTTAGAGTCTAGGAGTCAGCAGAGACATCTGTTCACCTTCAAATTTAGCAAGACTGGACAGCCCTGACTTTGATTAAATGTCAACTTCCCATCAATCAACTTCTGCATGTGCATCTTGGCCACTGAGTCAAATGTGGAAAATGACAGTCTTCCCAGAGAACAGAGGCCTATAAGGTGGGTCTCAGAGGAGGGCTCAGCAGCTGGAAGTGCAGAGGGACAGACCCTGTGAGGCCAAGAGTTTATGGACTGGCTCTGAAATATGAGAAAGAACAAAAACAACTAGAGCAAACAAGCAAGCAAGCAAGCAAGCAAAATAAAACAAGCAAGCAAGCAAACAAACAGAAACCTTGAATTGAGTGAATGAATCAGGAGTCCTCAACATTTTTATGCAAAGTACCAGAGAGTAAATGTTTTTGGCTTCACAAGCCCTGACAGTTTCTGTTGTGCCTACTCAACTCTACTACTGTAGCATGAGAGCAGCCACAGACAATATGTAAATAAAGGGACATGGCAGTGTTCCAATAAAACTTTATTTGCAAAAATAAGTAGGGGGCCAGATTTGGCTCCTAGGCCCTAGTTTGCCAAACCCTGGAATGAATCAGTGAATCTGATTATTTTGCTTCTGATTTCTAGAAGCTATTTCCTATATTCCATATATTGTAGGAGCTCATTTCTTTTCTTTTTCTAGGAGTTATGTAGTGCAGTGATGAAGTCAGATTCTAGAGAAACAACACCTGGGTCGATATCCTACTGTTGCCATTGACTTGCAATGTAACCATTACCTTATGTTTTTTCCTCTGGGAAAGTGATATATTACATATAAAGTGCTTAGCATGGTAGCTGACCCATAATAACTAATTAATAATTGTTGGTGTTTAGCTATTACTACAAACAAGTGTAGAAAGCATTTTTGTTCATAAAGGCCACCTGTGGATGGGTCATTTTGTGTTTTGTGAGGGTTTTTTTTTTTTTCTGTTGCTGTCACCTGATTCCTTCCTCTACCTCAGCAGGTCAGAATCATCACGCTTGTGTGCTTTTAAGGTATAATTATTAACTTATACTTGTGCATCATTGTAGTCTGTGGGATAAGAGAGGGCAAGGAGTGCCCTCATGTCTCTGTATCCCACTCCAGTACCTGCCCCAAATAGTGATCAGCAAATGCTTATGGAGTTACCTGGCTATTACAGAAATGGTTTTTACTATGATGTTTTGAATTGTCCTATTTCTCATATGGCACCACTGTAGTTATTCAAATCAGGAAATAGAGCAATCTCCCCATCTAGCTAGACCAGGGTTTGCCCAAATACAACCGATGGGCCAAATCTGGCCTGCCACCTGTTCTTGTAAGTAAAGTTTTATTGGAACACGGCAATGCTCATTCATTTACATATTGTCTATGGCTGCTTTTTCACCATGCAACTGAGTTGAGTCATTGCAACAGAGACCATATGGCCCACAGGCCTGAAAAATTTGTTGACTCCGGTCTAACTCTTCATTAGTACCCTAACACTTGTCATTAAACTGCAGGTGGTTCAGATCTAGAACTTCAGATTGTGTGCACAGAGATATAGCATTGTTTGCCTATTTCAAGACTCATGGCCAAATGTTAAAGTAATATTAAGATTGAATCTACGAACCAACAGAAGGAAGTTTCAATTACTGGATTTAAGTTTAGATGTCTTCCCAATTTACATTGTATTGGGTTTCAGACATGCTAAAATTTAAGCATAGTACATGGCTGTGGTTCCCAAATTGTTGCCAAGGTACCCCAGTGTATGGCAGCAAAATCCCAGGAGCCCTGCAGGATATTTTAAATTTCCAGGGGAAACACAGTAACCTTCAATACGGACATGCTGCATGAATGACTAGCTTCAGTGGATCATGCAGCTTCCTCTCAATCATGTCACATCTTTGTGAGGATGGCAGTTGGCAGTTGCTGTGATTAAAAAAGGAAGTACCATGTGAAAATCAGTGTGGAACAGGAAATGAGTGTGTTAATATCCAGTGTGATGGCTTCAAGCCTTGAGAGTGTGTGCCTGGTCCATCGGATATAGATATCCTTGTTTAGGAATGATATAAAATACTCTTTTTTTCAAATGCCTGTTGAGTTCTTAGGACACAGCTACTTAATAAATAGGACTATTAGATATTTTGGCCTGGAGTTATTGTAAATCAAGAAAGTTTTGGCACTCTGATCTGTGGTCTTTACAAGTAGCATATCTGAGTGTCAAGAAGAAGCACTCAATATATTTTGATATTCAAGTGGGACTTTTCTTTTTCTTGGGAAAACAAAGGATATAAAATGTGCTGGGAGAAGGGAAAGCAGGAAATCGATCATCATAAAACTTGCTGGTTAATATATCCCAGAGTGTAATATATCCCGAAGTATCTAAACCAAAAGGAATCACTTGGATTCAGCTTCTTTAATAAATAATAATTTAATGCTTATTATATGTTGGAGACATGACACTGAACAGAAAGGCATGTGCTTGCAGGAGTCATTGTAGGAATCATTTTGACAAAGCAATTTGGCTTTCTAAACATTGTGAGTCTCTTCCATACTCAGCTGTGTTTGATTTTCAAAGGGGATATTGAGTGCAGTGCTTTTGCAAGAGAAATCACACGGGTGTTAGGTACACGCAATCACTAGAAAAACTTTATTACTGAGAATGATTCTTCTATAAACAGACCCCCATGGATACCCTTTGTCTCAACACCTTGACCAATGGGTATTTTTTAACCCATGAGAAACACTGTGGATTTTTTGTTTTGCACAGCCATTAACCAGAATGTTCTCATATTTTCCCTCAGTGATATGCATTGAGTTCCCTCTCAGTTTTATTATCTCTCATGTCATAGAGGCAACTTCTTATATTTCATATTTTCTTATTGTTTATAAGAAACACACTGGTCTTTAAAAACAGAAGAAAAGGATTAGCAGTTAAATCTTTAATTAATGGCAAACATGGGTCTTTGTCCCCAAGAGCATGGAGCTCTTATTCCTTACTTTCTATTAATTGGTCAGATAGTCATTATAAATATCCCATGTCTTCCAAATTACCTGCTGTTGTTAGCCCAATCAGAAGCCATTTGTATCCATAAAGAGCCCTTCATTTATTTCCTTCTTTCCTCCCTCTTCTCCGTACTCATTTTTTATTTGCTACCTTTTTTACTTTTCTTTTTATTTATTTATTTATTTTCCTTTTTTACTTTTCCTTTCCTTCTTTCCTCCTGTCTCCTTTCCTGTAAATGTTGGAAGGACAGGGAGGAGCGGGGAGGTTGGAGGCTTCACAGCTGCTAAGAGCACCGATGGTGGATTCTACGAGGTTTGCACTGACATCTGCTTTCTCCCCCTTGGCTGCGCACACTTCACTTCTCCAGACCTCAGTTTTCAGCCTGCGTCATGGTGATAGTAAGGTGGGCTCTGTGGATGTTTGTAAGGAGGAGGTAATATCCATAAAGCACTTGACCTACACCCTGACAAAGAGAAGGCACTGGACAGTCATAGCTGCTCTTAGGAATGCTAGTAATACTAGTGATCCTTGTTAAATCTTGCAGTTTGTAGCCTTTCCCTTGCTTCCTTAGTGGCAGCATTTGACATAGTTGATTCGCCTCCTCAGGTGCTTACTTGTGCCAGGGAGCTCAGGTGTCTTGATCCCCGCCCCCCCACCAGCCTCTGCTTCTTGATGTCCTTTCTGGTTCCATCTCACCCCTTTAACCTTGAATGCTCCAGGTGCATGCTTGGTTGGTGCTGCTTTCCGCTCTGTCCACACCCGCTTCCTTGGGTGGGGAATCTCCCCCCGGTGTGTTTTGTACATGTTGACAGCTCCCAAACCTGTATGTCTAGGGTGTGCACCTCTTCTGAGGCTCAGACCTGTTCGCCCAGCCGCTGCCCCACCTCCCCACCTGTGTGTCTCCTGGGCATCTTGGATCTCTCCTGCCCATAGCTCAACTCCTCACCTCCCACCAGCCTGCTACCCTCTCAGGCACCACCCTCATTGCAGACGGGAACGCTGTCCTTCTGGTTGCAGAGACCAGAAGCTCGGAGTCATCACCAATTCCCTCCCTTTCTCTCACACTTCTCATCCGGTTAATCTGTAAACACTGTTGGCTTTGCTTCAGTTATAGCCAGACTCCGACACACACACACATCACACTTCCACGACTGCCCCCCGGTCCAGCCACCTGGACTACTACGGCAGCTGCCTAACCAGCCTCCCTGCCTCCTTGGCACCATCATCTGTTCTCAACACAGCAGCTGGAGTGAGTCTTTGAAAGTGTATGTTAGCTCATGTTTCTTCTCCACTCACAACCCTCTGGTGGTCCCCATTCTCTAGGGGGGAAAACCAATTCCTTATAAAGAACTCCATCTCTACTTGCCCTGCTCTACCTGCAGTAGTTCTCTGACTTTCTCCATTCTCCTCTTCATTCCTGTGCTTTCAGCCTGGCTGGCCTCCTTAGTACACTGAGAGTACTTTGACTTTCTGGTAGTTCTCTGACTTTCTCCATTCTCCTCTTCATTCCTGTGCTTCCAGCCCGGCTGGCCTCCTTAGTACTCTGAGACAAGGCAGATACTCTCTCCTGCCCCAGGACCTTTGCACTGGCTGCTCTCTCTGCTGGAACACTTTTCCTTCAGATATGTGCACAGTGAACTGTCTCACCTCCCTTAAGTCTTTGCTCAGATGTCCCTATCTCCATAAAGCGTATTTAAAATTGTATCTCCCCACTGACTCTGTTTCAATAACTCCTAATACCTCTTAATTTGCTTTAGGCTTTTTCTCCCATAGCATTTGACATATACCCTCCTCACATACTATACCATTTATTTACTTGTTTGTAGGGTTTGTTGTTTATTCCTGTCCCATAGAATGTTAGCATCATTGGAATGAAGGTCTTTCTAGCTTAGTCACTGATGAATCCATGCGCTCCAAACAGGGCCCAACACATAGTAAACATTCAATACACACATGTTGAATCAATCATCATCACCACCATCCCTCTTATCATTGCATTTGTGCCAACGGCTCATTTGGGGCACACATTCCATGGAGCGGGTGCCCTGGCTAGTGGTGTTAGTAATGAACAGTCATTGTTTCATGGACACTTAATTAGACCAAGTATACTTTTCCTTCAGGTGGCTTGTGATTTGATAGCAGAATTAGATCTGATTGAGGAACAAATGTGAATGATGAGAAGTCATGGAAAATTAGGAAAACGTGACTTCATAGGTATAATTTATTAGGGCGTGATAAGTAGATTTTGTATTGTGTTTTTGATTTTTTTGTCTTGGTTTTTCATTTCCATTGTGTCTAGAATAAGGAGAAAAACTTAAACTGGCTCTGGAAGGATCTAGACTAGTCTCCTGGAGAAGGTTACCTTTTAGGGGTAATGCAGCAAAGCTCCACACAGTTGAGAGGTTGCCCTTGCTGCTCATTGATGACTGATTACATTTTATGGTGGTGTGTGGCCTACGAATGGAAGCTTTTCTCTATTTTGTTGGTTTGGTAGCCCTTGACTCTACTGGAGTCTGTCACTTCTTGGAGAAGAGAGACCTGGGTCCCAACCATCCAAAGCCCTCTCCAGCCCTATGTGGCTAACCCCTAAATGAAACAAAATAAAGCTGCACCCTGACAGAATTGTACATGTCTTTGAAATATCCATTGCAGGCCCCAGAAATAGCCTCCCTGTCAGCAAAAAGTGGGGTCCCACTCTGGACTGACTCTCCTGCCCCCTCCGCAGGGTATCCTGTCCAGATTTCCACAGCAGCTGGTCACTTTGCTACAAGGTGACTTCCCATGGGCTCCAGGAGGCCATATAAGTAGCCCAATGTGTATCATCAGCAAAGGCATATTGCAGAGGGTTCACCTGATTAGCTTGCAGTCACACATGACGGCGACATTCAGCGAGAAGTGGGGGCAGGGGGCTGCAGATTGCAGGCCTGGCTATATTAGCTCGCCCCGCTGGGAAGAGGTTATCAGAACGCCAGGAGAAGGTGCTGAAAGTGTATTCCCAGCAGACAGCTTAGAAAGAAAAGTAATTATAGTAATCTCTAGCCCAAAGTCCTTAGTTTATTAACATGAAAATGAGCAAATGCTGAATTCCTTCAGACTTCAGTGGCATGGAGAAGGGCCAGCTCTAGGGTCTGTGTGAGTTGGGGTGCGGCTGACTTTGCCTGAAGGACATAGTTTTAATTTATTTACAACATACTTAGTAAGGTGTTCACGGTGGCAGTGTTTTTTGTTGTTGTTGTTGTTTTTGGGGGTTTGGTTTTGTTTTGTTTTTGTTTTTTTAAAAAAACTTCAGGAGCTGACTTTTAAGTAAGAATGCAGTAGAGGCCTCCAGCAATCTCTCTGTATCTTTTAATTTTGACTCTGTGAACATCCCACAAGTTACCGTGATGCCATTCACAAACAGTTGATAGCTTGTTAAGTTAGTAATATTAACTTCTATGGATGCGGTGTACAGACTTGTTTTCTCCTCTTCCCCCTCCCCCCACTACGAATCCCTTCCCAGCCAAGCTGTCTCCTGAGGAGTGCATTCTGGGAGAAGGCCAGCTCACACATCCCCTGTCCCGTGTCCCGCAGCAATGCCAGGCCCCCTGCCTACGGAGCGAGCAGGGGCGCCAGATGCAGATCTGGGCGCCGAGACTCCCAGGCTCCCCGCTTTCTTTCTTCCCTGCTCAGTCAGGTGACTCTTCAGACGATGGTTGTAAGTGAGCTTCCTTCGGGGCGCCTGGGGGGCTCAGTCGGTGAAGCGTCTGCCTTCAGGTCAGGTCATGATCCCAGGGTCCTGGGATGGAGCCCTGTGTCGGGTATCGGGCTCCCTGCTCAGCGGGGAATCTGCTTCTCCCTCTGCCCTCCACCCCTTCCCCTGCTCACACTAGATCTCTCTCTGTCTCAAATAAATAAATAAAATCTTAAAAAAAAAAAGAAGTAAGCTTTCTTCTTCACAATGAAACCTCCCAAAATTTCTTAGAAACTCTTAGCCCTCAGCAATCTGAGTACAACCCATCGACAAGCAGGATAGACTCCAGCCCAGTTACCTGTTTCAACTGGCCAACAGCCAGGATGAGCTGCAGCCCGGTTACCGGTTCCTTTCATTCTGCGGGCAGCTTTGCGTGTCTCTAGCAGCCCTTTTGGAAAGAGTTACTCTTATTTTACCGCGGTCTGTGCCCAGCCAAACCGTGACACTCTGACAAGGTTATCTCTCCTCCTCTGCTGAGAATGTATCCAGGAAGGGCCTGAAGAAAAAAGCCATTTGGGTTTTGTTCCCATGAATGAAATTGCCAATTCTTTTTAATTAGGGCTTATAAGTTGGGGAGTTGGCTGCCAGATATCTGGATTCCATGGACCAATAAAATGTCAGAAGAAAAAAATATGCAGTAGCATGAGGTTGGCACATTGTTATTGTGCTTGGTCAGGATGTTAAGAAAAACAAAACAGAACAACCATTATCTATTATCTATCATCTCATAGAAGAATGGACATTTTATCTTTTTTAAAGATTTTATTTGTTTATTTGAGAGAGAAAGAGAGAGCTCAAGCCAGGGGGTGGGACAGAGGCAGAGGGAGAAGCAGGCTCCCTGCTCAGATCTCCCAGGACCCTGAGATCATGACCTGAGCCAAAGGCAGACACTTAACCGACTGAGCCACCCAAGCACCCCAAGAATGGACATTTTAATACTAAAGAATAGGCAGTACATTATCTAAGAATAAAAGATGGTCCTCTGAAGAAAATGCATTTAGTTTTATGGAAAACTGTGCACTCTTATTATTTTGCCCATTTCCCTTGGACTGGTGGTGACGGGTTCTCAAGAGACCTGCTGCTCCACCTATTGGCGTTTGGTGACTACAGGACCCGGTAACGAAAGGATTCAGTGGGTCCACCACTCGGGTCCTGTGACAAGACAGCTAGGGGATGCTTTGTGGTCCACACACTCAAAATGCCAAAATTCACAGACTCAAGCAGCTATTCTGAGAAAGAATCCGACACTCTGCCAGCTGATTTGGGGTCCCTTCCCTTTGAGAGGCTCACCCCTTACTCTGCCGCTGCATGCCGATTCCTCCCTTCTCTTTCTTGGTGTATTTTAATACCCTTACCATATTATTTTTGTTCTAAGAGACAGAAAAATATAAGAGAAAAACAAATTTTTTCCTATAAATATACCTTCTAGAGAACTCATGGCCAAATTCCTGATGTAGTTTTCCTACCCTTTTTCCCATGCATGTTTTTCACAAAGTGAAAATCCTACCATCTTTCCAATCATTTTGCATTTGGACCACTCTTTCCTTTCTGTTGCATCATTACCACTTTTTCACGTGATGCAATAGTTTATAAAAACATGATTTCAATGATAAATTAGTATTCAAGTTCAGATTTTTCCTTTTTCTCTTTGCTTTTTTTTTTTTTTTAAGTATAATCTTAGTGCAAATCACAAGCTGTTTTTAGGATATATCGAAGTGCAGCGAGTGGATCCAAAGTTAAGGGCACTTTAAAGCTTCAACTCCCTGCTTCCAGCTGGTCCTCAAAGAGAGCCCAAGAAGTGCACGTGTCCACCTCCTGGCGTCGCCTTCCCACCATCCGCCCACCATGGCTAGAGATGAGCTTTGAAAAACCCTCAGCTGTTGGACTTGTCTATTACCTTGATGATGGTGATAGTATCTTGGGGGTTTGCAAATGTCCAAACTCATCAAATTGTATGTATGAAATATAGGCAGTTCTCTGAATATCAGCTCTACCTCAGTAAAGCTGTTAAAAGTAAAATACCTTAGGGCACCTGGGTGGCTCAGTCAGTTAAGTGTCGGCCTTAAGCTCAGGTCATGATCCCAGGGTCCTGGGTCCTGGGATCGAGTCCCGTGTCTGGCTCCCTGCTCAGCGGGGAGTCTGCTTCTCCCTCTCCCTCTCCTCCCTCCCTGCCAGCTTGTGAGCTCATGCTGTCTCTCTCTCTCTCAAATAAATGAAATCTTTTAAAAATAAAAAATAAAATACCTTAGCCAATCAATTGCAAAATAAGTGGAATTGCCTCTTATTTTGCAATTCTCTCATTACTAATAAGATTTTGTATAATCATTGGTATTTCCTTCTCTGTGCTTTCTTTTGTTTCAAATCAAGGAATTCATCATTTTCCTTATTGGTTTGTAAGAGGTCTTTTTCTATAACTTTTGCCATCATCCACAAATATTTTTCTCACTTCCTTATTTGCCTTCTGATCTTCATGGTGGCTTTTGCTATGTCAACATTTAAAACTTGTGTTAAGTCAGGTGATTGATTAATTTCCTTTATGGCTTCTGCTTTGGCTAATGCTCCTGAAAAGGACAACTTTGCTTTCCTATTTCCTCTTATTTCTGCCTCGCTTTCTCTTTTCCCTCTTCACTTGTGTCCCTTCGTGGTCCAAGGGGCTGGGGAGAGAGGTGGGAGGCATGGCCAAGGTCGAGGAGGGGGGGTGGGAAGGTGGGGTGTTGGTGTGCCTGCTTGTTATTTTTCTTTCTGGTTTGACTCCTCTACTGCTTTGGGATTCACTTCTCAAATCTCTGTGCTCTGTCTTCTAGTAACTCCATCATTATAATCAGATAAAATCTTCTTAGTAGCTTCAATGACAGCTGCTGATAGCTGGAACTTAATAAATAATGACTGGTGTTATACCTGTGCTTTGGGCCAGTCCCTCCCCAAGTCAACAGATGGGGGGCTACTGCAGCCTTTACATTTCGTCCCGAGATGGTTGGTGAGAGGGTCCCCGTCCGGGGAGCGGTGATATTCCGCATGGCCAGGGAAGAGTCCATTTTGGCTGCATTGACAGGAGGGAACTCTTTTCAAAGCCTCTGAGGCTCCGACGCTATCATCAAAGCATAGAAATGCACTTGTCTTCCTTCACCAGCTGATTTGTAATTCACGTTGTTGGCTTTTCTTTGTCATATGTTGTTTCCTTGGGAGAAGGCGTTTGTTTCCCTGGTGGGATTCATCCAGGCTGTGGCATGATGTACACTTGCTATCACCACATCCCCGGGCAGACCACCAGACCACGTCTTCCTATTCTTCCACCTCAGGGAAGACCCCAATTCTCTACCCATGAGTAAATTCCAGAAGACATTTTATTTTTATTTTTTTAAGATTTTATTTATTTATTTGTCAGAGAGCAAGAGAGAGCACAAGCAGGGGGAGTGGCAGGCAGAGGGAGGAGCAGGCTCCCCGCTGAGCAGGGAGCCCGATGTGGGACTCAATCCCAGGACCCCGGGATCGTAACCTGAGCCAAAGGCAGACGCTTAACTGAGCCACCCAGGTGTGCCTCCAGATGACATTTTAAAGGATGCTAAAATGAGTGTGATCTCTTAGATAAGCTGGCACTATTACGTTAAAAGTCATCCTTTCTTATTTTCCATTGTCTCTCGGCCTGTTTCCTACAGGCCCAAGAGTGTACACAGAGTTCTTCTGCTTGGGGAACCTGCCAAGACTCCCAGAGTCTCTTTACAGAAGTCAGATTCTGGGCCACATCCCTTAAGCTTCTAACTCTGTGTCTGGGGTCAGTCCCAGCTCTCTGCACTTTAACAGGCACCCATTAAGATAATTATCCACAGTGAAGTGTGAGACCCTCTGCTTCAGAGAAGTCCCTTCAAACTCCGGTCTGGGTCCCCGTGGAGCTTGCGTGGGGTGTGACTACCTTCCCCTTCACAGAGCTCTCTCGGGGAGGGCAGGCGGGTGATGAGGACTTGCAGAGGGTTAGAGCACACTCTGGGAGGGCGGTTGGGTGGCATGGCACTTCTCAGGTCGTGTGGCTCTTCTCATGCTTCCTTTCTGCATTTATGAGTATGTGGAATCCTAAAAGAATGTGGGGGGACCACTTCTTGGGCGTGGTGACTAAGTGGCTAAGCTGTATTGACCATTGCAGTCCCTTGCTCACACACTCCTCAGGACAGGGCTTAAGCCATGGACTTGGGGGAACAGACAGCCTCACAGGAGAGAGAGGCTCTGATTTTGGAGGACGGAGGTGCCTCCTGTGAGAACCCGATCCCGTGGCATCCTCCGAGAATCCCCCCTGAGACTCGGAAGAGGGATAAGAATCCGTGTGCTTCCAGGAGATTGTTAAGCTCTGCTGAATTTCCTCGAAGCAGGCCTGCGAAGAGCCTTGCATTCCAAGGTGGGCTCTTGGTAGCGACAGCAGCAGAATTCCTAATCTCCGTTTTCGAGGGATGAGGGAAGAGCCCGAGTGTGTGGAGAAAAGTCCGTCTCCAACCCGTTTGCATGGAAACCCAGCTCACAGTCATGCATGTTTGCTACCCTTGCTCCGCCTCTCCTCTTTCCTGCTCCTTCCCTCCCCGGCTGCAAGGTGCCCCCCTTCTCCTGTGGCCTGGAAGGGAGTGGGGCAGTGTGCACACTTAACTTATTTTTCATGCATTCCAGAGAGAGGGAGTCAGAGCAAGAGTGCTGTAGGCAAGATACTTCTGGTCCTTTCCTAACTACCTTCCATGAATTCAAATCACCCGTTTTAATGGATGCCAAAGCCACTCCTGAGAAGGGAGTGGGGGAGGGGAGAGGGAAGGGTGTTTGCTAAATATCTTTACGATGGAGCAGCTAAGTCCTTTTTCTCTTAGCCAGACATAGTTTTTTCCTTCCAGAGTCTCATTTCACTGATGGGCATGGTGATCGGCATTGTTAGCCTGTTGTTCATTCTTATTTTCTAACTTAACGCCCAATATGTTATCTTAGCAACACTTTCCACAAACAGAAAATAATGTGCACTGCCCCTTTTTAACTCTGCTGTTGCTGCTGGGGCTTCTGCCTGCTCCTTACCTTCATTTAAAACAACCAACTGCAGACAACCCAAATAACAATATTTTCAAGCTATTGTTAGAGCGTAGCGACAATTGATTCCTTGCGGTGCTTCCCAGGAAACTGCCCGGTGATGTAGAATTAAATGCCAACAATAGCAGATTTGTAACCAAGGAGCAGGCTCAGGAATGCCAGTGGCAAACTGGGTGGGGTGGGGGGGGAGAGGTTTGGACATCAGGAGCTGGGGGAAAGGTTAACTTATTGACATACAGGGATGATGTTGTTTGTTTAGAAGATGAATCACGATCCTGTTTTCCTTTGAACTCCTTCAAAGGAACTGGCTTCCCCACAACGGGAAATAGAATACAGCGAGCACTGTCTGTTTTCATAAACTTTCAGCTTGCTTTGTGGCCCCTCGTCCTGTGCTTAAAAGTTGCCGTAGAAAAACATTAAGACATGTTTAATATTCTGCTCTGAACGATCTGATAGTCATTTTGATATGTTTCCGGTCCCTATTGATTTTTAAACTGCTGAACACAAATACTTGACATTCGGGAGGGCAAGCAAAGGATTAAAACAGAATCTCTGCCTCCTGCTTGCTGTTGTCTTTGAAGAGATGAAAAATGTTCAGATGAGTAGAATTCCTACAGTCAGAATAAAACATGGTTAGAACATTTGGGGAGGGAGATACGATGTGACTGGAGAAAATGTTAACAGCAGAGAGATGAAAAATACATTTGCCTAAGACTTTTCATCTCTTATGATGCATTTTGTACATTGATACATGGGCAGTGACCTGAGTATATTCTTCTCCCACCCTGTGGTTTTTTTCCCCCAAATAGAACCATTTAGGCAAGTACAAAGATGAATGGGGGAGAGAGTGAGAGCTTGCACAAATCACTAACAACCACGTAAACGCAGGCAGCTCAGCAAGGGTTGTAGACTGATACGGAAGATTATTGAAACCGTAGGAAGCATTTGGGTAAGAAGGCTGTACTTACTGCTATTATTTAAGTTACTGAATATTGACAGCATGCTTCATAGAGACAACAGAAGACCCCGAACTTCCTCAAAAGACTTAAGATAAAAGCAAGACAAATGCATCAAGGAAGCACAAAACCCAAGGATGTAAAAAAGGAACTGGAACAAGTCATAAGTAGCTGGTGGTATCTGGTTTCCAGTTTTTTAATTTTTGTTCCTTCCTATGGACCCCCTACCAGCCAGTCTCTGAGAGCGCCAGACAGTGATGGGGAGCTGGGGAGAAGCAGCGGGTGGGAGAGGACCAGAAGGGGGGGGGGAGGATGGGTCAGGACACTGGAGGAGTGAGGGGGGAAGAGGCTGAGGCATGAAGGTCCATGAGTGCTGCTTCTAATGGGGTAGAGAGTGTCCAAATCTCGTCACGATGAGCCAAAGCCTTCCCCTCCTCTGGAAAATGACTTGCTTACTCACTTAGCCACTCGTTCCACATCCAGATTGCCCAGAAGCCAACATTTCCTTGTGGCCCCTTCTCCTCTCCCCATGACAACATATGTACGTACCACTTTTGCCTTGTCTTAGGCCTGACTTACCTTCCCTGTTAGGCGAGTAGCATTCTGTTACAAGTCATACTCCATTTATTGGTGTGGCTCTCGGCAGTGCTTCTTTTGAACGGAGACTTTATCAAGCTGGATTTGGGCCTTTGCCCTGCTGTGTGCCTTTGGGTGAACTCTCTAACCACTCTCTCCATGCCTCAGTTTATAGTCTGGGTAAAATCCAAATTACAATACTGCTTTCCTCCAGGGTTGCCAGGAGATTAAAGGAGGAGATGTATGAAAAGTACTTAGGATCGAACCCCGCATCAGGCTCCCTTTGCTCAATGGGGAGCCTGCTTCTCCCTCTCCCACTGTCCCTCCCCCTGCTCATTAAAAAAAAAAAAAGAAAGAAAGAAAGAAAAGTACTTAGCTTGTGCTAAGTCACGTTAATTTAGCTATTCCTCTATCCCTGTAAGTCCCACCCCACAGCAAGGGTGCTTTATGAGACACCTTAGGCCCTAGTTGAATGAATGACCAAAAATAGGCCAACCCAAACCATCATATTAGCCATGATGTTAAATTGTGTGTTTATGGAGATGCTTGTGTGCTTGTCACCTGTGTGTGACACAGGTATGCTCCTTAAGGAGAGAACCCCTTCCTAGTTTTATGATCTCCCTTACCAACTAATCACAGCCAGGAGTAACCAAGGCTCGGGGAAGCTCACAGATTTGCCCTGACTCACACAGCCGGTAAGTGGCGGATCCAGTGTTTGGACTCACCCTCAGCTGCCTAACCCCATGTGACCCCTCAGATGTTTGCCGGGTGAGTGCCAAGTAATCATTCTCATCCAAATGTGGCTTTTCCCACTCATGCTTATTTCTTTGTCGATCTGTGACCTTCAGCCCGTTTTCTTTCACTCCCAGGCTGACTGTGCTATCCAGTTGGGTGGCTGTGAGCCATATAGAGCTACTTAAATTCACACTTAAGTTAATGGAAATTAAATAAAATTCAAAATATAGTTCCTCAGTCACAGTGGCCGCATTTCAAGTGTTCAAGAGTTACATTTAGTTCATGGCAATCATATTATCCCAGATAGGTACTATTTTCCTCACTACAGAAAGTTCTGTTGGACAGCACTGCTCCACAGAATGCCTCAAATAAATAACAATCAAGATGCGAGGTTTTATTTATTTTTTTTCTGATACACGTGGTTCTACCCTTAGTGTTTTATAATTTATTAGACATTGGCTACCCAGTTGGTAGAAGAATGGCAAATAGTTGTAAGAAGATTAAATTTTGACTTAATTGGCTTTATAGTGGGTGTTGGGTTTTATGAAAAGTGCTTTTTGTGAGTTGTCTCTCGTAATTCTTGTAGCAGTCCAGTGAGGGCTGGAAATAAATAGGGTTGGAAAGTCACTGGTCTGAGGTCTCAGAACTAGTCCATGGAAGAACGTGAGCCTAACACCAAGCCAGTAGACTCCAGAGCACCAGCCCTCAGCTGCTGCACTGCCTCCCAGAAAGTCACCGCAAGTTCTCAAAAGTATGAGCTGTTGATTCTAAAGGCAGAGGCAGCAGGATTCTCTTTCTGAATTTAAATGGAACCAGGCCATGGTGGGGGAAAGAAGTCAGAATCTTTTCATAGTGCCTTTTTGGCAACTGAACTGAAGTTTTTCTCTAGGCCTTAAAAATCATCTGTGGTCCTATACATTGTCTTTATTTCTACCAACAAAAATATGTGCAGTCCATCAAAAAAAGATCATCTGATAGTCAAAAGTGGATCAGAGATGAAGAGGATTAAGAGGTACAAACCTCCGTTATAAATAAGTCATGGAGATGAGAAGGACAACATAGGGAATATAGTCAATAATATTGTAATATGTTGTATGGTGATTACACTTATCATGGTGATCACTGAGTCGTGGGCAGAACTGTTGAATCAATATGTTGTGCACTTGAAGCTAATATAACACTGTCAATTATGCTTCAGTAGTATTTTTTTAAAAAATCAAAAAATGCAAAGCAGTTAAAAGCTAAAAAAAAAAGAATAAAGCATTCAGTGTATAGATGGGCAGAGAGACAAATCGATTAAGAACACATTTTGAGAATCAGACAGTCTTTAAATATTGACTGCACCTCTTTGCAACTTCTGTGACCTTGGGCAGATTAACTGCTCTAGCCTTCATCTGTAAAATGGGACTAGCTATAATAGGTACCTTAGAGATCATTGTATTTAATAAAATAATTCATACCAATCACACAAAAGAATATTCTGTAAATGTTAGCTACTGCTAAAAAGAATGGGTCAGAAACAAATTATATGAGAAACTGGTTATGTCATCAAGGTGTTGAAAACTAGTGATCTTAATGAAAAGAAAATGAGCCCTACTGACTGCAAGAAGCCGAGAGTTGTTTGCAAGAAATTGTAGGACTTCTACTGGGCTTCGTTCCCCATTCTCTCTGTACCCAGCACAACTAGCTCCTGTTCAGAGCATGTGCTTAAAAGATGTGAATACGTGTTGCGGAAGTTCATTCCCTATAAAAGGTCATTTAAAAGTTTTAGGTTGGACAAGGTACTGCGAAGTTTGCCTTGTTCAAAGCCACCTACACAAGATTCATTTTAGCCATTTGGGGGCTAGAATTTACCTTTAAGAATCTTATAGAATTTACCTTTAAGAATCAACTCTATTCCAGCAAAATACATGTACAAGTAGTTTCCAAATTCTTGGCTAGTATTACATTTTCTTCAAAATACCTAGTGTCCCCACAATTGGAATGGTGGCCTATTATTTAGATTTAAAAAAAAAAAATGGGACAAAACTGAATCCCTGCCCAGTGTTCCCATTTCTGCAAGGATCTCTTTTTTCCCATTGACATTTAGGAAGGAGATGTCACATAAAAAGTGGTCGAGTTCAGAGGGGGTACGTATCTCCACACTGAAGTTTCGTCATGAGTGTCCCTACATGCTCCAGGTTGGAAAATGTTCCAGTCGGAGACACAATAGAGCCCAAGAGGAAGTGATGGTTAGCGATAAAGAAACATGAGCTTTGGGGTGTAGACAGAGTTATTAACCCAGAGCCACGTTTGTTTGCAGCATTTTTAACAACTCCAGGAATCTTGAAGTGAACTTAATTCATTGTCCAAATCCCTACCTCAGCCCCCAGGTAATCACTAGAGTAATGAAAAATACTACAGTCTCTCTTTCTTATCCTAAGCTCATTTTAATCTTGATCTTTGAAAAGTAAATGGTTTTTCTTGTGCAAACAGCTTCATAGAAATGTCAAATCTGGCAGCCACAGTCTTTGCTGACGGGGCTGGGGGGTGGGGGGTGGGGAGGATATGGGTGGGGGGAGGCCGGGTACAAAGGGCTCAGTGCTCAGGGCCTGGGCTTTGAGATGACTCCAGCTGTATTGCCAATGCAAATGCAGGAGGGGAAAAAATTACTGGAACAAATTGAAAGGTTATTCAGACTGGAATTTAGAATCTCAATAAAAAAGGCTTTTTATAAGCCAAAGCCCTCGGAGTAACCGGATCATTTAAAAATACATCTTTTCTGCATTAAATGTAGTGTGACAGCCACATTAGAAATACTGCAGTGCAAGTATGTTCCTTAAACATTTTTAACTGACTTGTAAGGACAGCTAAAATCTTCTAATGGGGGGGGGGTGGAGATGCTGGATCCCCTGTCTGTAAATAGTTTCCATTTCTTTATTTTTGCCTAATTTTTGATACCTGGCAGATGGGGTTTTTGCCTTTGCCCCTGTTGCTTCCTGCAGGCTTGGTGATCTCTGTGGGCTGTGTGTCTTGATAAAAATTTGTTGAGCTAGTCATTTCCTTTTTTGACTTAGTAGAAACAGTCTTTCTGATCGCCCAGATGTTGGTGATCAGAAATAGCACATAGTTGTACTGGGGTGGAATCCTTTTAATGAGAGGCATTTAGGCCAAGAGACACAAACATAACTCACCTAAAGTAAGGCAAGCACCCAAATGTGGGACACCCTTCCCATTGTTTAAAACCTGGAAAGAGATGATCCAAATCCACTTGTTGTTGAAGTGCATGGCAGTCCTCCCCACCAACACCACCCCAGAATTATTTCTTTGAACTACGTGGAAGACTATTTCCAGGGGAAAGATCCTTTTGGAGAGTGGAGAGTGAGTTGGAGTCAAAGCAATGGACATTCCTGGTGGGGCCCCTCTGCATCCCACCCCCTGCTAGGCTCAGGGCCACCATGGACCTTCTGAGTGTCTCTGGCACAGCTCCTGACCTGCCACCCTTGCAGGGACTTCATCCTATTTCTAAAAGTGGCTCAGTCACTGAAAGATTGAGCTCGTGGTTTTAATTTAATTTAAAAATCAGTATTTCAAATGTACTGAATACTCACTGTCTGAAAGTAGCAAATATTCACACTTGACCATTTTTTATTTCCACTCATTAGCCTTATTTTAAGTCCTTCCTTTCTCCTTCTCCAGGAGTCAAGTCATTTCCTTTCCCCAGGCAGGGTTGGCCCTTAGTACGGCCAAATGTTATTGTCTGATTGGTGTCTTAGGAATTCTGCTATTGAATGAGAGTTACAAGGTAGCTTCTCTGTAGCTCCCTCTAGATTCCACCTTCCCTGAGCACAATCACTTCATCTTTCTCCACCTCTGATGACATAGTTAGCGCTGCTGGGAGTTCTCACAAGATTTTTGTTGCCATTGTTTCTTTGTGTCTGTGTTTTGAGGGAGTGGATGACTGCATAGTTTAAAAAAAATCAATGAACTCAAGAGTTTCAGAGAGCACACGGACAGCCTCTCCTCACGGATGACCAGTATCTATACTGGATGTTTTAGCATAGGATCGTTATTTCATTCAAAAGTTTGAGCCTCCCCCAGAAACGTTTCTGTAACTAAAACCTTTCCGTTAACCCTGTTTGGATTATCTGATACAATTTGTAAAATAACAAGGCATCTTCCTGGTTAGAAGAATGTAAGTTGCTCCAAATATCGAGCTGGTCCTAACTTAATGAGTTTGCGATTTGGTGTGAAGATTTGTACCTCAAGGTCATAGCTTTGTTCATACCTGAAAATGGACATTGTCCTGAACAAGCAATTCGGTGATACTGAAGTTTATCCTCAATGATGAACCATGGCCTCTTTTCCCATCACGCAGTCCTCACGCAAGAATAGACTGAGCTGCTCTGGATTCTCTGCCTCTTTTGAGATAGCACCACTAGCTCATTCATATGAGCAAGGCAACCTCCTGTTCATATACCGTAAAGCCAAATGAACTAGATCCTCATTCCTCCATTTAAGTCCAGTTCTTTCACAATCCAGCATCTCCTTGAGTAGTAGCATGCCCAGGAAGATCCAGCAAGGCCTTAATTCATTGTATCCAATAGAGCTAACTTTTGACACAGGGAGATAGCATCCTCCATTTTCTTCGGCTAAACTGGAGTTTGAGAATGCCACACACTGGTTCTGTTCCTGAGACTGACATTTCAGCCGATGATTGGCATAGGGTACCTCACCCCCTAAAGCAACATTTTCTTCTCAGCGTATTGGCAGGTCTCAACAACTTTGTTCATCATGAAATAAGTAACGCGTGATGTTTCCATGTTTGACACGTATCAGTGCCTGCCTGGCATGATGCAGTCCCCTCTTTCCCTCCCATTCAGAAACATCCTTTGGAATGCAAGTGAGTACAGTGATATTAGTAGTAGTAGGATTAGAATCTGTATTTGTTTAAAATATTATCTATTCTCAGACTTAAGTTCTTGGGCTTTCGTTAGTTACTAATCACCCCTGACCCACAGCAGGTTGCCATTGAGACCAACTGCCCTTGAGTGGCAATGCCTCTGGAGACGGTATCTTTACCTGAACTGCTGTGCAATTGCTTGCCTTTAAAAATGATCTTGTAACTGTTTGTTGGGGACACTGTGAGAATTGAAGCTCTCCAGCTTTAGACCTTCATTCTCAGGATGAAGAGCAGTGGGAGGCTTTGATAACTTTTACAGCACACAGAGGGAAACATTTTTGCGCGGACTGTGCCAGAATCCCATGCTCTGTGGGCAACATAATGGATTTCATTCAGAACCCTGCACAGGCCAGCTGTCATGATATGGTTGGGAAGCTTTCCATCAGCTACTGTGAGTTCCATCACTCTGTTCCCTACCTCCGTTTTTGGCTTCTCCATTCTTGGTCACATTTTACGAAGCAGCCAACCATCCAGATTGGGATTTCATGCTCTGCTGCACTGTTGCCTGAGTTATTTCTCTTACAAAGACCTCCTTTACAAAGTCCTTAATCTAAGTAATGCATAGAAGGTGTATTAAGGGGTAACAAGTGAAAGAAGGCAAGAACCAGCAACTTCCTGAAAATTGTTGTCATTAGAGCATTTCCATGAAGGCCCAACGATTCGTTAGAGTGAGCCCAGACAAAAGCCCCACCCCCAAAAACATATGTAGTGAATTCAGACCTAATTGGCCATGGTCCAGTCCAGTTCTAAGGGGGACATTCTTGGCATTTTGGAGGTCAGAGGAGAGATTTGATTTGAAGCTTGTCATGTGTGTTTCCCACATGTTATATTTAAGTTTGTTCATTATGTTCATTGGATGTGCCCATTGCCTTTTCATTTCTGGACAAAGTTAATATAAATTGATCAATGTTGGCTTTTTATGCCATCAATCTAATGCCTCAGTGCAAAAGATATCTACACCTTTGTGCCAATATATGAAAAGGCTTCATAGAGCAACCTAGAGTTTGAGAAAGAGACCCTACATTATAGTTTAAGATTGACATTGGGTTTGTTGGCTGGAAAAGAACCCTGACTCTGTCTTTCATCTGTGGAATTTTCTTTGCAGTCCCCAATACTAGGTATGGCTAATATTTCCAAAGATTACCTGGAAGCTGTATTATGAAAGAGCCTGTGAGTGAGGGCAGCTTTCCGTAGGATTCTTGCTAACCTATTGAATTTCCCTGGCCAGGAATTTCACTGTGTGGGGTAGATAGAATGTGGGGGGAACTTCTGGGCATACTGTGGCCTGAGTTTTTGTTTGCTTGTCTGACTTCAGCAGGGAGGTGAGGTGTTCTATTTGTCTATCAGAGGAAACATTCATCTGAGGGAAAAGCACCTTCAAATCCTGTTTTCATTCCCTTTTTTCCGATTGGAATTGGATCCCAGCTCTAATAATCAAAGCTTGGGTGTGTGACTTCAGGTCCACCTGTATCCACACAGAAGCTTTGGATATGCATTGTTGAAAGCTTTGAAAAACTACCCATGTTGAACAATGGATAAGGGTTAAGGTCTGAAAAGGTAATTATTTATATGAAGCCAAAAGTCAGGGACATGGGAGACAATTTAAGGAGCCCAAGGGCCTTATATTCTTTGTCTTGATTCAGTTGAAGGACATATAAAACCATCGAGTGAATCTTTTCTGGGTTTGCAACTAATTTGTTTCAACTCACTGATCTATCATCTCTGAGAATGAGAAATTGCTGGATAGTATCATATCATATATACAAAGGTGTTATCTAATTTGATAGTAGGCTACCATTGTTCAGCCTGCATATTCTAATAAAAAAATAGAAATTTCACTTCAATGAGACAAGTTTTAAGGTTTAGGTTATTAGCCATTTAGCTTACTCTGTAGAGCTACCAAAGACAAAGTGACAGAAAAATGATCCAAATAAACACTTCTTCGAAAGGATGGAATTGAATAAGATCCTTTTGATTGGAGACCTTGGGATTACTGCCAAACTGGACTTTGGGTTGTTTATAATAGGTACATGTTGATTGAGCAGAGACCCATGAAATCTGGGATCCTAATGTGAATACCCATACCTTTGGCCCAAGTATGCCTGAGGCAGAGAGCAGGGACTATTTGGAAAAGAGACAGATAACTAACTATTTTAAAGAATGCTTTTAAATGCAGATATGTAAGTTAAGCCATAATTTAAGTGCCCACGTTCCAAGAGACCCAACAATTTCCTCCAACACCTCAGTTCTTGGTGGAGGAGTGAAACCCTAACAAGCTTACCTTGACTTTAGCTACATTTTCTTTCTCCCAGCCCAGTTTGGTTTTGACTAAAATCTTGGATCTTAAGATTTCCTCTTTTTCTGTAACTTCCTCAATTGAAAAGACATGGTTTTATTTTCTCACTAATTCTAGTATGATGAGATTAGAACAATCTTAACTATTGTTTGCATCTATTCATCAAACCCTAAAATCTCATTCCACCCCGTCCTCATTTTCAAGCTCCAGTTGCAGACTACTTAAAATTTTATCGTAAAAAAAAAAAAAAAAAGAAAAAATCCAATGCTTAGCACCTGGTAGAGGTCCTGTCTTCTAACAAGAAAGTATGACTTTGATTTTCACCAAAAAAAAAAGGGCAAAAATGTGAGAGACAAAAATCATACAGTAGATTTATGCATTTGCTAAACATCCACGTATTCATGCATTGAGCAAGTACTTGTTGAGCATCTGTTGTGTATCAGACACTGAATTACCACCTGGCCAGCTATAACACGGGTGACCAGTGGTTACCAAGGAGTCAGGAAATAGCAAGCTCCAAGTGATGTATTTCATAACAAATGTGGTAAGCATGAAGAAGGAAAAGCAAATGTTTGATGAGAGATTTGTGTTAATAAAGTTAGGCTGGACTATGTTGCAGTAACTATGTGGACTACATTCAAATGGCTTAACAAAAACAGTTTTATTTCTTCCCACATCCCAATATGATAAGATTGGTTAGTTCTTTCGGGAGGTGTCTATCCATCCTTCCATCTTTGGTACCACTGACTTCAACATGTGGTTTCCATAATTGTGTCGAGAGAGAAAGATTGAGGAGTATTAAATAGGCATGGTTTTGGCCAGCTAGGAAGAGGGTATATCATTTCTGCTTATATTACATTGGCCAGAACCTAACCACACAGACCCAACCTATCTTCGGGTGAGACTGGGAAACACAGTCCTCCTGAGTGCCCAGAAAGAAGAAATGAGAATGGTGAACATCTTTATTCAAATGGAAGCCTTCATTTAGACTAGAGGCTCCAGAAGATCTCTATACAAATAATTTTTCACCAGTAATTAGAATATTAAATATAGCCACATTAGCAGAATATACATTCTTCTCAAGTGCACATGGAACATTCTCCAGGATAAATCACATGACAGGTCACAGAATAAGTCTTAACAAATTTAAGAAGATTGAAATCATAACAAGGATCTTTTCCAACCACAAAGGAATGAAAGTAGAAATCAATAGCTGAAGGAAAACTAGAAAATTCACAAATGTGTGGAAACTAAACACACTCTGAACAACCAGTGGGTCAAAGAAGAAATAAAAAAGGAAATTAGACAATATCTTGAGACAAATGAAAATGAAAATACAACACATCAAAACCTATGGGATGTAGCAAAAGCAGTATCAAGAGGGAATTTTATAGTGATAGATATTTACATCAAAAAAGAAGAAAGATTTCAAATTACCTAACTTGACACCTCAAGGAACTAGGAAAACAAAACAAAACAAAACAAAAATAACTAAGCTAAAGGGAGGAAATAATAAAAATTAAAGCAGAAATGAAAGAAACAGATAATAGGAAAAAAAAAGCAATGAGACTAAGAGTTGATTTTTGGAAAAGAGAAATGAAATTAACATAACTAGACCAAGGAAAAAGAAGACTTAAATTAAGATCAGAAATGAAAGAGGAGACATTAACCTGATGCCACAAGGGAGGGGGGGAGGGCCCTAAGACATCACTATGAACAGTTATCCTTTATCAACGTGGATAGCCGAGAAGAAATTAATGAATTCTGAAAAGTATACAACCTACCAAGACTGAATCATGACTAAAAAGTCTGAACAAACCAGTAATTGGTGAGGAGATTGAATCAGTCATCCAAAGCTTCCCAAAAAAGAAACACCCAAGATCAGAGGACTTCATTAGCAAATTCTACCAAACATTTAAAGAAGAATTAATGTCATTTTTTCGGGAATCAGGAACAAAGAAAGGATGTGCATTCTCATCAGTTCTATTCAGCATAGTACTAGAAGTCCTCGTCAGAGAAATTAGGCAAGAAAAAGAAATGAAAGGCATTCAAATCAGAATGGAAGTAGTAAAATATCTGTGTGCAGATGACATGACCTTATGCAGAAAACCCTAAAGACTCTCTACTCCCTCCACCCAAAAAAATCCTGTTAGAACTAATAAGTGAGTTCAACAAGGTTGCAGGATACAGAATCAATATACAAAAATCAATTGTGTTTTTATACATTGGAAACAAACTTTGTGGAAGAGAAATAAAGAAAACAACCCCATTTGTAATGACATAAAAAAGAATAAAGTAGGAATAAACTTAACTATGGCAATGAAAGACTTGCCTGCTGAAAACTGGATAAAGATTGTTTCTTTCTCCCTCCTTCCACACAATAAATATTAAACTTGTTAAACAAAAACCTCTGTTTTAATGAAAGAAATAATAGGGATGATTTTGATAGGAGGAGGAGTGGCTTTGGCAGGAAGGTAAAATGTAATAAGTGTGGGCTCTCATCAGCATGGTTCAAATTCTGACTCTCTTACTTACCAGTTGGATGACTGTAGGCAAGACTCTAAAATGCTCAGTGCCTCAGTTTCTTCATCTGTGAAATAGAGATTATCATCACAATAAAACCTACCTGTATTAGTTTTACATTTCTGTTGTAACAGATTACCACAAATGTAGTGGCTTCAACCACTCAAATTTCTGTAGGTCAGAAATCTGCCATGGGTCTCACTGGGCTAAATTCAAAGGATCAGCAAGGCTGTATTCCTTTCTGGAGACTCTAAAAGATAATTTGTTCTTTTGCCTCTCCCAGTTTCTAGAAGTTGCTCCTCTTTCTTGACTCATGGCCTTCTTCCATCTGCAAAGCCAGAGTGACCAGTTCAGTCTTCCTCACATTATAGTACTGACTTTGATGCCCTCTTCCGCTTCAAAGGACTATTGGGTCCATTGGTCCAGAAGTATAAATTAGAATGATTTCTCTATTTTAAGATAATCAGATTAACAATTTTAATTCCATATGCCATTTTAATTTCCCCTTTGTCATGTAACATAACATAATCACAAGTTCCAGGGGTTAGGATATAGATACCTTATTGGGGAGGGGGAAGGGGCAACATTACTCTGCCTATCACAGTATCCTATAGGAATGTTGTGACAATTAAATAAGAAAATGTGCGGTTTGGATAAAGGGAATTTTATGAATAGCAAGCATGAAACAAATGGGGTAAGATCCAAGCAGATAGCCTTATCCTCACAGAAAAGTAGCCAGTGGAAAGGTAAGAAGCCACCCACTCTGGGATGTTATTAGCCCATGTGGGAGCCCGAGCCCAGGGTGTGGTTAAGATAATGGACTCTTGGGCGCCTGGGTGGCTCAGTTGGTTAAGCGACTGCCTTCGGCTCAGGTCATGATCCTGGAGTCCTGGGATCAAGTCCCGCATTGGGCTCCCTGCTCAGCAGGGAGTCTGCTTCTCCCCCTGACCCTCTTCCCTCTCGTGCTCTCTCTCATTCTCTCTCTCTCAAATAAATAAATAAAATCTTAAACAAAAAAAAGATAATGGACTCTTGAGTTGGAACCCTTTCTCTTCTCACTAGTTGGGTGACCTCAAGCCTTAGTTTCCCCATTTATTTTATGCAAATAAAAATAATACCTACCGTAACATGAGATGAGGATTAGATGAGCTAACACAGCCAAAGTACTTGGCACAAGGAGGGCCTGGCAATAAGGGCTAGATAAGGATAAATCTGGGATGTTTTATATGTACCTTGTTGAAAATAATTAGAGTTGAAAGAGCCATTCTCCTGCTAGTCTGGAGCCAAGCTAGCAGGATTCTGAGCATTATTTTCAGAATCCTAGTCTCATGTAGTTAAATCTCATGTAGTTAAATCTCAGAGTGAATGTTTATTCCATTAAACATTTCTCCCCAGATTGCATCATATGTAATTATGAGATGAAAATGTTGTCTGGAGAATGAAAGTGGCCATTGTTCAAATTTTACATAGGTGATGATAGTTTTTGAATCTTCTTGGTGGGGAGGAGGATGGATTGTGTTGGTTAAGGTCGATTATGACAATTGGGCCAAGGGACAGAGAGCAGAGAGCCCCAATTTCTTGGTTGGAAAGAAATATGTTGTAGGACCTAGACTCAGCAGGAATAATATGTTGGGCTGTTTTCATCCTACAGCAGGAATAATTGAAGATAAAGACAAAGACGATGAAAGACAAGATGATATTTTAATGTCATCAGGCAAGGAAACAAGAGTGCTGTTGTTTGCAGACAGCCTTTGTTCATCCGTGTGAGATAAGCAATGGCATTAATTTATTCAGGATTATAGTTCAGAAGGAAAGTCATCAAAGCTGGAGCTCTTTCATTTAAGGAACACATTGTACTGGCTCTGGGGTCACGGGGAGTGGCACTGTACTCTATGGCCAAGGATCCTTCCGAGTGAGCTGGCTTTACAGGATGGCTTACCCAGAGGACAAACCTTAGAAGCCACCTTTGTGTGCCTCTTAGCTACTGTTAGGCTTGATGGACCCCAAGATTCTTTCGATTTTGAATGGCAAGAGCAATGGCCATGCTTGGACAGTGGAAACCAGTAAGGTCAGTGAGTCTCACCTAGAACTATTGTGATTCAGCCCCACTTGTCCAGGTTCCAGATACGTCCACACTTTTGGCAAAAATACTGCAACCATAGATTCTTTCCTCATGAGGCCAGCTTCTTAGCTCTGGAGCACTTACACTTATTGTCACGAGGATGATGGCAGTGCTGCATTATCACAAAGACTGTTAACATAAAAAAACAAAAACAAACAACAACAATAAAAAACATCTGAATTTTGGAAAACTTTTAGACTCCTTTTTTTTTTAGATTCCTAATAAGTGTAAAATAGTTCAGTGTTCCTATGCACCCTTTCCCTAACTTCCTCCAGTGATACAATCCTACATAAGCACCGTTAATTAACTCTTGAATGACCTTATATACTGTAAGTTTCAAAAATATGTGTGATAAGATACAAAAAGCTTAAGTGTACAACTCTATGATTTTTTTTTTACCAAGTGACCACTCTCGTGTAAACATCACAGACATCAAGATAACCTACCAGCACCTCCAAAGCTTCCCTCATCACACATCCTTGCAGTCATTATGTCCCCCAAACATAGTTACTTTTCTGAATTCTATCACCCTGGATGTTTTACCTATTACTGATATATACTGGTGTAAATATACTCTTCTGTGTTTCACTGGGATCTACTCTGGTATATACTCTTCTGTGTTTGGATTCTTTTGATCAATATTTTGCTGTGAGATTCCTCCAGGTTGTTGTGGGGCCCAGTGGTTTGTTCTTATCATTGCCATGTTGTACTCTGTGATATGGATATACCATTATTTTCTTATCTCTTCTACTGTAGATGGATACACAGATTATGTCCAATTTTGGCTATTGCAAACGGTGTTGCTATAAAAATTATTCTACATGCCTTTATTACACACTTGGGTGCACACTTCTGTTGGGGATATCCCTGAGAGTAGAATTGCTGGCTCATCAGGTATGCATATGTTAGGCATTAGTAGATACTGCCAAAGAGTTTTCCAAAGTGACTGCAACAATGGGAGTTCTAGTTCTTCTCTGCCAACACCTAATATCCCCAATGTTTTTAATTTTAGCCATTCTGGTGTGTCTGTGTTTTAGTATCTAAGTGTCATTTTATTTTGCTTTTCTGTGATGACGCATATGTATCAGCTTTTCATATGTTCATTAACTATTTGGAAGCCTTTGTGAATTTTCTGTTCAGGTTCTTGCCCATTTAAAAATTTATCATCTTTCTTTTTGTTGTTTTAAATATTGTAGATGCTGGTTATTTATTAGATATGCATACTGCAAATATCTTCTCCCAATCTGTGGCTTCTTCTAATGCTATATTTTGATAAGCAAAGTTTTTAATTTTGATAAAGTTCAATATATCAGTCTTTCCCTTTATGGATACCTATGGAAATGAACTTTTTTATGTGCAATGTAAGATATTTCCCCATCCCAGAGGTGGGTGATTTTTCCCATATTGTCTTCTAGAAGCTTTATTATTAAGCTTATTATTAAATTTTGTTATTAAGATCCATCTGGAGTTAATTAAGGTTTATTTTTCTCCACACGGATAGGATGCCTTTCTATACAAATTTTGGAGTCAGTTTGTTGATTTATGTAAAATATCCTGCTGGGACTTTGAGATTGAGTTGAGTGTGAAAATCAACTTAAGAACTGACATATTTTTGCAGTATTGACTCTTCTAATCTGTGAACTGGGTCCATCCCTTTACTATTTTCTTTCTGTGATATTTTGTAGTTTTTTGTGTTGGAGGTCTTACACATCTTTTCTTTTTCCTTCTTTTAGATTTATTACCAAGTATTTGAGGGATTTTGCTATAACTATAAACAATATAGTTTTTAATTTTTTGTGGACTAATATATAAAAACACAATAGATGTTTTATATTGACATTGTGTCCCATGACTTCACTGAATTCATTTACTAATCTAATTGTTATAATCTATATATCATTTTTGATTTTCTGTGTACATAGCCATTTTGTGTTTGAATAATGGCTGTTTTATTTCCTCCTTTTCAATCAATATACCTTTATTTCTTGGCCTTGCCTTGTTGCCTGCCTAGGACCACCAGCACAATGCTGCAAGGACAGGGATTAGCAGATGAACAGGGTGAACATTAATGGTAATGTTTTTCATCAAGTATTATGTTGCTGTTTATTTTTGTACATCTTTTTGAGGTTAGGAAGTGCTATTCTATTCCTAGCTTGGTAAGAATTTAGTTGTATGGCTGTTGAATTTTATCTAGTACTTCTTTGGCATCTATTGAAATTATCATATCATTTCTTCTTCTTTTTTTTTAAAATTTTGTATTGTTATGTTAATCACCATACATCATTAGTTTTTGATGTAGTGTTCCTTGATTCATTGTCATTTTTTCTTCTTAATCTTTAAATGCCCTAGATTACATTGTTTGATTTTCAAATGTTAAACTAATCTTGCATTTGTGGCATAAAACCAATTTAGTCATATTAAGCTTTTACCTTTCACTGAATTTGATTTGTTGTGATTTTAAGAACTTTGTATCTATGTTCAGGAAAGATACTGGTGTGAAAATTTTCTTTTTTGTAAAGCTTTCTTCAGATTGTTTTATTAGAGTATGCTGGTCTCAAATTGAGTTGGGCAGTGTTTCTTCTTTTTCTGTTCTCTGGAAAGATTTGTGTAAGATTGTTCTTTCTTCCTTAATTGTATGGAAAAATTCAATGTTGAGACCACAAGGGGCTGTAGTTTACTTTGAGGGAAGATTTTTCATTATAGATTCAATCACTTTAATAGATGTAAGGCTATTCCAATTTTTAAATTTCTTCTTTAATCGGTTTTGGTAAGTTGTACTTTCGAAGGAATGTGTCCATTTCTCTCAAATTCTCATATCTATTGGCCTAAAGTTGTTTATAAAGTCCCCTCATTTTAAAAAAAATATAAAAGATCTATAAGACTTTGCTTTTTCCATTCTTAATGTGGTTAACTTGTGTTTTCACTCATTTTTTTCTTAATCTATCTTTTTAAGGATTCATCAGTTATTGGATTTTCAAGAAGCAACTTTTGGTATTATACATCTGTTTTCTGTGTCATTGACTCTATTCTTTTTTTTTTAAAGATTTTATTTATTTATTTGAGAGAGAGAGAATGAGAGAGAGAGCACATGAGAAGGGGGAGGGTCAGAGGTAGAAGCAGACTCCCCGCCAAGCAGGGAGCCCGATGCAGGACTCGATCCTGGGACTCCAGGATCATGACCTGAGCCGAAGGCAGTTGCTTAACCAACTGAGCCACCCAGGCGCCCTCATTGATTCTATTCTTATTTTTTGTTTCCTTCTTTCCCCTTTCTTAGGGTTAAATTTGACATTTGTTGAAATGGAATCTTAGATCATTGATTTCAGCCTTCCATCTTTTTTTTTTTTTCCCGTTCAATGGTTTTATTTTTTTTCCATCTTTTTTATCATATGCATGTAGAGCTCTCAGTTTTCCTTTAGTTGCTTTAGCAATATCCTGCATGTTTTTAAATATCGTACTTACATTTCCATTATCTTTAAATTAAAACTAATTTCTAATTTTCATTGTGAACTTGTTTTTTGTCCCATGGGCTATTTAAAGCATATTATACTTAATTTTGAAGAATTTGGATTCCAAACTTTCTAGTTAATATTTTATGACTTTTAACTTATTCCATTGAAATATTGAGTAGCTTCTGTATGATTTTCATCCTTTCAAATACATTTAGATTTGCTTTATAGATAAGCATGTGATGTGTTTTGGTTAATGATCTTGAGAACTTGTAAACAAAATGCATCCTGCAGTTGTTGGATATACTATTCTATATATGTCAATTTAGGTCCAGATGGCTAATTGTAATATTCAGATCTTCTGTGTCTCTACTGATTCTTTTGGTTGCTTATTCTGTCAGTCACAGAGAGGTGTTTTAAAGTCCTCCATTTTGATGTAATTCTCTGTTTCACCCTTTCGTTCAGTTTTTGTTTAATACATTGCTATGTCTCTGTTCTTCTCAGTATATAAATGTATGATTGTCATTTTTTTCTTGTTCGATCAATCCTTTTGTTATTAAATTTATTAAAAGATAGTTATTGTTTTTAATAATTACGTTGGATTACAAGGCTTGAAAGTAAAACCATGACACATGATATACTAAAAAATAGTCACTATCCAATGTAACTATTGCTATATTTGAACTTACCTACTATCTTGCTTATTTGTCCCATTTTTGCTTTGTTTCTTTTTTCCTCTTTAGTTGATTAATCTGAAAGAAGGCAAAAAATGTTTTATTTTTCTGCTTTCTTCTCTATTAGCTTGCTAGTAATGCATTATTGTGTATTTATTTTGGTGTTATCCTAGACATTGTAACACTGATTCTTAATTTATTAGAATCTACTTTAAATTATTACTTCCACCATTTTCCAGAAAATGTACCTACCTAAGAGTGGTTTAACTCTATTTTACCCCTCTTGCCCTTAATGCTATTTAAGTGCAAAAACATGATTATTGTCATTTTAAACAGATGTTAATTACTTAGATTTACTCATAGTTTTTTTCCCCTTTCTCTGTTATTAATTGCTTTTCCTACATTACTATGCTAACTACTGGGATCATTTTTCTTTCTGCCTGAAGGATTTGAATTCTGTTGATAATAAAGTTGTCTGAAAATGTTTGAAGTTTTGCTTTCATTTTTAAGGATACTTTTACTGACTATAAAATTCTAGTTTGAGACTTAGACTCTTTTAGTCCTTTAAATATGTGTTCTGTTCTCTCTGCCCTTCATTGTTTCTATTGAGAAGATAGTTGTCAGTCTTATTATTGCTCTGTAGAGAAGTCTGTCTTCTTTAGGTGGGTTGGAGATTTTTAGTTTAGGTTAGTTTAGTTTTTAGAATTTTTATTATGTTATGTGTAAGTATGTTTTAATTTTGTATTCATTCTCCTTGGAGTGTGTATATCTTCTTGAATCTATAGCTGTATGTTTATCATCAGTTCTCTAAAGTTTTTGGCTCATTTTCTTCAAATATTTCCTTTGTCCTATTCTTTCTCTTACTTCCTTTGGAATTCAATTGCATATAAGAACTTTTAACCAGATCACATACTTGCTTTTTTGCTCTTTCTCTATTTTCCATTATTTTTCCCTCTCTGCCATTCAATCTGGATATTTTCCACTGACTTATTCTTCAGTTCATTAATCTTCTCTTGCATGGTGTCTAATCTTCTATTAAACCCGTATGTCGAATTCTTAATTTCAGTCACTGTTTTCTGTTATAGAATTCCATTTCTTTTCTTTTTTACACTTCATCTTTTCACTTTTTTTTTTAAGATTTTATTTATTTATTTGAGAGAGAGAGAGAATGAGATAGAAAGCACGAGAGGGAAGAGGGTCAGAGGGTCAGAGGGAGAAGCAGACTCCCCGCTGAGCAGGAAGCCCAATGTGGGACTCGATCCCGAGACTCCAGGATCATGACCTGAGGTGAAGGCAGTCACTTAACCAACTGAGCCACCCAGGCGCCCTCACTTGTTTTCTTCCATATTTTAATCATAGGTATTTTAGAGTCCATGCCTGATTAATATTTATACCACCTTTAAGTCTTTTTTTTCTCTGTTGGTTTTCAGTTATTTGACTATTTCTTGGCATGCCTGGCAGTTGTTGAGGCTTTAGATATCCTTATCTTCCTCTTGAAAGGAATAAATTCTGTGGTAGGCAGATAGAATATAGGCAGAGTACCTTGATCCAATTATGACTAGGTTATTTATGATTTGTCCTAACTTCTAAGCATGACCCTTGTAGGGGTTTCACATGAAAGCCTGTGTTTTCTACCTGTGCCCCTCTTTCTTGGTGAACACTTAACTTAAATTTTTGATTTACCAGCATTTGGCAACTGCCAAATTCTCTGCTTAATGTTTCAATCTCTAATCAGCTGCTCTTTGCGTGGTTTCATGAAGTCTCATCTCACACATGCCCAACTTAGGGGTTAGCAAATGCCTTAAGGAGAAATTGCCTGTATCATATGGAATTACTTCTATAGGGTTCCATTTTGTGTGGGATCTTTTCCCTCATGTTATGGCTTTCTCTCTAGCACTGAACCCACTTATGTCTCCCTATCCTAGTGAGCCTTCCACTAACTCTAGTTTACTGTTTTCTGTTTGGCTTACCTGTCCTGGTCCAGGATTTGGGAAATAGCACAGTGAGGGAAAGGACAGTAAATGTAGGGCTTTGCTCCATGTAATTCTCTTCCATCTAGGATCTGGTACCTTCCAGTTCTGGTTACCACAGTTGTTCTCTGATTCCTCCATGCAGCTGTTTGTGTTTATAGTTTCTCCCATTTTAATGGATGTTCTTGGTGTTAGGATTCATCTGACAATATCTAGTCTATTGTAGCTATAAGTAGATTTTCTCTAGTTAACACTTTTTAATTTGGTTATAAAAGTTGGAAAGAAGCTGGACTCAATCTGTTGCTGCTATTTGATTATGTATAGAGTCACCAAGTAGTGCTGGGCCTCAGATGCAGCTTTGTTGATGAAATGCTTAGCACAGAAATGCCGGCTTCTTCCATTCAGGGGTTATTGATATGAGTATCAACTTTACTTCAGTATGGTCAAGAGGTAGTTCTTTCTAGCATATGAAAGTCTATGAGTGCCAATTTTTAAAGGTGCTCTACACTTTAAAAATTAATGTTCATAGAAGATTTTTAAAATTTTTTACTGACTATGTGTGGGCAGCTTAGGAAGCTTAGAAAGACCTACTCTTTACTTAAAAAAATAAACACTCCATAGTATTAGCATATTAAAGGCATAGCCAGCATTTTCCATACTAATGCATTCAGTTTTGCTGTTCTAAATGGTGAGAGTACGCTAATGAAGAAGACAGAAAAAATCCTTTGAGGCAACTGAAATTTCCTGTGTAATCCACATTGGGGGCACCAGTACCATGTACAGAAGACATATTTGTCAAACACTGAGTTGGATTAGTCTCTATGGACAACTGTTGGCCTTCTTTCTGCTTCCAGTGGTCACTGACTCTATTTTTAAAAGGCTAGCTAGAGCATGTAGATATGAAAGAATGTCTAATGGAAATGGTCATTTTGGAGTGTTTTGCTTCCTCTGGGGAATAGATCAGATTGAAACAGAATATTTAACTTACCACAGTGAGTCTGACTCTTGGCTATGTATTGTCACACTTTTCAACAACCACTGCTTGCATTACTGAAACGAAATTAATTTAAGTTCTCTTTAAACCCATCTTTTAGTTTGATTTTCTAAATTGAAACTGTCAAGAGATCAAATATGGGTGTCATTGCATTGAAAGATAGGGAACTATGCTTTAAAAACTATCAGTCCATTTGATCTACCATACAGAACTTGGTTGGCAATTATCTTAAAAGAGTCAACTTGGCAAGAAATAAAAGAATCTAGAGAGTCAGTCAATGATTGCATGTAAATCTGTCTTGTGATTTTATGTAGTAATGTATTTAAATGACTGCATACACAGACATACACATACACCTGTGTGTGCATACTTTTTTTTCATATTCCTAGACTGATATTCCTCTTAGATAATTAGGAAAGGTATATCTTCATGCAAAGTCATACTGCCTTCTGAAATGAACACTTAGAACCTATGACATTTTATACTACCCATGGCACTGTTTCTGTTACCAGCGTCAATAATTGACCTTGATTCTATCTTTCTCATTTAATGGGTTCACTTGACATCACTCATCAGAGCTATTTTTTGAGACTCTATGTAAACCCAAAAGTTGTTGAGGACCACTTTTTGTTTATCCTGTAATGTGATCAAGGCAAGATGACATGTAAATATGTTTTTTCAGGTCATGGTCATTTACAAGCTACTCTTTCTTTAAGGTCATACCATGTGTGCAGATTTTGCCTTTGATACAGAACATGTCCAGGGCTCATGGTGGCCCTAGAATAGTCAGAGGTGTCTGTGACAGTGAAGGATTTTGGAGAATTCTGTATTTGGGGGGAGGAGTAATCCACTTATCCTAGGAAAATAACTGCAAAACCCACATCTCTAAAATTTTTGATTTTCAGCAGGATCCATGACTCTGTGACTATGAATTAAAATGTTTGAGTCCTCGGACTCTAAATGAGGCAGGACTGTTTAAAGGCAGGTAATGTCTTCTTTGGAGACACTCGAGTATTCAGGCAAACATTTCAGTACAAGCAAAAGTATGTATGGCAATGGCATGGATCAAAAGCATCACTATGTAATTGAAACTGACTTTGTATTGGGTTCCTCCAGTGTCAAGGCCCTTCTTTTTTTGTCTTTCTGAGAACCACCTTTTCCCTCTTATCTTCATTTATGTCTGTGTTTCCTTAATCATCTTCAAATGTTTGTGAGTTGATGTTCACATGTCCCTATTCTGTTTTTTAAATCTCATTTGTTGCCATTTCCCTTTTACAGAGAGAGGAAGCATTCTGTTTAGGCTATGTGTTTAAGGGCAAAAAGTGTTTATAGAATCTTCATCTGTTTCCCCTGAGCCTGATCTATCTGATGACATCATTCTATAAGTTTACATGATTTGGACAATGCAAAGTGCCCAGCGTAGAATATTCAGGACAGCAAACTGGACATGTTTTTATAATTAGCCAGAGAACCCAGGCTATAGCTTGTGATTCTTTAAAAAAAAAAAAAAATCCACCTACAAATCCAATGGGAAAAGATGGTCCTCGCTGATCCATCCTTTGGTGGCCTAAGACTGACTTTGAGGGGTTGTGTAAATGCTTATGTGGTTGAGCCATGGATCTGGATTCAGGTTCAGCCTTTAAACTCTGGGTTAAATTTTTTTATCTGGATTAGGTCATTGATAATATCAATGATCAAGGATTTTGGAGGCAATTGAATTAAATCCCTTAGCATCTGGAATTTTGAGACAGTAAGGGAAGAAGTCCCATACTATCTCATTCTTTTTGTCTGAATTGGTTATTCAGGGGTTTCTTTAAGAACTCCCACCGAATGTTTGAGAACTTCCATTTGAGATACTATTCATTGACTGATGATTCTTGGGACATCATTTCCTAAGACCTCCATGTCTTAGTCATCTGAAGTTTATTGGACCTTTTATTTATTTTTTTAGCTCTCAATAATATAATTTTCTTCTTATTTCAGTAGTTCCTAACTTTTTCCAAATTCAGATCTTTTTATTAAAATTTTATTTTATTATGTTATGTTAGTCACTATACAACACATCATTAGTTTTTGATGTAGTGATCTACGATTCATTGTTTTCGTATAACACCTGGTGCTCCATGCAGTACGTGCCCTCCTTAATACCCATCACCAGGCTAACCCATCCCTCCAACCCCCTCCCCTCTAAAACCCTCAGTTTGTTTCCCGGAGGCCGTAGTCTCTCATGGTTCGTCTCCCCCTCCGATTCCCCCCCTTTCATTTTTCCCTTCCTTCTCCTAATGTCCTCCATACTAGTCCTTATGTTCCACAAAGAAGTGAAACCATATGATAGTTGACTTTCTCTGCTTGACTTATCTCACTTAGCATAATCTCCTCCAGTCCCATCCATGTTGATGTAAAAGTTGGGTATTCATCCTTTCTGATGGCTGAGTAATATTCCATTGTATATATGGACCACATCTTGTTTATTGGACCTTTTAAACAATTAAGAGGTCAGTCACAGAAGAGAGAATCTTGTTGAAGATTTACGAAATGTCAACATTTAACAAGTGTAAGATCTACATTTAATTTTAGTAGGAATAAAAGCTTTGACTGGCTTGTATGAAGACACCTAAAGAAGTAAAACTTGTTAGAACTTTCCAAACTGGGGACTCATTGGCTTCCTCCCTGGTTCTCCCTGTGTAATACTTAGGGATCTGTCCTGGGCAGTGGGGTGGGGGGGGATCATTTGGTAAAAACTTTGAGTTTCTGCCCCACTACGTGAGAGCACTTGCACCTTGAGGGTCCTGGACAAATAAAAGGGTTAACCCAACAGTGTATTGAACACTGTTTAGCTGTCTTGGGACATTTGTTCTGTGTTCGTGGATTTAGTAAACTTAATGTAAATAGGCACCCCAGCAGCTGTGTCCCCTTAAGCATATTTTATTTAGCAGCTGAGTTATACACATCACTTGGCAGCCATAGATTTTCAATTTTTCCTTGTGCCAAGAGGGCAGCTGGAATAATTTGCGTACTCATTAATTTGGGAGAAATACGAGCTGTGTATGGCAGACAGCACGAGTCTTCTGTATGGTGTTTTACCAGGATAAGCAGATCAGAATAGAAGCAATTTGCCCTATCCCAAAGGGGCCCTAGGATTTTAATAAGCTGGTTATGAAAATTCTATTTCTTTGCAATTTGAAGCATCTAATTAGAGCCTGTAATTTCTCTCCTAGAACGAGAGTGGATGAAGGTTAACGGTAGGCGTCCCAGGCCCTTTCATATTCATTTACAGAGAGAAATCAGGTAACAGTTGTAGCTAATTAGTACAGGGTATTAAATATTTAGTCCATCTTGATTGAACTTGGAGAACACGTGCATGTTGTTGGAGTATGGAAAATGATAAAGGGAAGTTAAATTTAATTTTTAATCAAAGATAAACTTAAAGGCAGTATAATAATTTTAGTACTGACTATCCTAACCTGGCAGCCAGAGCAGCTATTGCCTCCAGTCATCTGAACTGTCCAGATAAAGGAAGATGATGTAGATTTAATTTCATCACTGAACACATTTCCCAAGTTCAAACAGCTACGATTTATGTAATCTGCGTCGAGTACAAAGAACTCCATGATTTTTATCACAGCAGTGACATAAAAAAACCCACCTTCTTGATGTTTCAGAATTTGGGTTTAGAGTTTGGAGATGAGTGCGTTTTGGGGGAACTATCCTAAGGAGATGTATCATTCACTGACGATTCTTTTAAGAGAGGACTCATGTCTAACAAAACTGCTCCTCGGAAAGAAATCCTCTGAGAGACGGGGCCCACTTGGTAATGGGTAGCACTGTGTTGAATCAAGTCTGACTTTGCCATAGACTGATACCCAAACTCCTGTAGGCAGAGGACAGTAAGCTATTCTTCTCTTGTCATAACCCAACCCAAATTACCTTCCTAATGTGAGATTCAGTTAAGTCAGAGCATGCGTATCAGAAAGAAACTCCTCAGGATCAAGGCCATGACTGGTCTGCCCTCCAGGCCCCGACACAGGGTGTAACGTCTGCAGAGTGAAAGTTCCTAGGAAGGCTTTCAGGACTTCCATACCTTACCCGGAAGCAGACTTTTAAGGACACCAAAATATTATAAAAGGTCAAAGATGAGGGCGCCTGGGTGGCTCAGTTGGTTAAGCGACTGCCTTCGGCTCGGGTCAGGATCCTGGAGTCCTGGGATCGAGTCCCGCATCGAGCTCCCTGCTCAGCGGGGAGTCTGCTTCTCCCTCTGATCCTCTTCTCTCTTGTGCTCTCTATCTCTCATTCTCTCTCTCTCAAATAAATAAATAAAATCTTTAAAAAAAAAAAAGGTCAAAGATGAGAGGATTACAAAATTGAAAGATTTCAAAGAGTAACTTTAAGGCCTGATGAGGGGGTTTCTCTTGGCCTAGGAAACCTATCACGACTCCAGTTGTTTCATTTGGGGGATGCTTGAAGCATCTTTGCAGATTCATACGAAAGAAATGGTGAGTCCCGAAGACCATCTTACTTTTTGCTACATTGGCTTCCAGTTGCCAGTTATTATAAAATAGTTTCTGACGGCAATAATCCTTTGAAAATCGCCTGTTATTGGGGATAATAGCTGGTTGTCAAAGCATTAACCACCCTTGACTTCACTTTGGGCTATTACATAACAAAAGAATGAACTGGTGGTGAGTCTGCCAGGTGTATTAAATTATATCACACATTATAGAAGTTCTGTGTTGGGGATTAGCATCCAGAAAGGACTATCAGAGATTGCCAAACTCATTATCTGCTGAGGCGGGAGGCTGGCCTCAGGCCTGGGAATGCAAGACTCTCATTGTGTGTAACTATTAAGCCACTAGCTCCAGTCCATCCTTGCCCTAGCATGGAGATGGACGAGAATCACACCAGCATTTCTGCTCTGTTCTCCCACCTCTAAAGAAAATCAAATTATGCTGCATTAATTATAGTGAGCTGCAAAGCTGCACTGAAATGGGTTTATTCATTTTCTGATTTCTTAATGACAGATCTACCTCTTTGGGCAGGTGGCTATCGTCATGGAATTTGGTGGATCCTCCCACCACTTTCTGGAAGTCGAGATTTTGTTCTCTAGTTCCCTTTAGGCAATAAATGTGGATGGAGGACTTTCAGAGGGCATGGCCATGCTGTAGGCACCCACGTTCACTCTTAGTGTTATGTCACATTGGGCTCAAGACATCAGATGTTTTCCAAAGAGGAAAAGCATGACATGAAAGGATGATTTAATACCTATAAAAATAAGACTTCAGCTGCAAACATACAGACAAAGCATGGCTTGCCTGTTCTCAATAGGTCTGGGTGATCCTTCACATAGCTCTTGGCCTAGTCCATTCTTAATGACCTGGAGAATGGGTCCCGCTCCTAATTTTCAGTGGAACATCCTTATGAGACTTGTTTAGTCATTTCCATAATCCTGAAGTTCTAACTTGCATTTTCCTACCTGAATCTTTTCTGCATGGAGTTGGGTACCCGAGTGATATTTCACCACTCCTGCCTTGCACAGACCCTGACATATAGTAGATGCTCTGTAAATATCAGATGAATGGAATTGAATGGAAATTTCTTATGGTCTCTTTCTGAAAAATATTTTCTTATAACAGAAGTGTTTTGTGTTCATTGTAGAAAGTTAAAAAAAAAATAACAAGAAAGAAAAAAGTATCATCTGCTAACCAACCACCAGAGATTATGGCATTAGGTACTTTTTGCATATATCTTTCCATTATTTTTCTGTACATACATATATATTATAGATTGGATAAGACTGTACATGGCATTTTGGAGCCTATTCTTTTCATGATGTCTTTCCAAGTCATTAAGTGATCAACTTTACCATTATCTGTAATGGCTTCCTGAAAGTTAATTGAATGAATGCACTATAATTTAATCCCCTTTCTGTGGGTACATTTAGGTGGTTGTAATTTTTTTTTAATACGAACAGCACTGCAACATATATCCTTTATGTTAAATCGTTTCACTGTATGATGGTTTCCTTGGGCAACATGGAGAGTCAAAGAAAACATCCATCAAGACTTTTGAGAAGACAAATTACTTTGGTGGGTAGAAAGAAAGGCAGAATATCAGACATCTGAACTTGCTCTGAACAATGAAGGGCAACAGCATCTTATGGAAATCATCAGTGGATAAATGTTTAGAAACTATAGATTGTGGACTATTATATTAATTTGATTTGTACATTTTAGCAAAATGAAAAATTTCAACTTGCTGGTAAAAAAAAAAAGCATTTGGAGGTGATTTCTTAGAAGTGGATTACTGGGTCAAAGGTTATGTGCATTTTAAATATTTGAAAGATATGGACAAGTTATTGTCAGAAAGCTTATGCCAATATATATTCCCACCAGTAGAAAGGTTATTTTCCAATAGTTTCATTGTCATTAGCAAGCCATTTTCAATTTCCTAGCAAAAAACCAAAAATACCCCAAAACTCCTAATTTGTCTTTGTCTTTGTATTTGTCCTTTAAAGTGAGGTTGAACATTCCATTCTCTGGGGGTTTCTGTTTGTTTGTTTGTGTTGCCATGAGTATTTCTTCTTCTTCTGTGATCCAGCAGTTCATGTCCTTTGACCCATTATTTTGCTCTCATGTCAAAGTGTTGCAATTAAGAAAATGAGCTTTGGTGTCCCATAGGCCTTAAAAAGGTTTGACAGCTGTCACTTACCAGCTATGTGACCTAGGACAAATTCCTACCTTGTCCAAACCTCAGTTTGCTCATCTGTTAAATGAGAATAATGCTAATACCTGTCTCATGGCAATCCTACCATGTATGATAAATGACAATGGACCAGTGCTCAACATAGTTTTAATGCCGTACTACTCCCTTATTTCTCTTAGCAACTTCCCACTGCATCCGTCATGATGATTATCCCTAATTAGCCTGTATTTGTATCTTACAATTGCTTGCAATAACCACATTTATTCATTTATTTGACAAATATTTGGGGGCAATTGATGGGTTAGGTTTTGGATTAGGAGTTAAGCAATAGTGAATAAAACTGATCTCCATCATGAAGATTACGTGTGTGTGTGTGTGAAATAGAATATAGCCAAGTGACAGACAAATAAACTAACTGTAAATTGCACTGATTACATGCAGAAAAGAAATAGGGGCTGAGACCAAACATAAAAGAGAGACTTTTATTTTAGATAACAGGATGGGGGAAGGATTTTGGAAGGTGGAAAGTTTTATGATAAGACCAAAAGGATGGGAAGGAGATGGCAATGCTAAAATGTTTCACTGTTATGACAGCAGCATGTACAAAGGCCCTGTGGCAGGAAAAACCTTCAGGTGTTGGGTGAATTGGGAAAAGGGCATCCTGGGAGGAAGTGGGTGGGTGGGAATTTGGCAATGGTGAGGGTTAACCTGAGGTGGGATTGTGGAACAAGGCAGGGGCCAGAGCATGTTTACTATTTGGTTGGGCTAGCTTTTGATTCTTATTCTAGATGAAAGCAATGCCCCTGAAGAACTTCTAGCAAAGGAGGGACACTCTCTGATTCTTATTGCAAGAAGCTTTCTCTGAGACCAGATAGCAATGGAAAAGCTCATATAAGCTGCCTGGCTGGTTATCCAGTTGAGAGGTGTTAGTGGCTTGGACTAAGTGTTGGCAGAGGAGATGAAAATCACAAGAATTGTATTTAGCAAGAAACTTCCAAAGAAATTATTTATTTCCCCATCCCATGCCATTAATTAGGATCTTTTAACACTGAAGTCGTTAGAAGTCACCCAGAGCTCTGGAAGAGTGGGTTTTCAGGCTGCAGCAGATACTCTGGCCTCTTCCTCCCATGCAGCCTCATGTCCTCAAACTTGCTCCTCAAGGAAAAGCCTTAATCTCCCAGAAGGTGACGCTTAAGATGGAAAACTGTAGAACTTCCTGCTGACGTTAGAACTGACAGCTTTGACCAATCTTGAGGCTCCCAAGTGGGAGACACATATTTTGGGAAAACAAACAAACTTAGCTCCAGGAACAGGATCTATCTTTCTCTTCCCTTGACCCCCATGAAAAATCCTGGACCCCAGAAAAACAACAAACCAACAAATAAATAAAACCATGATGGCGAGGAAACCAAATAGGTTCTAGCTCTCAGGACTACCAACTTCATGCGAGTTTACGGATTTTGTTCTATTAAAACCCATTGCTCTTCCTGGTTTACATTTCACTGATTGTCCGATGCCTCTCAGGCCACCTTTTCCTACCATCCCTGTGTATTCCATGGTGATTCTTCTGGGTTTGTAGCTTTTCTCCACCGCAGGAAAGCTCTTGCAGGACAGAGGTGGTCTCTTAGCCCACATGACCTCCCCTTTCTCAGTACTTCTTGGTCACAATGCCTTTTACACCAACTTACTTGCATGACCAATACTAATTTTCGGTTGTTTTTCTCTAACACGTAAAACTTGGGAGGAAAAAAAAAGAAAAAAAATATGTGGAAAATGCCTAAGAGTTCATTTCTAGGAGCAAAGAGTTGGGGGGAAGATTAGGAAGGATTCTTTTGGCTTCAAATATCCCTCCAACCAGTGCACAAAGCTAAGAGAAGGAATATAAGGACTTTACAGTTACAAGCATTTGACAAAATTTAACCCCCTTTCATGATAAGGGCACTGAAAAAATTTATGACCTAATCATAGTAGAGCCAATAATAATAAAAGCAGAGCCAAAAAAACACTTACTCTCTGTTGGAGGTGTTTGAGCCCTTGGCTTGAGGGCGGTCAATGCCAAGAGGGAACCCTGGACAACTGTAAGGCTTACAGTCTATAAGATTAAAACGTAACAATTCCTAGGATAAATACAACTCTTGCTTATTGAAGAAAAGAAATACATTTTCTTCTGGGGTTCTCAGAAAGAAGATATGTGCCCCCAGTTGCCCCCTGTAACTTGAATTCTCTTTCCTGCCCCAAAACAGTGGCTCTCAATAGTATGGTCTTCAGCTGGGGGCATGTTCCCATAGTGAGCATTCGGAGTCTTGGGAGCACTGGAATTCCTGGAGGGGGCAGAGGTCAGGCTACAGGTAATGAGCATGTATTGATTGCCAAAACCCCACAGGTGATTCTGATACACCCCCCCCCCCCCCACACACACTCCCCTCCCCCCAGAGCCATGTCCCTACCTATCTGCCTCTTGGAGAATCACAGGTAAAATTGAATGAACACTGTCCTCAATAATATCCTTGCAGATGTCTGATGAGTCCTTGACTTTTCTTATTGACAGTAAGCCCCAGAAGGTGGCAGGTGATTTGACAGCAGAAACTGCTATTTTAGACTAATTCTTAGTGACACGGAGGATTGGTTGGGAAAATAGAAGTGACAAGAACTGTACTAGCTTAGAATTCACAACGGCTGTTGGTTTTAATGAGTTCAAGAACGATTTGGGCAAAATTCCAAACTCCTAAATCCTCGACCTATAACCTGCATGGTGCTGATTCACTAGGGTGGTCTGTGGAGGGAGTGTTCTATCCAAATGCATGCTGCTTCTTACTGGGGGGCTTTGGACCACATCCCACACGAGGACCACATTTGTGCCCAAGGCCAAGTGAGTCTGGGTCCTGTACCCTGACCTGGGTGGCAAACACAAACTTGGGGGGTGGGGAACATTAAGGAAAAAGGAGCTTTTCTCTAACGTCCAGACTGGCAGGCCAAGTCATGCCTTCAAACTTCACACCTCTGGGCCTTTTTCTGCACATTTTCTCTTTAGGGTCCAGGCAAGATGCCCCACTGGAGATCTCCTCCTAGAAAAGACCCCCCACATAAACACTCTTTAGTAGCACAAACCCTGCTCCAACCCCTACCATTTTGGTTCCATTTAACAGCAATCTTGCCATATGGGTGCAGTTATATTAACCGCCCCCCTGCCTTGCAGGTAAGGAAAATGAGGCTCAGAAAGATCAAGTAACTCACCCCAGGTTGCCTAGCTCACTTGGGGAAGGCCCAGATTCTAAAACTGGGTGTGTCCAGTTCTCAACCCTGCCTTACATCTACTGCATTCTGCTCACCTGTCCACCCAGCCATTCCTGTTTTTCACAAAACTTTGCCATCTGTTCAAACTGTCCCAAGGTGTGGGGGGAAGGAGAGACTTCACTGCTCTCAGTGTTTGGAATAGCAAAAATCCCATTACCATTGTGAGGTGTCGCCTTTTCCCTGTTATGTAATACCTGAACCAAGCAGTTATTTAAAATACAGTTGACTTCAGGCTTTGCATGGCTTCCATCTGGAATCAAGGGGCAGCACCTAAGAAAAAAAAAACATGCTATAAAACTGATGATCCACCCATGCAAGGCCTCAACTAAGACACCATTTTCTGGCTCCTGAAGATGAGATGGTAATAACAAAGACCAGAGCTTTCCACCCCACCCATTTCTTCCTATTTATCACTGAGCTTCTGTGTAAAAAATTTCATAGGGGAAAGTGAAATTTCAGCTGGTTGGTAGCAGATCAGTCTGGAAAAATAGGAAAGCATTTAAAATGAAGTTGGTAATGAAGGAAAGAGCTCTAACCCTGATAAATTCGTGAGTGTTCCATGCTAGCTTATTTTTACTTATAAAATTTGTGAAAACAAATGGACAGAAAGTGGGTGACTGATACTCTCTAAGAATCTACTACATCCTGGGTGCTGAGTTGAGCACAGTTGCCTCATTCTGCCCCCACAACGTCTGCATTTCTGTTGGAAGGGAGAAATAAATGTAATTCAAGAAAATAAACAAGTCATTAAGATAACTACAAAATGTACCAAGTACCATGAAGGAGACAAATGGGATGAGAGGGAGTTAGCTATATAAAGTGAGAGAGTGAAGAACATTCCAGGCAGTGGGACAGGTGGATGCAAAGACTCTGAATCCAGAACAAATTTGTCATTTTCTGGGTCTTCCAGGCATCTTAGCTGTGATTAGGGGTTGGGAATATATTCCAAGTGCAATTCCAAGACATCAGAGGGTTCTAAGCTAGGGAGTGACATGATCCCAAGATATTTCATGAGCATAACTAGCAGCATGCCAATTTGTAGAATAATTAGCTTCCCTTTTACATAAATAGATCTTCTGATCTCTTCCAAATTTAACGGCTTTACACATAGGAGTTTGTGTTTTTGTTCATGGTGTTGAATCTGTAAGCCTTCTTAGAAGAAGGGGCATAACTGTGAACAAATCACTGTCACCACTTGATCTCTCCAGGTCTGAGAGGGCAAGGGAAGCAGGGAGGGACCTCCCAGCGCTACAGATCTGTAGGTGGTCAGCAGTCTGAACTTTGGCAATGAATTTTTTTTAAGAGCCCTCATATCAGCAGAAGAGGATTTTTATGGTATTGCTGGTCAACCCGTATTTGAGTGCTAGCTTCATGCCAAAAATTGCACTGGATTCTATGGATTAAAAAATGAATGAGATGGGGGTCCTGTCTGTCCATTCCATCCCTACTCCTTTAGATGTGGTCATCCAAGGACTCCATGATGTGATGTGCCAACTCAGGGTCTGTAGTGGTGCCTCTTCTGTTTCGGGCTCCTGGCGTGTCCACCTTTTTCTTACATATTGAGGACTCATTCCCGATTTGAAGTCTAGATCTGGTCATGAATGACCAATATCTGGGGCTCACCAATCATTGGAAAATGGGCATATAAATGAAAAAATGAACTTCTCTCTCAATTTGGCAAGCACTGAAGATGAACAACCTATTTTTTTTTAAATAACATGTAATGTATTATTTGTTTCGGGGTAGAGGTCTGTGATTTCATCAGTCTTACACTATTCACAGTGCTCACCATAGCACATACCCTCCCCAGTGTCCATCACCCAGCCACCCTATCCTTCCCACAACCCTCCACTCCAGCAACCCTCAGTTTGTTTCCTGAGATAAAGAGTCTCTTATTGTCTCCCTCTCTGGTTTCATCTTGTTTCATTTTTCCCTCCCTTCCCCTATGATTCCTATGTCTTATTTCTCAATTTCCTCATATCAGTGAAATTATATGATAATTGTCTTTCTCTGATTGACTTATTTTGCTTAGCATAATACCCTCTAGTTCCATCCATGTCATTGCAAATGGCAAGATTTCATTTTTTTGATGGCTGCATAATATTCCATTGTATATATATATACCACATCTTCTTTATCCATTGATCTGTGGATAGATATCTGGGTTCTTTCCATAGTTTGGCTGTTGTGGACATTGCTGCTATAAACATTGGGGTGCATGTACCCCTTCGGATCCCTACCTTTGTATCTTTGGGGCAGATACCCAGTAGTGCAATTGCTGGATTGTAGGGTAACTCTATTTTCAACTTTTTGAGGAACCTCCATACTGTTTTCCAGACTGGCTGCACCAGCTTGCATTCCCACCAACAGTGTAGGAGCGTTCCCCTTTCTCCGCATCCTCGCCAACATCTGTTGTTTCCTGACTTGTTAATTTTAGCCATTCTGACTGGTGTGAGGTGGTATCTCATGGAGGTTTTGATTTGGATTTCCCTGATGCTGAGGGATGTTGAGCACTTTTTCATGTGTCTGTTGGCCATTTGGATGTCTTCTTTGGAGAAATGTCTGTTCATGTCTTCTGCCCATTTCTTGATTGGATTATTTGTTCTTTGGGTTTTGAGTTTGATAAGTTCTTTATAGATTTTGGATACTAGCCTTTTATCTGTTATGTCATTGCAAATATCTTCTCCCATTCTGTCAGTTGTTTCTTGGTTTTGTTGACTGTTTCCTTTGCTGTGCAAAAGCTTTTTATCTTGATGAAATCCCAATAGTTCATTTTTCCCCTTGCTTCCCTTGCCTTTGGCGATGTTTCTAGGAAGAAGTTGCCATGGCTGAGGTCGAAGAGGTTGCTGCCTGTGTTATCCTCAAGGATTTTGATGGATTCCTGTCTCACATTTAGGTCTTTCATCCATTTTGAGTCTATTTTTGTGTGTGGTGTAAATGTGGTGTAAATGGTCCAGTTTCATTCTTCTGCATGTGGCTGTCCAGTTTTCCCAACACCATTTGTTGAAGAGACTGTGTTTTTTCCATTGGACGTTCTTTCCTGCTTTGTCAAAGATTAGTTGACCATGGAGTTGAGGGTCCATTTCTGGGCTCTCTATTCTGTTCCATTGATCTATGTGTCTGCTTTTGTGCCAGTACCATAATCATCAAGACTACAGCTTTGTAATAGAGCTTGAAGTCGGAATTGTGATGCCACCAGCTTTGCTTTTCTTTTTCAACATTCCTCTGGCTATTCAGGGTCTTTTCTGGTTCCATATAAATTTTAGGATATTTTGTTCCATTTCTTTGAAAAAAGTTAACGGTATTTTGATAGGGATTGCATTAAATGTGTAGATTGCTCTAGGGAGCATAGACATTTTCACAATTTTCCATTTCTTTGTGTCTTCCTCAATTTCTTTCATGAGTGTTTTATAGTTTTCTGAGTACAGATCCTTTGCCTCTTTGGTTAGGTTTATTCCTAGGTATCTTATGATTTTGGGTGCAACTGTAAATGGGATTGACTCCTTAATTTCTCTTTCTTTTATCTTGTTGTTGGTGTATAGAAATGCCACTGATTTCTGTGTACTGATTTTATATCCTGCCACTTTACTGAATTCCTGTATGAGTTCTAACAGTTTTGGGGTGGAGTCTTCTGGGTTTTCCACATAAAGTATCATATCAACTGCAAAGAGTGAGAGTTTGACTTCTTTGCGGATTCGGATGCCTTATATTTCTTTTTGTTGTCTGATTGCTGAGGCTAGGACTTCTAATACTATGTTGAATAGCAGTGGTGATAGTGGACATCCCTGCCATTGAACAGCCCATTTTGATTGTCCAAAGAATACAATTTGCTTTTGAGGAATTCCAAGTGCAGAATACAAGAAGTATATAAAACAAAGGTTCTAAACCTGGGATCCATAGGTGCCTCGGGAATCTCGGTCTTTGTTGGAGGAGATGCCCCTTATCTCATGAATCTTATCTGAAATCGTGAACGTACAGCCTTGGGCATTTTTTGTAGGGGGAAAGTCCGCAGCTTTTGCCAAAGTCTCAATGGATCTTACAACTCTGCCAAGGTTAATAGAAGTTGTCATCGCTGTCATTCTAGTGTTAGGGACTATCAATCCCATTATCCTTGGTAATGGCAGATATCAGTGATGACTCCTCAAAACCCTCCCCTAGGAAGGATCCTCTTCTTCACCCACAACAGTCCATTTCCTTTTTAACCAGACCTCTGGGCAGGGTTGAGGGGGTGTCTGTGGATGGGAGATTTGGCTTTCCTTAGCTCACTTTGTTGAGTTTTACTGCAGCAAATTGTCTCAAATACACTTGGATGCAACTCTCTGCCTGGAATTCACCGCTTCTTTCCTGTCCTTGTATACATTATCGGGTTTGCTATCAATCACAGGCAGTGGGTGGATGATCCACATATTACCCACACATAAGGAAAGTACTGTCTGAGGGTTTAGTTAACTTGCTCCAGGTCACCAAGCCAGTAAGTGTGGAGTTGGACCCACCTGGAGCCCAGGTTTCCTGATTCCCAGCTATTTTGAGGGTACTGAGTATTTATTTGAATCAAACATGGTAAGGCACACAGACATAGAAATGCCTGATGTGAAGGAAGTTTGTTATACTGGTAGTCCCCTAGGAGTAAGGGGCATGCTGTACCACATGGAGCTGCACCAAGGGGAAGGACCAAGGCAAGGTGAGTGGGCAAAGAGAGAGGGACAGGGAACTGGAGGGCTGAAGCCTTGTTATGGTTTCCATGGGAAGAAAAAGGCAAAGCAGGGTAAGCAGGCTTAGGATTGAATAATATCAGTGGGCTTTAGGGCATAAGAGCTGTCCCTCATTGTCTGGTACCAGGCCATGGAGTGATTATGGCAGGTGGATAAAGGTCGAGAATGTGAACACCTGATAAAAAGAAGGGGTCTGCACTGGTTTATTTGCATTCAGAAATACACCTGCAGGCAAGTCATTTGTAACCTGCAGGAATTAGCTAACCCTGGGAGGAGTTATTCCTTTAAGGCAGCAAGGCCCCAGGTATCAGAGCATCAAAAATACAGAACATAAAAAGACATAGTTAATACCCTGCCTTTGCCTCCTGAATTAAGTCCATGGGGCTGGATAGTCAAATGAATTGTGTCACCACCTTTGAGGATGTTTGTCACTTGACTCCTTACGGCTCAGTGAAGCAGTGTGTCATATCCTGTGTTCTCCCATGCCAACTCAGTTCATAGTCTCTGGACAACTCAGAGACACCTTCTCCTTCACCTTGACAAAACACATGGCCATCAGACTGGACTTGCATCTTCCTGCTCAGAAGATCACAATGGCATTTTTTCTGAATTGGGATATTTTCAATACCACACATGAGGTATTAGGCACTGTGCTTGAGAGGAAAGAGATTATACAGACTCATAGAGCATCCCCCAAATGACAGTCCATTTATCATAATGATCTATGATATTCATTTGTTGAAATTTTATTACTTTTGAAATCTAATTCAATTTGTCCCATCTTATTGCTGCTCAGGGCAGTGTTCCCTTATGTGCCTCTCCTCATCCTCTGGATAAAGTTGTTTCTTCTTTCATTATGAGCATGATGTCTTCTAGATTAGAGCAGCCTGATCAATATAACTATTTCCATTGGCATCAACCTTCTCTGGGGCTACTTCTACCCTTGCAGTGCTTTCGTGAAGACGTGATTGGCGGTGATTTATGAAACATTTGGGGAATAATCAAGTTCCAGCCCTCATCTTCCGCTTGGAGTTTAAAGTTTTTATTCAGAGGTGCTTCTCTAAACCAGAATTCATTGAAATGAATACATAAGAGAAGTAGGTTAGGAATATCTTTTGTGAAGAAACAGATTAAGGACATATTCAGTAATAGTAAATTGGCCTTTAAGACATAAAGACATCAAGAGACTTCTTTCTAAAGGTCAAGTTGTGCACCATTTTTGAGAAATCTTGGAGGTGTTTTAGGGAATAATTGAGTTGGGCAGTGAGTCTGAAGGGGCATGAGCAGGTGGAAGGACGTGAAGGTGAGTCCACATGCTTATTTGCAGAGGCCACCACTTGGCTGAATGAAAATTTGGAACCCATGGATATGGGCACTCAGAGGTACTGGGCGATTCTTTCAGCAAGTGCCATTTATACATATAATCCATATAAATTGCATGTTTTATAAGGTAGAAGTACTAGATTTATAGTTAAATGTTATTTTAAGATGAAAGATTGTCTTTTTTTTTTTTTAAATAAATGTAAAGACTATGTATTTGGAGGCTTCTAAGTGTTCTGTCCTCAGCCTTTGCTCTGTATGTGGGAGGAAGAGTGGAGTTACTGTCATTTCAAGGAGCAGCTTTGGGTGTGAAGACTTGGCTGTACCTACAGACATGTGGGTACAGATCTGCCCTTTCTTGGGGGGGAAAGGAAGTGCAGATGGCAGATCCTGCTTGCCCAGTCTGGTTGGTGTCTGATGTTCCTGCCTAATTGGAATGACACAAACTTTTAAAAAAAATGCCCTCTGGATCCATATCCTCTATTTTTTTAAGCACATACAGGATTATAAACTCCTGGAAGTTTAGCCTCAATCCTCAGCAATCTACAGAAACACATTTGTTTGAAATGGCTCCAATGATTTAATTCCTGGTTCCACTTGCATTTGGGCCTCATCTTCTCAGTGTTTTTTTAAAAGTGTTGGCATCAGTCTACCGATGTCCGACCCACCATGGGTGGTTTGTAAAAATGTAAATATGTGGCCTACTTAGTCTAAGTCTCTGGAGGGTGGGTGTTGGAGTAATGTGGGATTCAAGGTCCCTAGTGATTCTGATGTCTGGTGAAGTCTAAGAACTCTCCCCACCCTGGCCAGAGCCACTGTCATCTCTTACCTGGAACATGTCAGAGGCCTCCTACCCTGTCTCCCTCTGTCTGTAGTTCTCAAACTTGGTTGTACCTTAGAACCAAGGGAGACTGAAAGACCCTCTGTTCCCAAGGATCTGATTTATTTATAGTTGGATGACACCTGGGCATTCAGAATTGTAAGAAGATCACAGGAAAATCAAATGGGCAGCCAAGTTGAACATGACTTGTTCTCCACATTGTAGACAGATTTACTCTTTTACAAGATCATGTGTAGCTCATGTCAGCCTTCTATAAAGTCTCTTCTGTGGTTCTGTTGTCTAACAGTGGTTGCAAGGACCTTATTGTCTGTCCACATTCATTCTCTATGACTTGTCCTTGTTGACTCCACTCCATTTCCACTGGTTTCTTCACTATCCCTTGAGCATGCCTGTCTCAAGGATTTCGTACCTTTTGTTCCCTTCACCTGGAACATACTTCCCCAATAGCCATGTGTCTTGTTTTCCCTCCCCCACCCCTGTTTTGTCCAGGTTCCTGATCACATGTCACCTTATCAGGAAGGGCGTCCCTTCCTCTCTTCCTAAAATAGCAGCTTTCATCACTCTCCATTGCCTTACCTTGCTTTATTTTCTTCATAAGCATTAAATCCAACAAATAAATGTCAGATACAAATTTGCCATTTATTATCTGTTTCATTCTCATGAAAATATAAACTCCCTGAAGACAGAGAGTTTGTTTTGTTTATCCATTTTATCCCCAACACCAAGAATGATCCCTGGTTCATAGTAGGTGCTCAGAAGCTACTTGTGACGGATGATGACCTGCTACTCTTGGACTGTCTCAAAAGTATGGTGATTGGTGATAATCCATTCATTACCAAACGGACGTGTGTGGGTGGTGGCAGCCTGTTTTCTGGCTGTGCAGTGTGTCCATGATGGCTCTATTGGCAGGCACTCTTCTTCCTCTATTTTAATGGCTATAGAAAGAAGAGATTTGGTTCATTATTATAAGCTCAAACTACCTATAGTCACCCAAGTTGAGAGGAATGGTGCCCCTCAAATTTCTGGTGGGAATTGCATCTACATGAGTCAGAGCATAATTTGTTTTTTTGGAAAAACTGGATTGAGTTTTTTTGTTTGTTTCACTTGGGAAATTTTATACTAATCAGATTAAATTAAGTGACTTTGAACTTTGAAATGTCCACATTCTAACATTTTATTAAGCTTAATTGGGTTTATAGAAGATTTAAAGACCATACAAAATTAAATGGGAGATCAAAATGAACTAATAGGTTGATGCAGACATTTTTTCCCCCCGCCTTTATGCTGCATTAACGGAAGAGGTGCCTTCATGCCTACAGAGGATAAGCACAAAGGCCTGGCTTTCTGGGGAGCTTCGGTGTGTCCTGTTCCTGCTGTGGTCTGAACTGTGCCATGGTTCTGTCCCTTGATATTCTGTGCTGTGAACTTGGTTTCAGAACGACCTCTGATCTGAAAAGTAGTTGAGCTCAACGCAGACTTGTGAATATTTCTGTAATGGCACTTCTTGGGGAAAAAATCTCCAATTGTTGGAAATAAAATCTATCAGGTTACAGAATCTACTAATGATAGAAATGAGGAGCAATTTGATTATGTTACTCCTAAAAGTTTTGCACTCAGTTAATTGAGCAGTGGAGTATGGCAGCCCACCCAGGAAGATGCAGGGCTCCGTCATAATGTCCACATATTGTCTCTACTGGTGTTACATTTTCACTGCTATGTTGATTCTTCCTAGGTCCTTATAGAATGGTTGAGAAGGTTGCAGTGTGACTACTTTCTTCTTATTTAAAATCTTTAAGGGGCGCCTAGGGGCGCCTAGTGGCTCAGCCGGTCAAGTGTCTGCCTTTGGCTCAGGTCATGATCCCAGGGTCCTGGGATCGAGCCCCGCATTGGACTTCCTGCTCAGCAGGGAGCCTGCTTCTCCCTCTCCCTCTGCTGCTCTGCCTACTTGTGCTCTCTCTCTATTTCTCTGTCAGACAAATAAATAAAATCTTAAAAAAAATAAAATAAATGATCTTTAATTATTAAAGCAATACTTGTTCACTTGTAAAAACATTCAAGTGGTATAGACATTTGTGAAGTAAAAGGTATAAATCCCCTTGAAGAAAAATAGGGTTCTGTGCTATCCAGTATCCTACAACTGGCTTTTTTTCCCCTTACTAATTTATAATGGATGCCTTTCTACATGAGTATACAGCTATATGGTGTTCCACTCCGTGAATACACTGTAACCTTTTTAGCCAATCAGCTCTCAAGAGACACTTAAGCTCTAACAGTTTTTGACTATTACAAATCATGAATGTGAACATTCTTATACCTTTGTCATTTCTGTGTATTTGTGAAAATGTATAAAATGAAATTATAGGGTTTTAAGAAGACGTGCAACTCTATCATTTTTCCATATGCCTACCACTTCCTGTCATCTTTGATACCCACTCGGCCCCTACAGGCATTTTATGTGTGGTATCTTGGTTATAAGATAAGTGCCTAGAGGTAGAATTACTGGGCCTGAAAAAATTACAAATATAAAATGCTATGGATATTGTTAAATTGCTCTCCAAAATATTTATTTTGGAGTAAAATCCCATCTCTTTTGTTGCCAGTTGAAAGGCATCACTGTGAGAAATCCAGGGCGTGAACCGAGTATCATTTGATGTTTATTTTATAGGCAGAGATGTGACAAGTCATTCCCCTGCCGTTTCTACTCAGATAAGGAGGCCAGTCCGCTGGGAGCCAAGGGTGCCACATAAATGGAAATACTGAACATGATTCTGATTTTCTTTCATAAGCAATAAAATAAATACAAACCAACAAAATAAACATAATGCCTATAAATCCCTTAGCATGCACCTGACTCAGGGGATGGTGCTGACTGCAGGAGCCAGGGCCGTGGTGTAGGAGCGTGGTGAGGGCGTGGGTACTGTGATGCTGGTTTCCATTATTGTAGTTATTGTTAGCACAGTTATTCTTACGCAATCATGTCTGGTCTGAAGTTTGGCACAATCCTCCTGGTTTTCCAAATGGGTTGCCATCTTTTTAAGTGAGGAATTATAGATGTTATGCCAATGCTTCACAGCACTGTTCTGGAGTTTTAACTATGCTGCTGAGAGAGGACTCAGTTTATCCTGAGGTTCTTCATCTGGACAGCAGAGGAGGTTTGGTATGTGGAGGTAGCTTTACTTGAGAACAACTGGGCTGCTCTGTGCCAGATCTTTTTCTCTTTGCCCACAAAGGTAGACTTCTGGCTTTACTTCCTAATAGCTATCCTTTAAGCCTTCTGCTTTGTTAAGAGCCAGTGGGGATACAAGTTTTGATCAGTTTAGTGTTTTCCCTTTAAATAGCTTAAATTTGAAAGAAAGATGAGGATTTATGAAAAAAGCATGGGTCTGGGTCTCAGAAGACTGGATTCCATTGCTGGCTCCTATGGGTACAGGCTCTGGGCCATGGGGCTGGCTGGGGTTTTCTAAATGGACAGACCCAGCATCTTCAAGAGATTGCGAGGAGGCCCCCGTGTTATCCTGAGGTCTCTGAAGACCCTTCCCATTGAATTGGGACTTGATGAAATTAAGGAAATCATTTTACTTAACTGGACCTCAGTTTCCCCCTAAATCAGACATCTTCAGCTAAATGCCAACAGTGGCCTAGCAGGAAAAGTGAACAGGGAAGTGACTTTTTGTAGGGGGAGAGGTCAATAATAACTACTTTGGCCGTATAAAGCTGCCTTTTCTCTTTTTTTTCCCCTAAGAAAAGCCAGAATCTCCCAATTAAAAAAAATAATAATAAATAAATAAATAACATATCCTTTCTCTGTCAGTGTTACTCCATTGGGAATAGTGTGGAAAAGAGTGAGGGGAATGAAGAGAGGCAAAGCTCTTTGCCTGCTCACCGACCCAGGAAGTCCCCGAGGAGCTGTGATGGATGGAAGGGCTGCTTTGGTGCACACAAGTGAGGACTGGCCGAGGCGACATAATGACAATGTGTACTTCAACATTTCCTCCAAACTGGCCCTTAAGTTATGATGCCCAGATAGGAGAATATTTATAATTAAATATTATAATTATAATATGATTATATTATAATTATAATATAATGGGTGCCTGACTGGCTCAGTCAGTAGAGCACACGACTCTTGATCTTGGCGTTGTGAGTTCAAGCCCCACGTTGGGTGTGGAGCCTACTTTTAACAATATTAATTCATTCATTAATTAAAGCTAAATCTGCATTTTTATACTCAGCTAGGAGCATTCGTATGTTTTTACCCATTCATGGATTACATTTTAGTGTTCCAACTACTGTGCTCCATCAGGACACAGCCAGGGAAACAGAGACATTCCTTCCTTCCCTGCATCAGGTGGACAGTCTAGGGGAGATCAACCTCACACATGGAACCACAGGAGATACTAGTTAGTGACAACTATAATAAAGGCGCTGGAGGAGCAGTGGGGTGCCTGAGCCAGCTCGATGGGCTGAGGGGACATCAGCTGGTAAAAAGCCTTTGGGGCCACATGCCCAGCATCTTCATCTAATGGCATGTTTCCTTTAACTTGGCCACAAGGAGGTGGACTTGGACTGCCAGAAGAGTTTCGTCTGGACTGGGTACTGTTCTGACCCATGTCCTGTTTTAAATTTGAATTCAAGGGCTGTGACCCTTTTAATCCCCTACCTTTCTTCCATCTAACCCTCAAGTACTACTTTGGGAGAGGGGTGGTGCTCTATTTCAAAGGATTCTGGCCTCATGAGAGAGAGTTGAGAAAGCAATAGAAAATGAGAGAGCCAGGGTTTTACACGTGCTATCTGCTCTTTGGGAGCCAAAAGCTTAAGAAGGCTAGAAAGAGTCCCCATCGGTCTCCCGTCTACAGACCATGCCTCTGGTCCCAGTTAATTACCTCCTAAAATCACACAGACACCACAGATGGTAAGAGGGTCTGCAACGTGTCCTAACATTGGGGGGAAACATTGAGGGTCTTTTGGTGGCGTTTGTATTCCCAAGAAGAGCACACTCTGCGTTTCCTGTGTGGATGAGGAAAATGGTTGCGGATTTGGTCCAGGCCGAGATGATCCTTGTCCATATGTGTGCAGCAAACCCAGTCCCGTGCAGCTGCCCGCTTCCCGTTTCACGTTGCTCCCCTCTGTCGTGAGTTGCACACCGAAAAACACCCACCTCCAGCGCCATATGGTTTAAAAGATCAAAGGCTCCAGTTTTGAATATATTTCTAGCTGCCCGTACTTCAAATGTCTTAAATATGTTCCTACAGATGGGAAGCCTCTGGGGCATTAAAGAGGTAAAACACATGTGCAGGAGTCATGCACGTGGTCTGGGCAGCGCGGTGAAAGGTGCATATCGCTGATGCCTGTTCTCCTCTTCCTCCCAGGTCCGCATCTTCACCTACCTCATTGGGCGAGAGGCTGCTTTTGCAGACAATCTCAAGTGGATGGCTTGTGCCAACAAAGGTAGGTTCCCCCACTCCCATGTGCTCGACTCCAAGTAACTTCCCCTTGGGTGCGCCATAGTTGGGAGAGTCACAAGAAAGTAGAAAGTTCTAAGACAAGGCTGTGAGTTCTAAGATAAGGTTTGGTTGTTTCTAAGTGTTTGGTAGACTTGGAACAAATTCTCCTGAAATACGCTTACAGAGATTTTGAGGACATCGTCAAGTGGAGTGGTCATGCCTCTGCACTGCTGCATAGTACCTGGGTGAGCTTGGGAGAATTACTATGGCAGAGCAGTTTACTGTACATCAAATATCCATGTGCTCACTCTCCATTCTCAGTTAGGTGGGGCCTCAGGATGGGTTCTGGCCAGTAGGCTGTGAGCAAAACCAAGCTGGGTCATTTCTGGGCTAAAGCACTTCGGAGCGGCTACGATAGTGTCCGTACTCTGTTCTCCTGCTCCTGTGAACTCTAAAAACTCCATGTTCCAGACGGAATAGTCATGAAATGACTTCATCAGCCTGATTCCCTGAGTGACCACCAGGGACTGACACCCTTCTACTCCCCTAGCCAGCCCACACTGGATATACATGTGTAATCAGTAACCCTTTGTGTGAAGCCACTAAGATTTCCAGTTTGATATGTCCCCAGAGCATAACTTAGCCTACTTAACTGATTAAACTCGTTAACTTTAAACTGCCTCAATGTTCTAATCTTTGAAATCAGGATGTTGATAATAGTTCTTCCTTTGATTCCTACTAAATATAAAGATTAGTGAAATGGTGTATATTAGGTGCCTGGTTCAATGCTGGGACACGGTAAGCACTCAATAATTGTTGTCTTTTCTATATTCTGAAGTCTCTTGATTAATAATCCCCTGTTGTATGTCAGAAACAATGCTCTGGGGAAGGCAGAGGGAGGGAAGGAACAGGGCCCTCTAGTTTATGAGGGCTTCCTTCCTTTCATGCTACGCATGACCAAGAAGGCAAAGCATAGGCGGCAAATAGGTGGTAGAGTCCAGACTACTGGAGTCTTAACCCAGACTCCTTGAGTTCAAATCCAGCCTCCACCATCCAGCACCCGTGTGCAAGTTACTAAACCTTTCTGGGTCTGAATTGTGTCACATACAGAACAGGGGTAGTGATGACACCTGCCCCACCTGTTGTAAGCCGGAAATGAGGCTGTGCAGGTTAACTGGTAGCGCAGTGCCTGCCACATAAGTGCCCCATTATTTCCTGGTGCCATTTTGATCTGTAGGCATGTCTTCTTTTCCCTCAGAGGCTACAGGCTCCATGAGAACAGCCTTTAACTCTGATTTCATCATGAGCACTCAGGAAGAGCCCAGCCTCCTGTCTTACTCAGAATGTTTGAAAAATGAGTAAATTGGCTACAAACACTTATAAAGGAAGACCATGTCCTATCGCATGGTAAACTGGTCTTGATGGATTTAGGTGGTCTTTTTTTAATATTGTCTCCTAAGCCATCCTCTTTTATTTTATTTTATTTTTTTATAAAAGACTTTATTTATTTGACAGAGAGAGACACAGCGAGAGAGGGAACACAAGCAGGGGGAGTGGGAGAGGGAGAAGCAGGCTTCCCGCTGAGCAGGGAGCCCGACACGGGACTTGATCCTAGGTCCCTCGGATCACGACCTGAGCTGAAGGCAGCCGACATGGGACTCGATCCCACTACTCTGGGATCATGACCTGAGCCGAAGGCAGCTGCTTAACCAACTGAGCCACTCAGGCGCCCTAGATTTTGTTTATTTATTTGACAGAGAGAGAGACACAGTGAGGGAGGGAATACAAGCAGGGGGAGTGGGAGAGGGAGAGGGAGAAGCAGGCTTCCCGCTGAGCAGGGAGCCTGATGTGGGGCTCGATCCCAGGACTCTGGGATCATGACCTGAGCCGAAGGCAGATGCTTAACGACTGAGCCACCCAGGCGCCCCAAGCCATCCTTTATTTTAAAAAGTTCCAGCATTTCTGCCTCAGTGGAGGAAAGAGGATTCTGTGAAGAGTTTGCACATCCCAGCTCTTAAGAAAAAGTTATTTTAGTTGCAAGCAAGCAAAGTTGCTATCTGAAATTAAAAAGAGGAGTGTTTTGGAGAGGAAAAGGGTGATTCAGAGCCCGGAGTGGGAAGGGGAACTCATGTCTCATGAGGAACCCAGGAGCTGAGTTTTAGTTCTTTTCCTCCTTGGTTTTTTCCTACACTCGTTGGCATTCTTCCTCTCTGTAGACAGACCCCCCCCCCCTGCAGTGGTGTAATCTAGAAATGACCACCCAGGCCATGCATACTCATCTGTCCACACACACACTGTGGGAAGACATGATATTAGAAAGAAGACTTTATGTCTTCTCCACTTGAGACTGATCAGTACTTTAAATTCGATTTCAAGTCCTTTCCTTCCCCCAGAAAAGATTATGACCCCCCAGCTTGGGCTACGACTCCCTGCTGCTGAATTGGGCATGGGTAGAGAGGTAAACCCATGGAGAAAAACAGATGCATTCTGGTGGGGTCTCAGCACTGTGGTTGGGTGGGCGTGGCGAGTGAGTAGTGAAAAGTTACGCGGCCAAGCAAATGAACATCGCTCACCCTTCCCTTTGCTTGACATTGTCTTGAATTATCTGCTTCTACTTGGAACCATCTTTTAAGCTAACGTCAATTCCCTCATCTAAAAAGTAGAGAACTGCATGGGAGTTTTTAACATTTCCTTGAAGGGCTAACATAACACATTTTACAATTATTTTAGTTTATTGGCTGGCTTGCCTCACTAAAAGGTATCAGCAATTTGGATTGTCTCAGAATAATGCATCTCAGAATAATGCATTGTCTCAGAATAACGCTTCAGGGTGAAGTACAGGGGAAACATAGACATAAACATATGGGGGCTGTGTGGATCCCAGATTTCCTCTGAGTGAAGAGGCCATTGTTGAAATAAGTTTTGGAACTTTGTTGACATTTTAAAACCTTGAGCGAGCTGCACTTTTCCCCCATTTTTTCCTTTACTTTGTGGTCTTGAAAAGAAAGAATTCCTTTCCATTTTCAAATTTTTAAAAATGTTGCTGTTGTTCCTGCCACATCAGATTGCAATCCTTCCCATCAGCTAGTACGCCTTTAGTCATGGGTTCTTGTTTTTACCACTGTCTGTGTCCAACTGATGAAAATTACTCAAATTGAAGTCTTGTCTTAATCAACTAATATTACACCATAATTTAGTTTTAGTCATTGTTTATAAGAATCTTTGAAGCATCCTTTTGAAGACAATTTAGTCAACTCCAAGTATTCCAGGGCCTGGCTATAGAATGTAGCCCTTTAGATTTAGAAGATCTGAGTATAGCAACAAGGAGGTAATAGTAGCTGCTTAGCTGGCCAGGCCATTGGATTCCACAGTGATCCTCCTTCTCTCCCTGTACAAATCCGGTCATTGCCTTCCCTGCCAAAGCAAGTCTCTCTCAAGAGGTCTGCCTTCCTTACTCTGCTTCTTTTCTGAAGGCCCTTGGGAATAAAATGTCATTGTTTGCCACTCTTCAAAGTAACAGTTGCCATCCAAATGTTAGGTTCCAGTCATCTGTGCCCGAATAAACATTGGCTTCACGTTGCGTCAGTTATGGGGTTTTAGGCCACGTAACATCGGTGAGCAAGTATTCTTCTATGGTCATTAATTAAATCATTGTTTATAGTCTCAGATTGTTATAGTATGGAGGCAGCATAACATTTTTCATCTCAAGTGACATGAGGTCCAGAGGGGGCCCCCCCTTACATATTTTCTCCCTGAGTCAGCCAAGTTCTTCAGTGAAATGAAGCATTAGCATTTGGGGACCAAAACAGACCCAGGGAGAGCCCAGGGAGCCCAAGGAGAAGCCTGCTGGCTGGCTGGCCAGAGTGACTCAGGAGTCGTAGGGCCAGCACCAACCTTTCCCCCGGGTCGGTGGCTGAGGACCCACTATCGGTGCTGATCTTCTTGCTAGGAAGTCTGGTAGCCATGGAGACAGTTCTCAGCCAGTGCACCTCAGACACTGTCCCCTAGAAATGGATTCCGGGGGACTTTCATACCCCTGGCAGGAGTTCTCTGCCTTGTCCAATCTCCTAGCAAAAACCAGAGAGGCCTGGAGCTCATTGGTTTGCTTCATTTTATGCATAACTAGGTCCTATCTTGAGGGAGCCAGCCCTAATGAGGCAAAGCAGCAAACCATTTTAAATACATTAAAACAATCATTGCCACTGTAGAACGGCTTGTGGAATTTAAAGCTCTGCTTTCATACTATTGGATAAGCAAGTGAACTGGGGAAGCAGAAAAGAGGGGCTGACTAGCCCAGATATTCCATAAAGCCATGATGACCTTCTCTAATGTTCAGTGTGCCAAGATTTTAAATAAGCACTGCCTGATTCTCCTTCAAAAATCACGGTGAAGGGAGTGTTTTCCAGCTGTGCAAATAAAGAAGGGCCTCTGTGTTTGGGTTCTCAACCAATCCGTCATCGTTAGGTCGAATGGAAACGCCACACGAGCCTCTCTTGGTTGTCTGCTCAGCTTGTCCCTTCTTGATGGGTTAATGATCATTTTCTCCGCATTTGAAAGAGATCTGGTGGCCTGAGCCCTCCTCAGAAGTTCAGACCCACAGTCTTTTTCCATCAAAAAATTCTTAGCTTCGCTCTACGTTTCCAAGTGTCTTGTTCCCTAACTAAATTTATGAGGCCAGAATGGTTGTAGGTGGGGTTGAGGGAAAAGTGGAAATTAAAGCTTTTTGCCATTTTGGAACAGGTGGGAGAAGGCAAAAATGTCATTCAGATACATTTGTGTAATTCTTTTTAAAAAATTTGTTCCTTTTTGACCAATATCTCCCTAATTCCCTCACACCCACCCTACCCCCCAACCCCTGGTAACCACCATTCTACTCTCTGGTTCTACACCACATTTGGCTTTTTTAGAGTCCATATAGATTTCACATATAAGTGGTATTACATATAGCATTAGTCTTTCTTTGTCTGACTTACCTCATTTAGCATGGTAACCTCAATGTCTATCCATGTTGTCCCTATGGCAGGATTTCCTTCTTTCTCGTGGCTCCATAATATTTCAGGGTGTACATTCTATAGAACATGAGGATTAGAGTGGAGAAGATAATGGTGATGAAGCTGAAGACAGGGCTATGTTGTTAATCACAGGTAAGCGTGCTCAGTGACACGTAGAGTGCCAAGTACGTCTGTGTATTATCTCTTTTGACCTCTTAAAGCTTTAGGAGGTGTGTGAGCAGGAAACAAACCCAGAGCGATTGGCATCTTGCCCCAGGTTAGCAGCCCTTGGGTGGCAGAGCCAAGATTCAGGCCCAGCAGATCTGAAGCCCAAGCTTAACTCTTCACCAGGCTGTGAGGTCTCTGTGTCGCCTCTCTCTGGGGGGAAGAAAGATCGGTTTCATGGAAGACTCTTGCATGCTTCCCATAATATGAGAGAATCTAGAAAATGGAATTTAGAGATTGAGGCGGGATTTTAATATGCCATAGCTAATAAAGGCTGGGTAAGGATTTATACCCAGCCTGTGTGTCCCAGAAGTGGTCCTGCCCCCGCCTGTGTAGGCGTATGGTCCAGTTCCCGACATTTTACAAATGGGGACATTCAGGCTCTGAGAGATGAGGTAGGGGGAGTTGGCTCCGTGATAGAGCTGCAGACAAGCCAGCATTCCTAGCTCTACCGCGTGATCCTTCAAATTATTTTTTCTAACATGCAATTTGAAATTAAAAGTGTCATCTTATTCACAAAGGAAAAGGATTGCTCCTAAATGTGAGGTATGGAGCTGATTCTGACAGCTTCACGCCTGGGAGCGATGCCTGCAGAGGCAGCTGGGCACCTGGTCCTTGGGGGGCATCCCCACCCCTCAGCTCTCAGGGCTATCAGACCTCTTCCTTGGTCTCTGTGAAAGGACCAGGAACTGTGGAGACAGAAAGCTGTTTGTAAGTTGTACGTTTTTCTACAGAAATGAGTGCTTTTTTAGTAGCGTGTGCCGTTGACAGGGAGGAGGAAGAGGGGTACCGTGAGGGTCTTCCAAGAACACTGTGGTTCCCTTAGCAAAGGCAAATCCACCTCACTGCCCACCCCATCACCCTGGCAAGACTGTAGTCTGAGTATGGGCTTGCTTGTTCTCAGCTTGTCTTCTTTAAGAGGGCAAAAGCCTTTGAAAAGACTCAACAGGACTTCCTTCTCCATCACACCAAAGGTGGAAAGAGGACCCTGGTGTGTGAGTTGCCCAGCCAGAGACTCCCACGGAGGAATGGCCTCGCGAGGCCCTCAGCTCTGGCACCACTGCCCAGCTGAGTATCGAATGATATGCTGAGGGGGCATCTCCTGCAGAGGCATCTTTTAGACAAGGGCCCTTAAGAAATCTCGAAGTGAGGGTGGTAAAATCTCAGAAACACAAAGCACCAGGCTGCATGTGGTTGATCGCACTGAAGAGTGGTAACCCAGAGTTCACGGAAGGCCCTGCAAGGGAATAAGGTAAATAAATTGATGTTAGGTAGAAAAATGAGCAGACCACTTGTAATAGATGGCTAATTTCAGCATTAATTAGTCCTTGGTAATTACCAAGTGATTGCTGATTCTGTTTTCTTACATGATATATGAAGTCCAAAAAGGCACATTAAAGAAGAGAATAAACATTCGAGGGCTAGAATTTAAAAGAAATAAAAGTGAGGGGAGGGAGGAGGGAAGGTGGCCAATCCAGAGAATACAGAGAGAAACAAGGGAAGCACCTATAATTACAGCCAGAGCGTCCAGCCTTCAGGGACTTCCTGTTATCCATCAAAAGGTACATTTGTTAACTAAAACTTATATGAAAACATTGAAAAACAAAAAAGAGCCTTTCAGAAAGGTTTTAGTTTTAATGGATTGGGGCTACATGATAAATTTGCATTAAGCTTTGCAGTGTACAGTATTCTTACCTTTTATACATCTGCATCCCTGGTCTATGTATTGAGATATAAGTCAGAACTGTGACCTGGGCTTTCAATAGATCTTTGGCGCTAATTTTTGAGCATTTCCCAGGAATCTCAGAGAACCACACATTTCCCAACCCCATCCTCAACCTTCTCAGTCACCCAGATACGAACAGCCCATGAGGAGCAACCCTCCTGGGACAGGACCTGTGAGCAGCCATGCCTGACCCTTCCCAATACAGGAAGAGGCAGTGTCCTCAGTGGTTAAGAGCAAAGGCTTTGGAATCTGATGAACCTAGATTTGAACTGATCCAGGACAAATTACTGAGCTCTGTTTCCTCACACAAGTTGGGCTCTTGAGTGGCCCAGGTGCAGAGAGGCAAGGTCACAGTCAGACCTCATGAATGTCCCTGCATTACTATTGGCTCCCCCAGACCCCTGGGCCTGGTTCTGGGAATGACACTCTGGACAAGACGGGCACAAGCTTTTTGTAACATGTCATGGAGCTAAGACTCCAATGACAGAGAGCAGAGTAGACAAGGAAAGTGAAGGTGGGGTGCAGTGAGAAGAATGAGTTCTGACAGCTAATCCTTGAATGATAGCAGAAGCCAGCCGTGGCAAAACTGGATAGAAGGTGTGCCGGGCAGAGGGTGCAGCAAGTGCAAAGGCCTGGGGGTGGGGATGGCGGGGATGAGCATGGCCTGTGAGAGGAAGCAAAAGGCCAGTGAGCTGAAACAGTGAGCAAGCATGGGAGTGCAGAAGGGGATTCCGTCACCCAGTTGGGGAGGGGCTGGCTGAGGGAGAGTCTTGGCGGTCAGGCTTAGAAATTTGGATTTTATTCTAACTCTGAACAGAAGATGTTTTAAGGTTTTAAGCAGAGAGATGGTGATCTGCTTTATACTTTCAGATGATCCCTCTGACTGCCGGGAGGAGCCTAGATAACGAGGAGGGAGAGGTGCATGGAGGCTCTGGGGAAAAGACAGTGGAGTCTTGGGGTCAGCTGGGAGCAATGGAGATGGGAAAGAGGATTTTCAATATATTTTAGAGGTAGGGCCAGAGGAACATGCCATTGGATTAGCTATGGGGTGAGGTGAGGAAATGACTATCAAAGATGATTCTTACGTTTTTGGCCTAATTGGGCAATGGCGCCATTTGCTAAGATGAGGAAGGCCCACCAGGGAAGGAATGGGTTTGGACGGGGAAATTGGGAGTTGGCTTTGGACAAGTTGAGTCTGAGAATCCTGTTATTCATTCCCATGGAGGTGTCAGGTGTACAGTTGGCTATGGTTCTGTAGCTCTGGGGAGAAGCCAGCTTTTCAGAACTCTGAGTATGATAAGCAAGGCCAAGTGAGGATGGTGTCCCAGTTCAATCCCCTTCCAAATGTGTGATTGTGTTTCCTTCCTGCTCCCCCCCATGTAATGATCTGTCTCTCCCATCCTGCTCCTTACATTCATTCCCTTTCTTCTCTTGGCCCGATTTTGGAAAACCCAAATCAGGGATTTTTACTGTTGGCTTCGAGCATGAGAATGAAAATGCAGACCACCAAGAAAAATCCCTCCTAAGAGATGCTGTCTTCAGTGCACATTTGGTACAGGATTCCCAATTGGAATTGCTCTGCACTGTGAATGGTTCACCCACGTACCCTGATGGTCCAGAACTTTCAGCTCTCTCCTTTTCCTCTCAACATGGCGACACCTATCTTGGTTTGTCTTCTATGCCTTGTCTGTGGCTCCAAGACCTTTCCTTCAGAGCCTGAGATTTGCCTACTAGAGAAGTGATGAAATGTTTTCTTGCTGATTTCCACACTGATTGCAGCTGCCGTGCAGGAAGGATGATAACTGTGAATGCTCCCCTCACCCAGCCATGCTCTTGCAACTTGCCCTTCCCACCTCGCCTCCCAGAAGGGGCCTCCTGGAAGACTTGGGAGAACCCTGTCCCAGATGGGTGTCCCTAACTGTAGTGCCTGGCCTCAGAGGGAGTACCAAGGTGCACATGGGCCCCCTCCCAGGCGACAAGCTAGAACAGGCACTCACAGCCAGCTCCTTTGGGGCCCTGTTTCCCCTGGGATGGGCGAGGCCCTGGCCCTGGACATGAGTGACAATGCATGTTAATTATCACTGTGCAGAGCTGTCATCAGGAAGCCAGAAGCCACATGGTCCCAACCTGGTTTGGGGTTGGCACAGCAAATTCAAACCAGCTGGCCTTTGTTTGGAAATGCCCTGGGAGGGTCCTGCCCCTTTTCTGGACAACAGAAGGGCTGGCGTTTCCTTACCCAGAGCACTCTTTAGACAAGAGGTTCCATAAACACTGTAGCAAGTGCTGTGTCAGATCTGGCTTCAGGGGCACACATACCCTTCTCTGGTTTGTTGGCAAGTGGGACATGCCATGAGCTTAGTTGTAAGGGTCCTTATTTAAAGGCATGGGGAGGAAACCTAAATTTTGTCCATGCAGTGTCCCCCTTATTAAAATCCTCCCGTGACTCCCTGCTTGGGGGGATAACGTCTAAACTCCTTCCCAAGGTCCTATGTGACAGTTGTCCTGCTCATCTCTGATTTATAGTATCTGACTTCCAGCCCCTCTCCCCCAGCTCCTTCCTCCAGCCATTCTGAGCTATTCTCAGCTTCTAGAAGAAGGCTGACTCTCACCATGGGCCTTTAATCACACTTTACTCACACTTTGCTGGATATACTGTTCCTTTAGTTAACTGGCCCTCATCCTTCAGGAGCCAACTGCACTGACCCTTCCTCAGGGTAGCTGGGTTTGATAGGCTGTCCCTGCTGTGTTTTCAGCATAATATTCATTGTCCTATTTGACAGTTGTCTCTTTACTCAGACCTGCCAGGCCCCAGGAGGCAGAGGTCTTGCTCATCTTGTTAATCCCTGCTTCTCCAGTGCTAGGCACCAAGAAAGACTTCCATATATGAATGAAAGCCCCCCTTCCCGATCAGGGATCCAGACCTTGCTCAGTTCATGCCTTTTCTTCTCACATCTCCTAACCCATGGTGAAGCCAACGGGACCCCACACTAAAGAGGAACTCAAGACCAAAACGGTATTCCTATCCACAAGATGATAGCTCGTTTAGGACTTCTTCTGTTATTGAGAAACCATGTCAACCCAGCATATTCAAAAGGCAGGTCTGGTAACCACATGAGGGGTGTGAGCTGGAGTTTCCGCCTCAAACACACAAAGGGCAAAAAATTCTGTAGAAGCAAAAGGCGCAGATGAAGAGATGCCTAAGCATGGGTGCACCTTCGGTATTTGCTGCCTGATACCTGTAAGAACACAGGTGAAACACATCCCTTCCATCCGCCTCAGGTATCTTACCTTTAAAGTGGGCACAGTTGTGTCTGCTTCATCATGTTCTCAAGAACAAATGTGACAAAGCTTATCAAATGCTCAGTAGATTTTATGCGCCTTCAAATTAATCATAGCTATTGTTACAGTTATTTAAAAAAAAAAGATATGGCCTTTCCTTTTTGTGGTTCATAGTTTTCCTATTGGAAATAAGTGCACTAAAGTAAAAAAAAAAAAAAAAGTCCAGAATGACATGTAAAGCGGACCCCCCTTTCTGCCAGAGAAGGTGTAGATGTATGTGTAAGTGTATGTGTCGATGTGTATGTATTGAAAAAATTCTGGGAGGACATTCTCTAAAGGGTTAGCAGGGGCCTCCTCTGAGAGGTGGCTTTATGGTTGAACTTACTGTGATTTCTTTTGCTTGATTATATTTTCAAGATCACATGAACACATTACTCATGAAGTTGGTGATGGTAGAGAGAAGATACAGTGTTTACAAAGGATAGGGAAAGAAACAAAAGAAGTGAAGCAGAGGCCAAGAAGGCATGGCATATGTACTCTGCGGTTGCCCTTCTTCCTGTTACTAAGCTTGGTTCTCTCTTGGCAGGATTTTTCACCCAGATCTCCACCTTGGCTGATGTGCAGGAAAATGTCATGGAGTACCTGCATGTCCTCAGCCGGCCCAAAGTCATTGATCAGGAGCACGACGTGGTATGGACTGAAGCTTACATCGACAGCACTGTGAGTCCCAGGGGGGCCCCTGGGGGTGGCCTGAGGGTTTTCCTCTGTTAATTCCAGAAGACTGTGTTAACCTTAAAAATAAAACTGTCAGTTATTTTTCTAGCAAAAAATGGGTTTATTCAGGAATAGCAGAGAATTGCAATCCAGGGCAAGCAAGCTATAGCAAAACCATAGGCAAGTCCAATAAACAAAAGAGAGGAATGTTATTTTATGGAGAAGGAGGAAGTTGGAAGGGGTTGTTTTGAACAAAAATCCGCTGGAGTTCAAGAGTTCAAGACAATGATGGTTTCCCGTGAGCTGAGTTGCAAAGGTGTTTGATTTTTTGTAGAAGATGCAGTGTACATCTTTTCCTGTTGGGGCCTGTAACTGAAGCTTCTTTCCTGTTGAGGATTCTTTTGTTGGGTCTGTACTTGACAGTACTTCCCACCTGACTCCCTTCTAGCATTCCTAGCACCCACTTTAGTGAGATTTTCCTCTACTGATTTTTACAACTGCAGTTCTGTCACTCTTCCTCCGTGAAGGGGCTCGATGACGTTTTCCTTTGTTGTGCAATTTGTGTTGGTCCTCGACAAGCAAAGTTGGTGAAAAATCATAACATCAGAATGTAGCCGGCACTTTTGGAAGGAGTCCGGTCGGCACAGAAAAGTCCCTTTTTGCTGTGTCTTTTCTAGTTACTTTGTTTTCCTTCTATGTGTACAAATTCTGTCGGTAGCCATGATCATGGTCATGTTAGATTCCATCCTCGCCATCTGAGAGGCCCGGTCGTGCTGATGAATCTTGGGGGCTCAGCTTCGGAGGGTGACCAAAGTTCAGCTCCAACAGTGAGTGGGAGCCACGGTAGAGGCCACGGCTGCATTTTCTTCCCATAGACAAGTGAGAATATGCTTCTGTGGTAGTTATATCAGCCCTGGATTGCTGTTGGAACTCTGGCCACGGGCTCATTCTAAAGCCGAATTCCAAGCAAAAGAATCTGATGCTGAATTAGCGTAAAAGGAGGAGCTTTGCCAATCATCATGCACTGGCTCCATGGCCGGGTTTCTTGTGTAATTTCAGGGTGATTTTTCATAGTGATAATGAGTCTGATGGGAGTGGTGTTTTTCATTTATTGATTGTAAATGTTCTCATGGGGCCTCTCTCCCATCATTTGTGTTGGGATTAACATCACATTAATCACTGTAACCCAGACACAGCTGTCCTCGGGAGTGATCTCAATGGCTGCGGTGGGCCGGCTTTTCTCTCCATGCTCTCTCTCACTCTGGCTGCGTTTCTGGCAGCTGCAGGGAAAGGCAGGGCAGGAACGGCATATGGGAACCCATCTTGGGGGCCACCGCGGCAGCCTGCCCCACCTCGGCCTAAATAAAGGACACGGTGGGACCACGGAAATATGAAGTGGTCAGTCGCCCTGCATAGAGTTGGATGTTAAGCTGAAAAAGCCTCTCTGGTTGCCAGGGAGACCTGGGGCTCTCATCATTTCCACAGTCTGACCCCAGGTTTGTTTAGAAGCACAGCAACGAAATAACTAAGCTGCCCCATTTATGTGGGCACTGTGCTAACAGTCATTGCCATGGCACCAGCATGGATGTGTTCACCTCTTCATAGGCATGGCTGAGTAAGGCAGGAATAACAGGTGTGAAGAGCAGCAGTGCGAATAGCCAAGAATGAAGTGAGCCCGTCATCAGTGGTTTTGTGTACAAACCCTGAACGGCCATTGGATCAAGCATTTTACTTGTTTCATCAATTTGCAACCTATAAAACAGAGCCTCTATGATTAAAACACACCTGGAGAGACAGGTCAGTAGAATAGGTTGTCCAAGAAAAGGGATCCAACTGCATATAGAAATTCAGTAGAGATAAAGGTGGCATCTCAGGTCAGAAGGGTTAGCATGGTCTTCATAAAAGATGCTTTTGAGAAAACTAGATAGCCATTTAAAAAAAGATAAAATAGATAAAATTAGTTATATTCACCAGGCCATAGCCAAGAAAGAAATCCAAGTGGATCAGCAATCAAAACTGTAAAAAATGAAACCATGCAAGCCCTAGAACAAAACCTGGATGAATCCCTCTATGACCTGGATTCAGAGAAAATCTTTCTAACAGTGACTCTAAAATCCAGATGCAATGAAGAGACAAATAAATAAGTTTGACTACCTAAAGACAAAACAAAATGAAAACCAACTTTTTTACGTCAAAAACCACAATAAGCCAAGTCAAAGGCACAGGGTAATGTGGGAGAAAGTACTGGCAATGCAGAGCACACAGAAATCATTAATAATCCTAATATATAAAGAACTTGTCAAAATTGAGGGCAAAACCTTAAAATTCCTGTAGAAAAAAAAAACGAGCAAAATACATGAGCAGACAATTCACAAAAATAAAAATGGCTTTCGACAAATGAAAGATGTATAGCTTCAATCGTAGAAAGAGAAGAAAAATGAAAATTATACCTTCGTGAAATATGATTTCGCACCTATCAGAGTGATAAAAATTAAAAGCTTAACTGTATACTCTGTTGGTAAAGCTGTGGGAAAGGAACACCCATAGACCACGTGTTGGAAGACAGAATGGGGTAATCTCTATGAAGGCGAATTTGCATGTATGCTTTGACCCAGCAATTCCACATCTAGGAATGAACTCTGAAGATGAACCTCCAACAGTAAGAAAATAAAGTTGATAAAACAGGTTTGCTCATTATAGAAATGCATGTCACTTCAAAATAGTGAAAGTTACCTAAATACAAAATGTAACAGATAGATTATGATAAAACTATGGGTATTAAAGAGGGCACGGAGGGCACGTATTGAATGGAGCACTGGGTGTTATGCACAAACAATGACTCATGGAACACTACATCCAAAACTAACGATGTAATGTATGGTGACGAACATAACGTAATAAAATTAAGTTTAAAAACTATGGTACACACATACTGGTACACACATATCATGGATCTTAATGTAAAAGCAAGAATGCGGATGACTTATTTCTATTGGTTGATAGAGAATGATTCCCAGGACATATTGCTAAGTAAGAACAAAATGGAAGAGTGTAAATAGAGTGCCCCCTTTTGTATAAGAAAGAAGAGGAACTAGAAGATATGCATGTACCTGCTTCTTTTTATGAAAAGAAGCACAGCCAGGATAAACTGGAATCCCATAGAACCCGTTACCTATGGGAAGTGGGAGGAAGAACAGAGGAGGAGATAGTGAAGGAAGTGAGATGCCTCTGGGTGCACCTTTTTGCACAGTTTGGACTTTTAAAAGCAGCTTGATGTTCTCTGCATTCAAAAATTAAAATCAAGAACGAGGGTGGGGAACTAACAGTGAATGCAGAAAGACTAAATGAATCCAACGACATTTCAAATGAACTACAAAAATTATCAAGAAAGGGAGAAAAAGGGGCGCCTGGGTGGCTCCGTCGTTAAGCGTCTGCCTTCGGCTCAGGTCATGATCCCAGGGTCCTGGGATCGAGCCCCACATCAGGCTCCCTGCTCCGCGGGAAGCCTGCTCCTCCCTCCCCTACTCCCCCTGCTTGTGTTCCCTCTCTCGCTGTGTCTCTCTCTGTCAAATAAATAAATAAAATCTCTTTTAAAAAAGGGAGAAAAAGCAGTAAACTTTTGAACATAGTAATTATGCACAATGTTAAAGCTTGAACATAGTTCTTTGACTATCCTCAGTCCAGTTTGGAGAGAGAATGGGAAATAAATTTTAAACTCCTTTTGGTGTCATTTGGAGTAATGTGGGTCTAGCAATTCTGAATCTATTTTGTGAGTATGGTAAGATTGAGCAAATGTGTAAATGAGGAAGACAAGGCAGACACCTGTGAGATGAGACTGGATGGGAGGTGTCAGAATGAAACCCCAACTCTGTCCTTTGAAAGGGCCTAGAAACAATGGCACCCCAGTAGCAATGAACACGTCTAAAACCCAGACCCCAGCTTCTAAAAACCATTCCCCACTAACAGAAACCAGCGTTCCTTAGAGAAATTGCTAATTCCAGGACTTGGGCTGGGAAGGTGCCCCCTCTCCCAAAAAAGCCTGGAATATTTAATGCCAGAAACTAAGAAATTCCTAAAAAAAACAAGGAGGTCATATCAGAAGGACACAGGAGTCAGTATGAAGGGGACCTCACTGGTCAATTCTGGGACTGTAATTGATTATAACCTGTGGAATAAAACAGAAATCCACGTGTTTTTACGATAGTGACTAGATCAACAAATCTCAAAGGGATGAACCAAAGAGATAAGGAGATGGGTGAACAGGGATGCAGTGGACAGTGGGCTGCTGACTGGTAAATGTGAAGGGAGTCATGGAGATGGAAAATCTCTGCTTTCTAGACATTTTGGGAAAGACTGGTTAGGGCGAAGGTTATCAATGGGTGCTAAACTAACGGGGAGATTTGGAACGGGGTATTTTCATGGTCTCAAAGGTCTTCCCCAGAGATCTTCAACTAGTTCTGGGGGGAAAAAGTAGTATCTACACAGTGGGAGAATCCAGACAAAATCTAGAGTGGATCATTAAAATTAGTGTCACTGATGAGAAACAAGTGGGCACGGTGTGCTTTTGCAAAAGGATACATCCCACTTACAGAGTATTCTGGCTGTGGATACGGAACCCAAAGGTCATGGGGGAGGAAGGGCATAGAAAAAGATAAAGCTTGGTATTAATATGATGTCTTGCTTTAGATCATGTTAATCACTTGAATCAATTGTTTTAGATTTACTAAATCACACACACACATGCATATATACGTACATATATATGTTTACATATGAAGGGCAGTTAAGAGTTAAGGAGACCCATTGCTACTCCAGCTTTTCCACTGAAGAATTCTCAACAGCAAAGGCAAAGTAAAGGTCTGGGAGCAGCTCTGGACATGCAGTTTTAGAGGAAATGTCTTTGAACAGTCTTGTGCTTTATCTTCAACACTTTATGAAGTTTGCCTTCTGTTCCGTAATCATCCTTACTTACTTTAAAATGAAATAATGCTTTAAGTGGCTCATAGTTGAGTAAAATGGTATGCCAAGATAGCAGAGCTCATTTATACCACCTCTTCCAGAATCCTTTGATATAAATCCTTTGACAGAAAACTAGCCCCCCAGAATATGTCTGTCCTTGAAATGAATGATAGCTCAGCACCTCCTTTTCAGCTTCGGTTGTATCTGTGCAAAGAGCCCTGATAAATAAATCCCCTAGTAGAATGTTCTGAGAGTCCCTTCTCATCTTGATGGTGCTGAGAAACCTGCTGGGTTGGGGCAGACACTGGGGTTTCAATCCTCCTTCTTTCTAGGCCTGTTCAGTGAGGACAGGCAGCTGCTACTCCAACAAATCCTTCTCTGGCCAGGAAGCAACAGGCTTTTCAAAGTCTTTACCTGGGCCTGGTTTCTGCCAGGTCAAGGACAAAAGCCCCCTGTTGTTTGTGTGGGCTCAAAATAGGATTTGTATACTGAACTCATCTGCAGAATCTAAATTCTGAGAGGTGCCCACCAACTTTGGAACCACCCTGCAAGATGAATGGGAGGAGGGATCAGCAATTGTCAAGTTTATGACCATCCCGACACATTCTGGACAGTCCCAAGCCAGCATTGCCCTAATGTGTCCCACCTTGAAATAATGAAAGAGAACAAATTCAGAAGCACTTGACATTGGGACCAGTGAGCTCATTTTCATAATGTCCTGGTTTAGCGATGGCAGCTTTGGATTTTTTTTTTTTATTGAAGCATTTATAATCTACCTTAGTTTATTAACTGATAGCACTGAATTTAGAGTTAGAATAGCCTCAGTTTGAATTCCAGGTCTATTCCATGCTAACTATGTGACCGTAAGCAAGTCATTTAGCTTCTTTGAGTGCTGTTTTCTGCATTTACAACATGGAGATAAGACCTGCCTTCCAGGGTAGACACTAAAGATTAAATGTCTATGCATAGTGAGAGCACAGTAAATAATGCCTGTCATCCTTCCCCAACCTCAGGAAATCAGTTTTCTCCTCGGCTGTGGGAAGTTTTGGAAATCATCTCCTTTTTTGGGCTGGGTCTCACATAATAACTACAATATGGCTTATACCATTTTGATAATAGAATTTGGCACTTAGGTATAATGAGTACCTTGGAAGCACTATTCATCTAGAGATGCACAGTAATCCTTTGGAATTCATTTTGCTGTAATTACCTGTTGTGGGCGGGGCACTAAAGTCTGGGGTTAGTGCCTAGGGTCAGTGTCCCCAAGGACTGCTACACCATCCAGGCAGAGTCCCCACAGCCTCACAGATGGTCCAGGGCAAGGTAGATATGGTAGGAGCCCTCTTAATTACCTGCCACGTGAAGGACTTAAGGACTTGGTGCCCTCCCTTTGCCCTGATACAGTTTGTGCCAATTGCCCAAAGCACACTGGAGGTTGGATCTGGAAGGTCATGCTGGTACCAGAAGTTGATGTATGACTGTTCTAAGTTGAGTTGTGAGCTTACTCGAAGTTAATTGTCTTCATATTTAGACTTTCCAAACCTTTTGATGCCAGTTGTAATTTTATCATAATTGTATAAATTAATTAAATATTATTGAAACGAGTAACTTATGAGTGTTAAAAGAAAGTTGTTACTTCTATAGATATGTAAATGAATGCATTGGAAAGACTATAGAAAATTGCTAAAAATTACCAGTATGTTAACTATGGGCAAAGCATCTGTAATACTGGGGAGCACAGCCTTCCATGCATTCAGAGGAAATTGATCCTTAGCCAGCCTTTCTTCCTTTCTTCCTTTCTTCCTTTCTTCCTTCCTTCCTTTTTTGATAAGGGTGGTTTACCTTGATTTGTTTGTTCCATCTTAGGTTGATGGGAAGGTCTGATGGCTGATGGCTGGGTTAGTATCTGCTTCTTGTGTTATTGCCTCTTGGTAGTGTCTGGGAGCTGTGAGCTCTGTGGACAGTGACCTACCAAACACAGAGAGGAGGGTCACCAACTGGTGTGTGCATAGTTTTGATTTCCAGCTAGAACTACCAACACGCTCTTGTGACAGGGGTCAGCATCACTGGGACCCCGTGTTAGTTTTTATTGCTATGTAACAACATCACCACACACAGCAGCTTAAAGCAACACAAATATGTTATCTCAGGGTCTGTGGGCCAAGAATCTGGGCACAGGTTCACCAAGACCCTCAGCTCAGGGCCTTACAAGGCCACACTGCAGTTCTCATCTGCAACTCAAGGGCCTCTTCCAGGCTCATTCAGATTGTTGGCAGAATTCAGTCCCTTGCAATTGTAGGACTGAGGTCCCCATTTTCTTGCTTATTATCACCTAGGGATTGCTCTCAGCTCCTAGAACCGAAAGTTCCTGTCATATGGCCAATGATAGGCAGTCATGCAATGCTGTTTGCTTTCTTCCAGACCAGCAAGAATGCATCCCTCTAAAGATTTGCCTGGTTTTAAAAGCTTCTTTGATTAGGTTGGGCCCATCCAGGATAATCTGTCTTTTAATTAACTCAGTCAAGTGATAGTAACCTAATCATGCTAGTGATATCCCATCATACTTATAGTCAAGGGGAGGGGACTTTAAGGGTCATGTACCTACGAAGGCAGAAATCTTGGGAGCCGTTTTAGAATCCTGCCTACTGCAACAGCTTCTGTCCATGCACTGTGGTCTGAGAGGGAAAGATAATGCCAGAAGGAAATGCAACCACCACCTCCTGCTCCTTGCAAATTCTCTGTTAAGAGTAAGTCTCAGGGCAGCCATGGCCATTCATCATAACACTGCTGCTTACCGCTGATGTCTCTAGGACCTTGCTTCTCTTTATGACATTGTAGTCTGAAAATGGCTTTGATCTGTTTCTCAGAATCAGAAGACTTGTGACCCTGCTGATGTATGTCATTTCTACCAACTACTAAGGGAGTAGGTATTCGTCAATTTCCACAAGTTTGCTTAACATGGTCTTAAAAGCCTTCTTTCTTTTTAATTATCTGGTGGTTAAGGCAAAAGGAATTCCTGTTTGCTTGACTCACCAGTCATTATGGCTGAAGACCCAGCAGCAACAAATACAATTATATAATTGATTTAATACTTAAATGAACAGCTTAAAATGACCTGTGAGTATGGTACTTTCCCTTTTTATTAATTACATATTGATTCATATGTTTCTGGATCTGGATAAGCTCAAGATAAAAGTTTGTATAGGCCAAATATAGATTCTTGTACGTGAGTCAAGGACTGCATTTAACGAAGCCTGATCTAGACTTTGGACTGGCAAAATTTTCCTTTCAGGGCCCATCCTCCCTGCCTGTTACTACCAGTCTGATTAAATATTCTGTTTCCTGCCTGGCTGTTCTATTCAATTTGTTTTCCTGGTGAAGCCCAAATAAATGAATTAATGTTAACAACCGTTAATTATGTTTAATCTAATAAGATCTTGTGTATTAATTGACAAAACAGCAAACACCAGAATTCTGAAATTTATGGGCTTCTTATCTGAATACAAGTTGTGCACAGTCATTATCTCTTAGGTGCAGAGCAAAAAATCATTAACAATGGCATTTGTTCCATTTTGTAAGCAAATGACTCGTGCTTTCCAGTTAGGACTTAATCATCTTGGGAATGCTACCCAACTTGCTGTGCAGGGTAGAACCTGCATTAAACCCAGGAAGCATCAGCATCCCTGATCAACCCCTCCAGGGGAGTTTACACAGACCATGGTGACACACAGAAGAGAAGCAAAGAAGTGTTTTAGAAACAGTGGGAATGTGACCATTTAAAATAATGAGAATTCATTACCAAGCCCAGCTGCCCCTCCCTGTTGCTGGTAATGTAATTCGGAATGCAATTTGTAGGAACTTTCAAACCAATTTTTAGTTGCATTTGCAAATTGGACGTGTATCCTTTCTCCTCACCCCCCACTAAGTCCAACGTGGAGAAAATGCTTTGCATTTGATAAATTGCACATTTGTTTCGGTTTTCCATCTAGGAATGGTACCTAGGCCATTTAGGAGTCGTTTCGATGATTGCTTTAAGCTACAACATCTTACTGCCTAGAAGCAATTACTCAGGGGGTCGAAGCCATCATAAGGAAGTTGTTGGGGCTTGGAAACTGAATTTACAGTATTTTCCCAAGACACCACTGCATATCAAAGAAGTTCAAATCGTCAAAACAAAAAGACACACGTATAGAGAAACATAAACCATCCTGCTGGGTTGTGGAACAGAGAATGCCATCTGCATTACATGGCATGGAGGAAACTGATTATGTTGGGACCTCTATTTCATAGCAGATGGGTTCATTAAATTTAATAGCCTCCAGAGCCTTTAGAAACAGTGTTAAAAACATGTGGAGCATGCTGTGACACTTCACTTCTGCCCCTGCAGTCATTATAACTCTGGCACCAACTATAAATATTATAGTACTTTATTTCCATTGAAACAGATTACTATTATAATTATTTTTTTTGCCAGGAGATGGTGATGTTAAAAAGAGTGCATTCCTGATTTCTGGGACCATTTATATTTATCCAGATTATTTTCCTTTTCCATTTGATTCTAGATTTTTCTATTAAATAGTGGGCTTTTTTTAGCTCAACTTTTTTTTTTCTTTGAGTTCATGCTGTAAAACTATGAATTGAAAGTATAAAAGTATCTTCAGGAAAGATATTCTAATACATTATGGATGACTGTCAACTAATAGAAAACTTAGGGCTGAAAATGAAAAAAAATAGATTTCAAGGGTTTTTTTTGATTTTTAGATTTATGGTTGTTACTGCTATTATGGTATAATAATTTGTAACTGTCTCTAATGAAAGGACAAAGCCTCTAGAAATAGATAAGACCTTATAGAAATGGATAGGACCATTAAACCTGAATAATCATTTAGCGTAATAGATTATTCAGTATTTTTGTTTACAAGTGACAGCACTCAAGTCAAAGTAGTAAAGGTCAAAAAGGGAATTTGTGAACTCTTGGAACCAAGATATTGATGTAGTTCTGTCTTGAGGCGTGACTAGCTTCAGGAATCACTCCCATGTTTTCAACTTCCGATTAATCCTACGAGTTCCTTGATTTCTTGGCTTAGTTCCCAGGCAGGCAGTTTCCCACTCTATAGGGTGGCAAACATGACCTCTACCATCCACCAGCTTTCATTGTTTTATACCCTTGATTTCTCCCTGTCTCTTCCAGCATCTATATCAAATCCACCATAGTCCTGTTAGGGTCACAACCCCATATGGAGAGGTGAGGTGGAGCTAATTGATGGCTGGACTCTCACAGAGTGGGGAAGAAACCAGTCCCAAAGGTCATTGATACTGGGAGGGCTGCAAGGTAACAGAGTCCTGCATAGAACTTGTTTATAGAACCCCAAACTAATCCATGCCCAAGACTGTGTATTCCATCAGTATGGTATTCATTATAGTACCATGTCTTTAAGCAATAGAGCTCTTTATCTAGTGAAATGTTTCCGTGGACACTTGGTGTATAAAACATATAGAAGCAGAGCTACTCTGGTGGATGGGGGGAGTGGGGACAGGGAGCCCCCGTTGCTTGGCCACCTCCTGAATGCCTAGGGAAGCTCCAAAGCACTTTTTTGCTTCCCCTTGACATTGCAGAGCCTAGGTAATATTCTGAATAATCAGTGAGTCAACCTCTGAGAATGGAAAAATGGGATTTTCTGCTGTGGATTATCTGCTGTGCCCCTAAGTTTATAGCAAGGTAATGGGTTGGGTCCAGTTAGGAAGGATGGTTATGGGGATTGGGAGGTTGTGCCCATGGTTATATTAGAAAACCAAATTGCCTGTGCTTTTTCTCCTCAAATATCTGTATTTTTTATATTCTCTGGAGACCAGTTCTCTTGGCAACCCTCATTCATGAAACATGGTCTCCTCCAAGTCCTGCTTAACATGGTGTCCCAGTTCAAAGCCAACAGAGATGAATGAACTCAGTGTCTTGTGTATCTGAATTCAGTTCTGAGCAAATTACATAACTTACTCTAGCCCACTGTCCCATTGAGGTCAGATGTATACCACTTAGCCAATCAGCTGTGGCTGGGAAAGGGTTGTATGATGGAAATAGATCAGCCAGGGCTGTGGATCACAGATTCTGTAAGAAAGATGTATGAGCAGGAGGAAATGACCAGAGTCTAGAGGAGGTGGCATTTCTAGACCTCTGTCTTTCTATCCAAGGCTTCTATAAATTGCATCCCCAGCTAGCTTCTAATACTAATTCTTTGGACCATGGTTTCCTCTTTGCTCTGGTGGCTCCAACAAGTATCCCCCAATCCTCTCCCTGCCTCCCACATCTTGACATTGTCCTTTCTTCATCCACCCATCTGCTAGATAGGGGATAGGAATCCCTCTCCCTTGTGCCTTCTGAAAGCTGAGGGAGGTATTTTGGCTACCGCAACTAAATCTGTGCTGTTTTTCCCCCTTAATGGCCCAGATATTTGGGCAACTTAGATTCTCAGAGCTGATTCTCATGCTCTGACCTGGTTTAAACTAAAATGAATGCATTCCTCTTATTACCAGCATGAAGAACAATTAAAATAATCCCAGAGAATCAGCCTGTGGTTTGATATCAGCTGCCAGTTTCTCTTCTCTTGCTGTACACAGAATTTTCTCCATGTAAAAGATTAACTCTCCTACTCTCATTCCATAAGGATTGCTGTGCCAACTATAAATGGATCGTCTATGAGACCATGGCTCAAAGATACCATAGATGAGAGTATTTCACCTAACCGGGGTCTTCAGCTGCTTCTATTGAATCATGGCAGAGGACCATTCTTTTGCCTCCTCTTGGCTTTCAAAGATCATTCCTTCCTGGCTTTTCAAACCTGCTTGTGAGTCATATAGCAACTGGGGGCTCCTTCAGCATGATTCTGCTGATGATATGCGCTACCATTAAATATCTAGACCAAGCAGGGTGCTCAGTGCCTCAAGGGAAATTCTCTCGTGTTCTGAACAATTAAAGGAAAAACAAAGACATGGTTTATTCGGGCAAAAGGAACATGTTTTCAAATCAATTTCCATTATGTTTACTGAAAAAATCTGGAATATCAACATCTTTGCTGGTTGTTGGAAACGATTAAAAACACTCTTGAAACTGATCTCTCTTGTGAAGTGATCAAAGTGACAGTGACCTGAGATGAAGCAGGACCAGGTGCTCATCTCTGTCTTGTTCTCACTTAGCGTACTGTTAAGGAGCATTTGTTTCCAATTGTGAAAGATTCTTCCTTTGAGGACAGATTCAAATGCACTGCTTGTTCATCCATTCACCTTCCACGGTATTCCAAGAAGGGACCCATGAACAGGACTGGCCTCATACCTTACAGGACCATCCTGAGGCTAAATTAGATGACTTTTTCTATCTGCCTCAGAAAAACATTTCAAGGCCCAGCTTGAAATTGCTTCACAAATTGTGAAGCTATGTTAAATATCAACCAGTAAGTTGGAGGATCTAAAGTGTAGATAGACTCACCAAAACCCACGGGAACCTAAATTTGAACTACTTGATAACCTGACCCCTGTTCACCTCTCAGTCTTCTCTTTCAACCTGGCTTTTCTCCATTCAGTTCAGACTCACCTGACCCACAAATTCATAGTCTTAAGATTTTTCTCATACTTAACCACCGCACCATATTCCCTCTTCAAGAAGCAGCCCCTTCCTCCCACCCCATCTGGGAGCCTCTGGGCTTATCCTTCACCTTCAGTTCCATCACTGTCTCCTCTGCAAAGCAGCCCTTGATCTCCTCAGATCCACCCCCGGTCTCAAACTGGGCTCTCGTGATATGCTCTTAAAGCATTTAGCACAATCCTAGACTCTTGTGCTATATTAAAAATTCCATTTTTTAATCTCACTAAACTATAAACTCCTTGAGGAAATGGATATTTGTTCTCTGATATCCTCAGTACAGCGTTGGGCACATAGTAGGTGCTCAAGAAAGACTCAGCTGTATGAGTCTCATAGAATCAGACATGTCCAATTTGGAGAGCATCTGACAATATTTGTGTTTTCTAGATGTTAGGTAAGAATGGCGTCATCTCCAACATTTCACTGAGCATGCTTCACACTTGCTCAAGGCCATGTTTGTCATACATATAATAAGCGTATTCACCTTCACCTTATGAATGGGATTCTCATTCAGATACTCAATACCACCAACCCAAGGGACCATTCACCACCTTCATCAAAGAGTTCTGAAGTCATGTGTCCATGCTTTGAAGAGCTAGGGTGATGGCATTCTGAATGGGAAAGGTGGTTTAATATCAGCCATCACACTGTTAAGATAAAATCAATGGTAGGTTTGCTATATATATCTCCTTGCCACAGAACTCACCTACTGTTAAAATATAAGGGAATTTTTTAAAAAAGGCTTTGGCACTGTCACAATCCTATCTGGTTGTTGGGCATATAATGGGCATTCAGGAAATCCTTAAAAAGAATCCTTTACATTTGTTTTTCATTTCCTGGCTTTCAATGTGCTTTCCTAATATTGCCTCTAAGTATCTTACCATGTGCAACAGAGCCCCACCATTGCTGGCCACTCTCCCTCAGTCTCAGCACACCAGCCATGCTGGTTACCTTTTTGTTGCTTGAACATCCCCAAACTTTCTCCCTTCTTGGGTCTGTTGAACATGCTTCTCCTTCTGAACTGGCCTCCCTCTCTGCTCCTTTACTGAGGGAGAAGCTCTTTCCCACTCTCTATGTCTCTGCTAAAATGTCACCTCTCCTGTACCCATTAACTTTCATCTCTGGTCCCTATTGCTTTCCTTCATAGAAAGTGTGATCATTTGTAACTATTATAATTATTTCAGTTAAGCACTTTGAGATTTTCCCCTCTTTAAAAATTCTTTTTAGTCTGTTTTCCCAGAAATAGCATAAGGACTGGGGCAAAGTCTGTCGTGTAGCCCTACATCCTAGTACTGTGCCTGGCACATAGTACCCCACACTCAATATTAACTCAGAGACATAAAGTGGCTTCTTCTTCATCACACAAATCTCTTTTTACTACTCACTAGAGCTTGTTTCTCTCACTCTATACTATATTTCTCCTAAAAATGTACAATGAGACACCAAGAATTAGGGAAAAAATAGTACAGAATAATAGCTACAAAATGAATGGTGGTGCCAAGGAGAGTTTAAAATACTGTCCCCAAAATACAGCTATCATATTTGTCAAGTTCAGGTCTGAAGCAGCTGTTTTTTTATGAATACCGGCCTTATCTACTCAGGGGCAGTCACTGATTTTAGCTGGAAGAACAGGAAACTTTTGGAGTGAACCAGATTTCTGCAATGTTCCCTTTCTCTGCATGTTGTTAAAAGCAATATGTTGGGAAAAGGGTTGATTGCTTAAGGCACATTGTTTATACTACATTACTTAGGTCTGATGGAAAAGTTCCTAATGGTGGTTTTCTTGCTAAAGATATGGTCTATGGATGAAGAGTGGAATGTGATTTTTTTGGTAGGGCATCATCATAATTTAGGTGGACTCCAAAGAAATTTGATATTGGGAGAGGCTGGGAAAAATATTCAGGTCCATGGAGCTTCTTTAGCATTAGCATTCAATTCTCCATCAAAATATAAATGCCGTCTGCTTTTAATTACTATCCTTATTCAGGCCAAGTTAATTACTCTGGGCCAGACTGGAAAGGAAAATTCCCAGAAAGTCTGATATGATAGAATCGTAGTGTGTTTTCTGAAGAAGATGCTGAGAAATTCTTAATGAATTACTGTTTCAGTATAACTTTTGCAACAGAATACTAAGGGATTGGGGAGGGGGGAATCATAGATTTTTGGCAGCTGTTCACCATCATAGCACTTGACAATCTGCTTCTTATTTAGTTTTCTGTTATGTAAAAGCATGGAATTCTCAAGTTAAGAAATATTGATCACTGCATGACAATACATATGTAACAAAACCGGATTGTGTTGAAAAAGCTCTCCTTTTAAAGTGAGATCTCTGACTCTCTTTATTTTGTTATTAAAATGTGTGGGTCTTTTTACTTAGAAAATAATGTGGTTTTGTTAAACATAAGTTATTTAAAGGTTAAAATAATTTTAACTATTAATATTATTAAGAACAGATTTTCAACCAAGTACAGCTGAATGCAAACAAGGACAAACTTGGAAAAGAAAATTGGTGGCTGGGGATGCAGAGATGCATTGAGAGCTGTGTCTTGGCCACAGTGAATAGGTTCACAGCAGCCCTTTGCTACATTGGCAGAACCATACATTTTTGTAAGGTCTGTTGATTTCCCCAGACTTCACGGAATTTAGATCAAGTTTGTCAATTTCCCATTTCTCTTGCGATGATAATCCAACCTAGGGCTGAATTAGGAGCACTGAGGGTGTCTGGACTTCATGGCCCTGGTATCTAGCTAGGTGGCTCCTTCTCTGTAGTGTCAATAAATAGGAAACTCTACTCTCTGGCCATCATTGTTTTGGGAAGCTTCTGAAACCAGATGTATGGTTATCTAGTTCATTTACCAAACACATACTAAGCTGAGGGTCAGTCCCTATGCTAGGCAACAGGGTGTCGTTTTCAGGAAATACAGTTTAAGTCCCTGATATGAACAATCCAAGCCAATTAGGTCATTTAAAATTATTAGATTTTTTTTTTTTATAGCTATTGGTAGCTTCCCACATTTAGTGGCAAGGGCTGTACCTTGTCTTTCTCACAATCTTATTACCAAGTTATGGTGAAAACAAGTCTTAGACAAATGCTGTCAACCATGCAAACATTTATTAGCAGCATACCCAAAAGTCAACTAAGTTCTGAGAGCCCAAGGAAGTCCCAGCTCTCTGGCCTTTCGGATGTTCTGATGGCATCTTGTATCAGAACAAACATTATTTGCAGGAGTCAGTTAACCTTCTATTTGGAGTCAGGTGACTGAGAAGCCTGAGTCAGGGGAGCCTGTTGAGCAATGAGACCTGGCACAGGATTTCACGAGATGGAGGCTGTGAGCTCCCAAAGCCCTCTGTGGGCGCATGCAGGGAAAGGCAGGGCCTCCGTAACCTGTTGAACCAATCCACTTAGAGTGGACACCTCCAATTTACCACTGAAAAATTCTTTCTAATGTGCATTATTATGGTAACTGACAAACCCTCTGGTGTTGGCCAGAGAGAAATAGCTATAGCACCTGTTGTCTTTTGCTTAAGTGCTAGTGGGAGTATGTATTCCTGATTAAGGCAATTGACTATCTCTAAGACATAGATCAAAATCAGCATATGCATTTATATCATATCATCTATGCTGAAGTATTTTACACCAAACTACCTACCACATAATAGTGTTATATATCATTGACCCTTGAACAATGCAGGGTTAGAGGCATCGACCCCTGTGCAGTTGCGAATCCATGTATAACTTTTGACTCCACAAAACCCTAACGACTACTGGCCTACTATCGACCAGAAGACTTACCGGTTCCTTAGTCAATTAACATGTGTTTTGTATGTTGTATGTTTTACATACTATATTCTTACAATACAGTAAGCTAGAGAATAGAAAATGTTATGAAGAAAATCATAAGGAAGAAAAGATACAGGACGCCTGGGTGGCTCAGTCGGTTAAGCATCTGCCTTCAGCTCAGGTCATGATCCCAGGGTCCTGGGATCGAGCCCTGTGTCGGGCTCCCTGCTCAGTGGGGAGCCTGCTTCTCCCTCTGCCTGCCGCTCCCCCTGCTTGTATGCTCTTTCTCTCTGACAAATAAATAATTTTTTTTAAAAAAAAGGAAGAGAAGATACATTTACTGTACTCTACTGTATTTATCAAAAATTTCCATGTATAAGTGGACCCGTGCAGCTCAAATCCATGTTGTTCAAGCGTCAACTGTACCACCAAGTTTTCATCTTTGTGAAATTGGAATAATAAAGGTGCTGATCTCAGAGATTGTGAAGATTAAAAAAAAAAGATGGTGTTGCTTAGCACCATGTCAGGCACATAGCAAGTTCTCCACGTAAATGCTCATCATTTTTATCTAGAAACTCAGAATAACATTATTTATTGTTATTTATTGACACAGGGTCTTGTGGAATGAATTCTGCCTTTTCATGTTAGACTTGCCGAATTCTGACACTCTCCAAAAGAAAGGGGGTAGAGAAGGTCATGCATATATATGTGTCCCTTCTCAACAGAAGGGTGTCCCCGAGTTGCTCCCATTCTTTGCAGCTGCACTCTCTACTCTGTGTCCTGTCTGGAATCTCCATTCTATGCTTGGGAATAAGAAAGGAAAAAAAAAAAAAGTCCACCGATGCCCTTGGCCGTCACTGTCTCAAAAGTGTCTATGGCAGCATCTTAGAGCAACAACCAGAGTTAGCATAATTACAGTGCTGGATTCTGCCGTGGTCCCGTTCTTGTGCTGTGGCCAGCAGGTGTGAACCAAAAAGCCTCAGAGGAATGGCTGAGCCATGAAAGCTACTGGGGATCTTCGGAAGCATCCTTTTCGGTGCCTCCACTGTGCGGTAGGCCAGGCCTCCCATGCAGCACAGTAAGAATAATGGGTGCAAGAGCCACTGGTATGGGGCAGTTACCATGCACCCCACATTGTGCTAAGTGCTTTTGCATCCCTGCTCAGTGAGTCCTCTTGTCTCCATTCTCCAGAGGAGGAAGCCAAGACGTAAAGAGATTGAGAGGAATTTGCCCAAAGAGTTGAGATACTCAGTAGAACAAAAGGGCTTCAACCCTCAGGTGCCTGCCTGGCTGGGAGGCCTGTGCTCTCTGATGGGGTGTGGGCAGATGTCTCCCATAGATGTATGTGCTCCGATGAGGTGCCAGCCCAACGGGGTGCATTACAGAGTGCCGGAGTCTTTAAAATGCTTGATGTGAGGTTAGAAATGGCCTCTCCATTCCCATCAGCCTGAGGGACATTGCTTCTACTGAATTTTGAAAAGCTCCTGGTGCCTGCTTTGAGATTTGAAGACACCAGAGCCTGACTTGTCCTGAATCCTGTTTCATAGCATTGGCAGCCTGAGATAGGAAACTTGAACTTTTGCAACACGTCTGTCTCATGTGGGTAGTTCTCTGTGCTGTATTAAGTGACAGAAGGAAAACTCAGCTCATCCTACTTACAAAAGAAACCCCAGCATTCCTGGGTTTAAAATGAGTTGTAACAATTCTATTTGATGGGCTTTTAAATATCCTGGAATTTGCATTTTGAATGTGTTATGCATCACAAAAGGATTCCGATGGTGCTATCACAGCAAACACTGTAATCACACCCTATAATTTATATAACTCCAACTGCCTGCCATCAAACATCATGATATGCTGTTGCTGATAGGCACAGGGCTTCTCTCCTGAAGGAAATTAAGGGTCCTGAGTCAAACTCCTTGGGGGCATTTTTAATGACTTTGTATGGAAAGTCTGGCCACCTTGATGGGTAGTCAGTTGAGTCAAGCTTTGGGTTAATAAGTATATCTAAACCTCAAATATAAAATTGAACAAGCCAACAAACGTGTCCTGAGGGCAAGCCATCACAGAGTGCGCTATGCTTGGAACCCAAGGAAGTTGAGCAATCTGGGAGCCCCCACACTTCACAGAGCAGCAGGACCTGTGGCTCATGCTGGAGGCCTAGGAGGGGGTCCAGTTAAGCTTGGGGGTTCAGAAACCTTGCCTGTGTCTGAACCTTTGCTCACATTCTGCTTTGGATGGGGCCAGGATGGGTAGTAGTGACGTCATCAGGCATTTCATTCCTGAACTCTGCTTTTTCTTTCCACAAATAATCAACCTCAGTTGTTTTTCTTTTTTAAGAATAGACAGTTAGATTTAACCTCTTCCCTCAATGCTCAATCACTGCCAAGTGTTCACCTCCAAATCAGAATTCCTCGGGAAAGGTTTAGGGCCGCGAGGACGTGAAAGAGCAGTCCCAGGTCAGTGCCTGGAATGAAGGAGGGACAGAACAAAATTGCTCTGTGTAAGAAAATAGGACAAATGCAAAAAAAATCAGGTTTGCCTCCTGAGAGAAGACAGGGAATGTCAAGCTTATTAGTGAGAGGGCAGGGGCCTGACCCCAGAGGCACAAAGCAACTGGAGACCCTTGTAATGGCAGGGATAACTCTTATTTAATTTTATGTTATTTTCTATGCTGCAGCCAATCACATTTTCTCAAAGGCCTCAGAGAAGTAATGTTGGAGGGCAAACTGTGGGAAAGTTCCAGTTTTTTACCTGTCTACATTCTTGGGAAGGGATGGAGGGGGTGGACATATGGGGTTGTGGGGTTCTCTGCAATGGAATGAATTCAGCAGGAGCAGAAGATCAGAACCAGCGGTGGCTGGAGACCTGGAGGCCCCACCTTTCCCTAAGATCCCAGCAGCCTCCAACAGAACCATGGGGCTTCCCCTACAATGGGAGGGGTCCGGGTCAGATATATATAAGTCTGGCTGTTAGAATATCTTGACTGAAATGTATGTTTCTGCCAGAAGCTCCATAGGTTACAAAATTCAGAGAAAGGGTCAAGAGATAACACTTCTGGGCTTCTCTCTTCTACTATGTTATAGAAAGTTCGCTCCTTAGTTTCTCCTATTGAAAAATGGGAAGACTGGTCTAGACAAAGACTGTCTGGTCTAGAACAGGGGATCTCAAAATCTGACATCTAGCCATGTATGAATTTTGGGCAGTCTGTGATCCCTCCCATGGAAACGTGTACATGAACAGGTACAGTTATCCATCGTTCCCCACAAATGTTGAGAACCACTGTAATAGATTGCTGAGGTCTAGTCTAGCTATATGGGCCTGTTTTTGTGTTATTTTGTTGTGAATTGCCTCACTCTACCTAAATGGCAAGCAAAATACATTAATCATTTGTTGTGGGGATGTTCAGAAGACAACAAGCCCAAACACAGATCCTGCTTTGCATGTCATATTATACAAAGATGTCATTGACTTAGGAGAGAGATGGGCCCACTGGAGACAGCCATGACTGATACCAAAGAATAGTGACCTGAAAATCCAGTGAACCCTGCCATCTTAATCTTGGCAAATGAGGCAACACCTACGTCACTGGGTTTGAGATGCAAGTCTTTTTTTTTCTTTAAAGATTTTATTTATTTATTTGAGACAGAGAGAATGAGAGAGAGAGAGAGAGAGAGAGAGCACATGAGAGGGGGGAGGGTCAGAGGGAGAAGCAGACTCCCTGCCGAGCAGGGAGCCCGATGCGGGACTCGATCCAGGGACTCCAGGATCATGACCTGAGCCGAAGGCAGTCGCTCAACCAACTGAGCCACCCAGGTGCCCAAGATGCAAGTCTTATTGATCCTCTCCCAAAATACATCTCAAATTTATCTTCTTGCCATTTGCAGTGTGCATCCCACCCTCTCTCCTGCTTAGACTATGCCTATTGACTCCCAACTGGTCTTCTGGCTCTACTCTTACACTTCTAGGCTCCCTCCCTGCCTTTGTCTCAGTTCCTTGGCGGTGAGCACCCACCACCACCTGCCATTAGGGCCCTCACTTGTTTCCTGGCTGACTCCCACTTCATCTTTGGGTCTTAAATTACAGATTCCTTCCCTGACTCAACCGCCAAATAGAAAGGGACCACCTATTAGTCTTTCATAAAATCTGTTCTTGTTCTCAATAGTATTGCACACAGCTTATTATTACATATTGCTTGGATTATTTTAAAAATTATGTCTCTCTGGCTTACTCTAAATTATGCATGGCAGTGATCTGACTTTGGTTTTTTTTGTTTTGTTTTGTTTTGTTTTGGCCATTGTATTCCCAATATCTAATATGATACCATACAAATAGTAGGAGGGATCACTAATGGTAGAGAGGAGAGGAAAAATACTTTTTACTCTACCCTCTTTGGTTTAATGACATGGACCCCGCAAATTTAACGGACAAAAGATACATCAATAGGAAGAAAGGTTCATTATGTGTGCATACGGAGGCCTCCATACAGAAAAAAATAAAGACTCAGAGGCAATTAGGTCCAGGGTTGGGAAGATGGGGATGGGACTTACACACCATTTTAACAACAAGTGATACATTTGTGGAGAAGTGACAAGACAGAGGAAAATGACTTTGGGTTTCTACCAGTGGTAAATTGTGGAAAGGTAAATATTGGGGAACAAATGGAAGTTTGGGTTATTTTAGTAAAGTTTGTTTTGCAGACTCAATCTTATGCAGTCTCTGGGGTGATGAGAGTTTCTCTCATGATTAAGAGCCATTTTCCTGTTACTGGTACGGGAAAAGAAAGGAGGGCACCTTTGCAGAGGGAAATTTATACCCTACCTTTAGGCAGAAAGGGGGAGGGTGGAGAGCTTTTCCTGCATCTGCTGTTTTTCAAGTGCCTTCAGCTCAAAAAAAATCCTTATGCCAAAGGGGCATACTTTGGGGTGGCATATTCTAATACCCTTCAGGTAAATAATCTCCACTTAGGGTAACACGATTTGATTCTTGTTATAGTTGAATCTGTTTGCCTGACACTTACTCATTTGTCAAGTATCTTTTTGAGTACTGCCTCCTCGGGGACCTGTCCCACCTCTGGCTTCATGGCCCACTTAACACTGTATGATTATCTTTGATTTACCTTCATGTCTTCCCAATTTGTACCATCCAAGAGTAAGAACCAAGTCTCCATGCCCATGCCCAGTATTCTTCCCTGGCTCAGGGGCTGATGCTTAGTAGATATTTAGTAAGTAAATAAAGGGCAAAGAACTGCATAGGCTTAAAACTAAAAAAAGATGTGAAGGTGATGAGTTTATGACTCAGTTATAACACTGGGGATAAACTGTTTGCAAGTCCACATTCATATGACCCATGCATGGTTAAACACACACACACACACACACACACACACACACCTGATTTTACATATGAATATTAACACTGGGGCCACATATGGTGGGTGATACCATAAGGAACCTGTATCTCATTTATCTTTGTATATGGTCTGCATACCCAATATTCCTATGGATGCTCATTTTGTGATTGAGTTGATGAGTTCATCAATACATGACTTAAACTTGCTATCTTTTATTATATTAGGTTTTCACATTTCCAAATATAGGGATGCGGAAGCCATTGTTATTTGAAAGAACTGTAGGTTTTATTCATTAATTTCAGCTAAGAGAAAGAAAGATGAAAACAACCAAATCTTACCATTCCCACGTTTCTGAGCTTTTCTCTTGTGGTGGTTGTTTCCTGCACACACATAGTTGAATGAGTGTGCAAAACTCCCAGCACATTTCATGACAATCACCTTGATTTTCAGAGCAACTGAATTCAGAAATAGCTCATTTGAGTTAGTTATGGGTAACATGTTATCAAAGTAACAATATGATCTGAATCTCTTTGAGCTTATCAGCTCAAATCCATTGCTTCAAAAAAATCTTTCAAGCCCCTATTATTAATTAACTTAGAGCACCATTAGGATATTTTTAAGAACTCTAAATCACCATGAATCTTTCCTTTTCTCTTAAAAATTTGGGCCAGAAGCACAATTAATTTCTACCTATGAAACTGGAAGGTAGCTGTTGATAGTCTTCCTTTCATTTAGCAATTCCCTACTCTTTATTGTGGGCTTCCAATGGCAACCACTGTAGACTGCTCTGTCTCCAAAACTGTTACTGCAGTTGCTGTGGACTTCCTTATTAATGGGAGCTCTATTGCACTCTCTGACTCCGTATTTTCTGTAATCCTTTTAACTGTCTGATCATGTAGTCAATCATGACATAGCTGTGGGTCAGAAGGGCTTTGAGAATCCTTTTATTTTTGTATCAGCGTTGGGCTTTTATGATCTTAAGGAAAGCTGCTGCTTGACATAGTGAATCATTGTCCACCGCTTCTCAATCTGTTGAGGTGACTGTGTTTGGCTGATTCTCCATATGGGCTTTACCTGGATATTCCTTCCTGGATTGTCCAGGAAGGTTGCACCTCCTCGAGTACTCAGTGTCCAAGTGTGGGGGAACATCTTTCGTGGTGCCCAGATGCCTAGTGCCCTTGAGACTCCTGATGTCTCTGTACCGACTGCCTTACTCTTAGTATCCATTGAGGGAACCAGTTGGTGGTGTCTCAAAAACTCACTTTTGGAATTCCCCAAATGAGAAGGAATGGGAAGTGTGGGGATACTGATGAACTGACCTTTGTCCCTCTCAACACTGTGCTGTCACCGCCCCCCCCCCCCAGAATTGCTGCAGCCTTGACAACGGAGGGACATTGGGGAAAGAATCACTGAGTTACTGAAGCCTGAGATTGAATCTCTGCTCTGTCCTTCCTTGGCCATGTGCCCAATGTAAATCACTTCCCTCTTCTGGACCTCAGTTTCCCTACTTGGTAGGGCCAGATGCTATATAAACTATAATATGTAATACAAAATTAATGTGGTGATACTATGGATATTAAAAATATTCACATTACAATAGCCATTCCAGTGATGACTCAATGCACTGAATTTGCTCCCAGGAAGTATTTCCAGATATTTAGTGCTAAAAGGTTTCTCCATCAATTCTCATATCTACTACGTAGAAAGACATTGAATAAGCTTTGTGGAGTGAAGAACAATACCATTGCCTAGGTCCATGCAATACTGATTGAGTAACACAAAATAAGGGTAATAATTTCATCCACATTTATTGGATACTTACTATTGACCAGACACACTTCAAAAAGCTGGACACATAACTCTGTGTCAGATTATCTGTAAATAATGTAACATTAATACTGTTTTTAAATATAAAATTAAATCTATCATTCAGTATAAATACACAACAGTCTTAAAAGATAGGCGCTACTGTTACCTCTGTTTGCAAATGGTGAAACAGAGGCACTGAAAGACAGAATAACTTTCCTAAATATCCATTAGAGGTCTTTGCTTAAAGAAAAAAACAAAAAATGATTGTCCTTTCTCAGGTAGAATGTGAATGTTTTAAGAGAAAACCAGTGAGTTATTTGAGCATTAAGACACTAGCCTTGGGGCGCCTGGGTGGCTCAGTTGGTTAAGCCACTGCCTTTGGCTCAGGTCGTGATCCTGGAGTCCCGGGATCGAGTCCCACATCGGGCTCCCTGCTCAGCAGGGAGTCTGCTTCTCCCTCTGACCCTCCCCCCTCTCATGCTGTCTCTCTCTATCTCATTCTCTCTCTCAAATAAATAAATAAAATCTTAAAAAAAAAAAAAGACACTAGCCTTGAGCCTGAACACCCTTGAGTTGCTCTCTACATAGAGAGCGGTGTGATATTGGAATTCCTTTATGACTACCACGGGGAGACTCCTGACACTGTGAAGTTATCCTATGCTTGGTCCTGAAGGAAGTTTGCGAGCACATCCAAGGCCCCGATTCTCCCAGACCTGTGTGCACTGCCATATTCAGCAAGCAGGCCGTGAAAATCCACGTGGCCATGGCCAAAGTCACACTGTTTTGCCAAGCACGTTTTCTTCCGCTCTTAATGGAGAAACCTATGGTTATTTGCATGGAAATTTAATCTGTGCCTTTGATTCATTTACTCATTACTCATTAAATTGCTATTTAGTTCTAGCTATATGAGCTGTTAGAGCTTTCCCTAAAGCTCCTCTAAACCAAACGTGGATTATGGTCACATTCAGCGAGGCCAATCTGAGTCACATCTAATGTGAATGGAGCTAGGGTTTGCGAGTCCTGTGAGGCTGAGCGAGCGAAGGCACACAGGCTGTGTCATGCATTACCGCCTGTCCTTCTGCCTTTTGACAACCCCCACTATATTCTCCAAAAAAAATTACAATATGGAGTTTTTGGAGAAAGAGTTCAACTTCTTTTATATGAGGAACGGGTGCTCTTTCCTTCCTAATAAGGTATTTGTGCCACTTACGGAGGTGGCAGGGGTGTCTCATGCTGGTTAAGGATGCAGCCCCAGAGCCAGTGGGCCTGGCTTTGAATGCCCCATGCCACTTAGATGTGTCATCTGGGACTGTTGGCTTAACCCTTCCTTCTGTGCTTCTAGTTTCATCATATACAAAAGGGATGAAGATAGATTCTGCGCCATGGGATATTGTAGGGATAGCCGATGTAGCGTCTTCCCTTAGGGACCTGCCTCCTCCCCTCACCAGCTGGTTTTGTAGCAGCCGAAGCAGGGCTGCTACTGCAAGCCAACGACATAACATGCGTGTGTTATTTATCATCCAGGGGCGCAATGTAAATGTTTGGAGGGGCCCAACTGGTGAAGCAAGCATGGAGGACATTGGGTATAAAAAAAAGAGTGATTGGGGTTGGGGCATGGTAGTGACCTAGAACATGCATACATCACCTAAAGGTATGCATTTCGACATTTTAAAAGTAGCTGATGGCCAAATGAAACTAAGGGAATAATCTGTGAGAGGCTAGAAATGCCTTTTGCCAGATTACGCCATTCCCAATTCTGCTTTGCCCCCTTCTCCTGATCTCCAGAATCCACTTCTATCTTCAAATTTTAGAAGCCCCTGGCACCTTTCTCCCTGTGCACAAGGACTCCAGCAGCTAGAAAAGCATCTCCGTCTCTACACTTGCACCTACAGACCCTGTCACCATCTCTCACTGCCACGGAGAGCTGACACTGTGCTGTGTGGCCTGCAGTCCTCTGGCCACAGCACATCACCTAGAAGGGGCTTCCCTTTCTTGGTCATGCTCAGGGGTGTGTGTTGCTAGGCAGTGCCAGACAAGGTGAAAAGAGATTGTGCAATCTTGGGCTGTCTGACCTGAAAACCCTTGCCTGAAGCCCAGGGTCCTAGCCTCTGTGGTGTTTCCCCCGGTCACTGCCTCTGGGTACTGGAAGATTTTACTGTCTAGTCTTTATCTTTTATTTAGTCTTTACTTAACTTTTAGTCTATGGAGTTCGTCAAAGAGTTTATTCCTCTGAGCTCTATTATTCAGTAGCGTGCCTGCCAGGGTAGATCCTCAGGAACCATGTCCAGGTCACTTGATTCTTTATGCCCTCCATCACCAAGAATTGGCTAATGTTCATTTGCACACGGCAGGATTGGGGACATGACAGGAAGCTGTTCTCACCCATTTCTTGGTCTCGCTCAGTGTTTAATAAGAATATGAAGAATTGGCAGAGGGTGTAAGAACCACCAAGACCCTGATGAGTGAGGATGAGCATTGTCTATTCAGAGCAGGTGGGAAGATAGAAACATGGTGACGAAGTAGCAAGGAAGAGAAATCCAAGTTCAATTCACATGTGATTAGACACTTTCCATTTTTAGCCTAATGGCTTACATTTGCATAATTCTTTTAAAAAGAAAAATTAATTATTTATGACTGTAGCTTTTAACCAAACTGTGCATTTAAAGTAATCACTCTGGGTAATTTAAATAAAATCTTTTCTGTAAGCAGTTTATGCTCATTAGAATGAGAAAACTGTTGGTTTATTCAATTAAAAGGACATTATTGCCAGTTTGGATTCTCTCTCTTTTTTTTTTTTTCACTTCAAAATAGAGGGCAGCCACATAGAGACAGATGGGACTTAATTAACTTGTCTCAAAAGTGACCAGATTTTGCTTTTTATTTTTTAAATTTTCAAGATGATAGATTCCAAAAGCCTTTTCAAAAACCAAACCACTATTTTAGAATATGGAAAAGAAGTTCTACCCTTTACTCTGACAGGCAGTGGGTACAGAAATAAGCTTGTTCCCTGGTAAACATGCAGGACTTCCTCCTGAGCCTGGCACAAGGCAAAAAAGATGGTCAAGGCTCTCCCATACTGTGATCTTTAAAAATACAAAACCATTGCACCTGCTTGGTGCTTTCGTAGGTGACATCCTTCACAGTAGTTAAAAAGGTTCTTCCCATGAAGCCTACCATGATTTCAAGATATGACTTGGTTAGTTCCCTGAAAGTCTGTGATCCATGATACACTCTGAGAAGCATGCCGCCTGGGTTGTCTGCCCAGAGCATGGCGGGTATGAGCACTGCACTCAAGGATGTGCAAGTAATCGATGCCACAGGTCCCTCCTACATACATGTTGGAGTGAAGTGCCTGGAAGCCACAGATCTGCTTCCATCACAGACTTGCTTTGTTAAAGCCTTTTGGGTCTTCTGGACCTCTAAAATGTTGAATTGAATAGCTGTCTTTTTTTTTCTTCTTAATTAGCAAAACTCTTTTATTTAAATGAAATCATAACAGCTATCACCTGTAAAACAAAGAGCAGCTCTGACTAAATTAGGGTCAAAAGCCCCTGTTGATCGGCGTCTCTTGTTCACGGAATTTTGGGGGCTCCTCACAACTGAGTTCATGAACCACTGGTATAGATAGTTGATAATACACTGTCTTAGTGAATCAGGTCTCTTTGGCTGTGACAGAAATCCAGCTCAGACAGACTTATATGATTAAGGAGAATCTATTAGAACATAAAACTGAAGTGTTGATGTGTAATCTCTTCAGGCATGACTGGATCTAGGTGCCCAGTTGCTGTTAGAAATATGCCTCTCACCATCTCTGGGCTCTGTTTTCCTCTGTGTGGCTTTATTCTCAGGTGAGATATCCCCTTCTGATGTCAAGACAGTCACCAACAGCTCCAGGTTTACATCCTACTGCTGGAGTCCCTTGTCCCCAGAAGAAAGAAATCTCTCTCTTTGTGGTTCTAGCTAAGGCCCCGGTGCTGACTCTCAGGGCTTCCAGCCCATGCTTATCTCTGCCTGAACCATTCACAGTGGGATGGAGTGTTCTGATTGGCCAGGTGTGAGTCACATGTCTACCCTTGGATTGGGGCGGTGGGGTGGGTGGAGTCAGCCCCAATCCCACCACAAGACCTGAGAATAGAGGATGGTTTTTGTCTCCTAGGCAAATCAAAGTGCTATTACTGAAAGAAGGGAGAGTTTTTGTTCAGGCAAAAAGCAGCTATTCTATCTAGCTCCCTTCTAGATCTAACAGTCTGTGCTACTTTCTTCTGCCTCTATGGAGATTTTGTTCAAGTCAGGTGATAGAGGACTTGGATCTCTGTGGAGAATAAACCAATGTTTGTACAAAGGGGAAAAGGACTGGTGGGGATGGGCAGGAACAGAGGAGAAGAAAATGGAAGATAGAAAATGCCAACCGCTCGTAACCATTCTGAGTGCAGTCATCTTTCTAGGAAGGAAATGAGTCAATTATATTTGTCCTGTTATCATAAATATTTGCTGGCTCACCCCCTCATATGTTCTGTGCTGCACGGCAGTGGGAGCCAAGGCTGTACAGGTTTTATTTCTCTACTTCCTGTACTCTTTGCAGCTGTTTGGCAAGAGTTCCTTAGGCTCGTGTTTCAACCAACTCTTGTATAAATGCCCAGAATTCATGGCTGATTGAGCTACTTGAGCTTTGCAAATGTAGACATTGGGGATCTATCTTTGCGAAAGGTTTCATAGCGAGATGGTTTTGGCTGTGTGACCCATACATACCAAAGCCTGACCTCATATGTCTTCCTGAGAGAAGCAGAGGTACTGGGGACAGATCATCATTTTGTGAAGAACCTCTGGTAGCCCTGTGCTAAAACCCTGGTATGTGTGGCCTGATACCACACTCAGGACGCCTTTTGTCTAGATCAGTGCATGCAGTGTCTTTGCAGAGTAAGTTGGGTTGATAGCCCAGCTTTGCCACTCACCACACACACTAGCTTGTTCTGGTCCCTCTCATGAGGTGTGGGTTCCTCTTTCGTAAAACAGGGATTATGATTTTACCTTCGGTTACCACTGTTGCGTACACCACACCCTCAAACATAATGGTGTGAAACAGCCACTTTCATGTGCTCACAAATGCTGTGGCAGGCATCTGGACACAGAACATCAAGGCTGACTTACCTCTACTCCACAACATCTGGGGTCCTCACTATGAAGACTCAACCGCAAGGATAGCTCAGTGCCTAGGGACTGGATCACCCAGAAGTATCTTTATTCACATGTCAGGTGGTTCATACTGGCTGTTGGCTAGGACCCCAGGTGAGCTGTCTACAGGATACCTGTACTGGCCCCACCTACATTGTCTTTTCATGGAGTTGCCTTGCATGGGCTGGTTTGAGCTTCCTCACAACATGGTAGCTGGGTTTCCAGAGAGAGGCAGAGGTGCATGATATGTTTATAATCTGTCCCTGGAAGTCACATGGTTCCATTTTCCCCATACTCTCTATTGAGGCGATCACAAAGGGGTGGGGACATAGACTTTATAGGAGGAGTGTCAACATTACGCTCTTAAGTGTGGCGTGGGAGATATAGTTATGGCCCACTTTGGAAAATGCGGTCTTCCATATGACAAGTTATACTGATTGATAATCAGTTATGAGAATGTCATAATAACTTTGCCTTCCTGTAATAAACACTGTTGGTCAAGATTTTTTTTTTTTTTTGTATGTTGCTGGATCTTTACTTCTGTGTTCACAAGGGTATCAGTCTGTAGTTTGGTGGTTGGTGGTTTTTATTTTTGTAGTTTGTCAAATTTTGGCAATAGCCACCTAAAAAAATGATTTGAGAAGTATTTCCTTCTTATGAAAAAGTTTGTGTAAGATTGCTCTATTTTTCCTTGAATATTGTTAGCATTCACTAATGAAACCATTTGGGCCCAGACCTTTCTTTGTGGGGAAGTTTTTAATTCCAAATTCATTTTCTTTTATAGAACTAAGACTTTTTAAGTTTTATACTTCTTATATTAATTTTGCTCATTTGTTTTTTAAGGAAATTGTCTATTTCATCTAAGTTGTTGAATTTATTAGCATAAGGATGTTCATAATATTCTCTTATCCCTTTAATGTATTTAGGATCTATGATGCTATCCCCTCTTTCATTCCTGATATTGGCAATTTATTATCAGTCTAGCTCTACATTTTCAACTTTGGGGGGGTATTTTCAAAGAAGCAGCTTTTGGTTTCACCAATTTTACTCTTTAGTTTGTTCATTTTCTGTTGCATTGTATTTTGCACTTATTTTTCAGTTTTTTTAAATTTTCTTCTGATTATATTGTGTTTAATTTGGTCTTCTCTTTCTTAAGGTACAGCTTTGACTATTGATATTACACTTTTCTCCTTTTCTATTATAAGCTTTTGAAGCCACATGTTTCTTTCTAAGAACTACTTGAGCCACATATCACAATTTTTGATAGTTGCATTTTCATTTTTATTCAGTTCAAAATATTTTCTAATATTGCTTGTGATGAGGGGATTTTGTGATACACCGGTTATTTAGAAGTGTGTTATTTTCCAAATGCCTCCAGATTTTACTAGATATATTATTGTTACTGATTTCTGACTTGATTCTCTTGTGTTCAGAGAATATATTCTATTATTCAATAATTTTGTTTCCTGGGTGCCTGGGTGGCTCAGTCGTTAAGCATCTGCCTTTGGCTCAGGTCATGATCCCAGGGTCCTGGGATCGAGTCCCACATCGGGCTCCCTGCTCGGCGGGAAGCTTGCTTCTCCCTCTCCCTCTGCCCCTGCTTGTGTTCCCTCTCTCGCTGTGTCTCTCTGTCAAATAAATAAAATCCTTCAACAGACACACACACACACACACACACACACACAAACAAAAGTTATATATGGATTTCTGATTGCACGGGAGGTTGGTGCCCCTAACCACTTTACCTCCACTATTGGCCTATTAGCTAAGTTGTACCTCTTAGTTGTGTCCTTCCAGTGGTTGCTCTAGTGTAACAATTTGTATCTTCAACTTTTCACATCTCCCTTTCTCATAATTGAAGCAACTTAACAACAGTGTACTCCCATGCCCCCCTTCCATCCTCTTGGTGCTACTATTATTGTACATTTTACTCCTACATATATTATAAACCCCACACAATACATTGTTTTTATTTCATTTAAAATAGTTAATTAAAAAGTGAGGAAAAAATCTCATGTTTATCCACATATTTTCCATTTCTGGTCCTATTTATTCTTTTGTATAGAATCAAGCTTGCATCTGGAATCATTTTCCTTCAGCCTGAAGAACTTTTTTTAAAAAATCTTTTCTAAAGTGCAACTCTGCTGACAGTGAATTCTCTCAGATTTTTTTTTTTTTTGTCTGAAATGTTTTATTTCACCTTCTTTGGAAGGATATTTTCACTGGATATAGAATTTTAAATGTACATTTTTTTTTATTACAATACTTTAAACCAGTAGTTCTATTATCATCTGGCTTGCATGGTTTCTGGTGAGAAGTCATTGATACTTCTTACTTTTGTACTGTACATATGTACTTTTATTTTATTGGTTGTTTTTAAGATTTTTTTTTTAGGAGATTTTTTTTTATTTTTTAAATTTTTTATTGTTATGTTAATCACCATACATTACATCATTAGTTTTTGATGTAGTGTTCCATGATTCATTGCTTGTGCATAACACCCAGTGATCCACGCAGAACGTGCCCTCTTTAATACCCATCACCAGGCTAACCCATCCCCCCACCCTCCTCCCCTCTAGAACCCTCAGTTTGTTTTTCAGAGTCCATCGTCTCTCATGGTTCGTCTCCCCCTCCGATTTACTCCCCTT
>NW_027397077.1:10973958-11160355 GCF_003265705.2 Callorhinus ursinus
TTTGGCTATTGTGGACATTGCTGCTATAAACATTGGGGTGCACGTACCCCTTTGGATCCCTACATTTGTATCTTTATGGTAAATACCCAGTAGTGCAATTGCTGGATCGGATGGTAGCTCTATTTTCAACTGTTTGAGGAACCTCCATACTGTTTTCCAGAGGGTTTGCACCAGCTTGCATTCCCACCAACAGTGTAAGAGGGTTCCCCTTTCTCCGCATCCCCGCCAACATCTGTCGTTTCCTGACTTGTTAATTTTAGCCATTCTGACTGGTGTGAGGTGGTATCTCATGGAGGTTTTGATTTGGATTTCCCTGATGCCGAGCGATGTTGAGCACTTTTTCATGTGTCTGTTGGCCATTTGGATGTCTTCTTTGGAGAAATGTCTGTTCATGTCTTCTGCGCATTTCTTGATTGGATTATTTGTTCTTTGGGTGTTGAGTTTGATAAGTTCTTTATAGATTTTGGATACTAGCCCTTTATCTGATATGTCATTTGCAAATATTTTCTCCCATTCTGTCAGTTGTCTTTTGGTTTTGTGGACTGTTTCTTTTGCTGTGCAAAAGCTTTTTATCTTGATGAAATCCCAATAGTTCATTTTTGCCCTTGTTTCCCTTGCCTTTGGCGATGTTTCTAGGAAGAAGATTTTGTTGTTTTGATTGATTTTCAACAGTTTTCTTATACTGTGCCTTGGTATTGGTTTTTGGTGTGTGATTATCTTGCTGGTGATTTATTAAGCTTCTTGGATTGGTATGTTTATAAATTTTATCAAATTTGAGATATGTAGCCACTATGTTTTCATTTCTTTTCAGTCCCTCCCCCACTGCACATGATTCTGGAATTTCATTTGCACATATATTCTTCTGTTCGATATTTTCCTACTGTCTAAGTGTCACTTGTAAGATCTGACTTTCTTAACTAAGAAAAAGAAAATTCTCTTTCAAACTTCCTTTCTCCCTCCCTCTCTCTCTCTCTCTCTTTCTCTCTCTGTTTCAATTTCAATTACTTCCATTATTATATCTTTAGGTTCACTGACTTTTCTTCTGAAATGTCTAAATTGCAGTTAAGGCAATCCTGTCCATCCTGTGACCCTTTTTTTTTTTATTTTAAGTACCATGATTTTCAACCCTATGGGTTTTATTTGGTTTTGATTTTTACTCGGTTTTGGCATTTGTTTTTAGTTTTTAGTCCTGTCTTCATAATGTTCAAGTTTCCCTTTAAATCCTTGATTGTATCTTTAATAAATAATTTAAAGTCATGGTTTCTAGTTGCATCATTTCTGGGTATATTTCTATTGATTGATTGTTTTCCTTCTTAAGAGTCACATTTTTGTGTTTCTATATCTAGTAATTTTTTTTATTAAGTGTTGGACATAATGACATCATGATTGTGGGCATTGTGGTAAGTGTCTGGATTTTGTTGTCTTCCTTTAGAGTGTTGAGCTCTGTTCTGGTGGCCAGTTAATTTACTTATGTATGAGCTTGGCCCTTTAAATGCTTGGTTTTAAGCTTTGGTTAGGCAGGTTTGGTGTATCTTTCAGTCTAAGGCTAGTTTAGTTTTAATCCTAGGAACAATCTTTTTGGGGTTCCTACCAAATGTTCCAGGTTTAACAGAGAACTCTATTCTGACTGGTTGGAACTTGTAAATTCCCAGCCATAGTTGGAGCCTAGTGGCTTTTTTTAGCTTACAGCTTTACTGAAGTTCTCCTCCCCACCCCACCCCAACCCCTGTAATTGTGCTTTGCCCAGTCTTGTAGAGTCTCACCCTATACATACTCATTTTAGTATTACATCAAAGACTCAAGAAGACCTCCCTCTAAATTTCTGGAGCTCTTTCTCTGTATAGCTTTCTCTCTCCAGTGCTCTACTTTGAAAATTCCAGCCACCTCAGCCTCTATAAACTCTGATTAATTCCTCCTCAATTCAGCATAACTACTAGGCTTTGCATGGGCCCAACCTCCCTACTCTAGGGTTTTGTAACTGCCTCCAGGCAGAGTATCATGAGTCTCATCTCAGTTTTGTGCCTTCTAGAAAGTGAAGTCTGTGTTGATTGTTGGCCAATATAAAAGGACTTTTTTGTGTGTATTCTGTCCACTTAATTACTTGTTTGTGTCAAGAGAGCTAATCCAATACTAGTTATTCTATTGTGACCACAGTAGAAATTTAGAAATAAAAGATGATGATGATTAGTTGATTAGTTTGTTGTATTTTCAAGGTTATTTAATTACATTGTTTCATTTATTTGTTCATATTCAATATTAACAAACATATTGGGTTTAGATTACTGTTACCAGAGAATAATGTTCATCTTTTTTTTTTAACTTTTTAAGACAGTGACAATTTATTGGATATGACATTGAAATAATTTTTGTTTATATGTAATACTATACTAAGTCAGTTTAATTGCAAGATAGCCCTATTTATGCTTCTTTTTTTGTTCCTTGATCACGTTCCCTAACTTCTGAATTCAATATAAATGACAGCATTTTGTAGCTCAGGTTTTGGCATTTGGATTCAGTCAGAAGTATATGTTTTAATGTGAACTTCAGAAGTATATTAGCCTCTTTGAGATTTGGGCCTAAGTGTCACTGGTAAGATCTGACTTTCTTAACTCAGAGAAAGAATATCCTGTAATAACAACAACAACAAAAAGCACTAGGAAATAAAGATATTGGATAAGAGTTACTCTGTTTTATGATTTAATTATAAACTAATGAAGACCATGAGAAAAATTCCACTGTAAATACACATGGACTTTAAAATTATAGGAACATGTGTTTGGCAAAATGTGCTTAAAGATTGCCAAACACCAGATTTGGGGGGGTGGGGAGCAAAATGTATTTTGAGAGATCAGCAGTTCTAGCATATTAATAGGTCTCCTCCTTTCTAGACGTGACCAAAACAAGCCTGAAGTAGTGTGGTAGTCAGTGTGTCAGCAGGCTTGAGTGAAGGACAAAGCTCCCTTCTGTTCTACTGCCAAGCAGACCACTTAAATTTTCGTTTTATGTTGGATTCCCTTCATTATCCATTTATAGATTATTCTAAGCTTTTTTTAGAAAAAGACTAATTGGATTGTGTGACTTGTTTATCCCATTGGGTCAAAAAACAAGGTTTGGAGTCAGTCTTAGTTTCCCCATGTTTGGAATGTAAGTGAATATATCTGGCCCTTAGAGTTGTGTGAGAATTTCTCATGAGGATGTATTCAGAGGCCTTAACTCCTGGCCTGGCTTAGAGTCAGCACTCAGCATGTGCAAGTTCTCATTGTTAGTAAATAGCATCCACTCTTGACTTTCAAAGTGCTCAGATGCACAAAGAGAATTAGTATCATTCAACTCATGGCTTTGCCAGCTCTTCCTCTCTCCAGGTTAACATAAAATATATTCATTGATGGGTGAAGTTGAAAACAGTATGGAAGAGAAGGAAATATTCATAGATTTTTCGTAGAGAAGAACTCATAAACTAGAATTATAGACAAGAATCACAGAGTGGGAAGTTTCCTGAAGGATCTCCTAATTGAGAACATCAACAGAGGATTATCTGTCACCCACAGCTCACACCTTTACCCTCAAATGTTTATTTAATGTGTCCACTTCTGTGAGACACAAAATTGATAGATAAACTACATAGTCTCTTGCTTTTACGTAATAGGTTATAATGGTTTTTTTTTAATTTTTTTATTGTTATGTTAGGTTATAATGTTTTTTTCCTGGGCAACAGGAAGTAGAAGGACCTTTAAGTTATAGATATCAAGATAGAGATCATCCATCAGTGAAATGTAAAACTTACCAGGTTGGCCACTAAAGACTATGGCACTGACACTGGCCCATCCTTTGTGAGTATGCAGAATACATGTGCACTTTCTTTTCTGGCCTCTTTGATTTTTTCTGTGTCAAATTCTGTCTATATAGATTTTTTTTCCACTGCAGACAGAGAGGGTGACTGGAGATCCTTTCACTTTATAATTAACAAAGGATGTGTATTGAGGGGAGGGTCTTTCTGGTCATCTTTCTTAGTGGCCTAATATTTCTAGTTAAGTTGCTACACAGACTTCTTTGTGGTTCAACAGTTTGGCAGATCCCTGCAAACTCTCTCTTGGAAGACATCTGTTGAGTGAAGTAATGGTTTCATTGCAAACTCTTGAGTTTTCATTAATTTTCCTCTGTGGGTTTTCAATGTCTCCTTTTGTGGGGAGAGTGGGAACCCATTCATCTCTTTTGGAGGGTTTCACGTTCTTTGGCTCATCATCTCCCCTGGTAAGACCTTCCTTGGAGGACCATTCTGGCCGCTGCTGACCCTTTGGTTCTCTGAGTCTATGACCTGCCAGATGGGCTCTCTGCTTCCAGACATCAAGGCCCATATGTCTCCCAGGTGGCTGCAGATCCAGGTGATGGAAAGCTGAAAGAAAGTATCAGTACCTTCCTCTGTTGCACCCCTGTTGGTACTTCTCCTCCTACATCCCTTTCTCCCCCAACCTTCTCGGTACAATGTCTCCTTATAAGGCCCTGAGTTGGCTCCAAGTTCATAGTCTCAGAGGAATTATATGACATGCATAAATTATGAAACATTTTTGCAAATTAAGTTTTAATTAAAACCAGCAGCTCAGAGCATCCAACTGGAAGCAGTCACAATGTTGAAAAGTGACACTGGTAGGGTGGGAGTTCAAGAGAAGGTCTGAGTGGGTTTGCATCCTGTTCAGATATTTCCAAAATGAATCCTGCAGAAAAGAGCTTCCTTCCCTATCAGATCCTCCTTAATCTACACTGATCCCTGGACTGCCATGTGGACCAATGTGGTTTTCAAACAGGAGATACAAATGTATCATGGTAGTGGTTTTATCTGGACTTTGCCAAATTCCCCTTTGATTCTACCAATCCATGTTCTCACAGGAAACCGGCAGGACTGTGGGCTCCCCCACATTGCCAGAACTCCATATAATTTTTCAGCAAGATGACCACACAAAATAAAGCTGAAGAATGACAATTTTAATTGGAAACTTATTTTCCCAATACAATGCGGAGTTCGAGCCTGATGAGAAATGACTTCTTATTGTGAGAATTTTTAGAACATTATAACGAGCAAAATGTCTGGGGCTTTCCCCCAGCTGATAGTCCTTAGCTATATGTAATGTGAGAATTGTTCTGGTCTGCCCATTAATAATCCACATTTTCCAGTGTCCCCTAAAATGTCTGCCATCAAGTGAATAATTTATGCAGGCTTGCTTTTCATCTGGGCAGGGCTCTCCTGCTGGAACAAAAACACCAGATTTTTTTGATCCAAAATTAAGTTTGAAAAATATGACCTTTAGTTATCAATCCACTTCTTTTCCACTAAATAACCTGGAGGTGCTAGTCTGCAGTAAGCAAGGCAGTGCTCTCTGGAGACCCACAACAGAGTGAACCCTTTGGCCATTTGGGGATTTTAAAGTTGAATATCCTCTCTCTCTCTCTAAGTCATTTGAACTCTGGAAAAAGTTCATCCATATAATCTAACCTTTAAAAATTACTGGAAGATTTTTTAAGATGAAAATACATAGTGCTGGCTTGGGGTGGTGAAGTGAACATCGGAAAAAGAGAATCCTGCTCAGAGTGTAAATTAGGACAGCATTCTAGAAAGCACATGGACTGAAATATGCAATGCCCTTTAACTAATAATTCAGCTTCTTGAAAAGTTGAGAGTGTGTGCAACAGTTTTACTACAAAGATGTTTATTACAAACATGTGCACACTACAAGGATGTTTATTGCAGTCATTTACTTTAGTGACAAGGAGAATAGAGCCTAGATAGCTCATAAGTCATTTATCATATATTCAAATACTGGAATACTGTGTAGTCATTTAACATAATGTTAACTGAGGACAACAATGGATGTTGGGGGGGAAAATGGATGCTAGTGTCAGAGGTGGCCTTAAATTCTCCTTTTGCCTCTCTTTGACATCTGATTTTCTACAAGGAACATGCATTGCTGATATGATTTTTGTTTTAAAGAAACACTTTAAAAAGCAAGTGTGTTACAAAGAAAGATCTTCTTATGCATTCTTTTTTGCTTTTAAACACACTGCTAGAAAAAATAAGTTAAAGTTCTGTTTGTACCCCAAACTAGATACTGAGAAATCATTAATAAATTGTATGTGGTCAGATAAGAGAACACTCAAACTGATAGAAGCAAGAAAATTTGGAGTACAGAGATAATCATTCTCCCCATGAGTCTTTCTAATAGGGCTTGAAGGACTTCTAGGATATGAAGCAAAAATTCCGATGGGGGCTTGAATAGAAAAATCAGTTCTATTTATTTTTTTTTATTGACCCCGTTTTTATTCCTGTCATCCAGTCTGCAGGGTTGTCTACCTCTACCACTGTTCTCCTTCCCACTCTCTCCCCTCTCATCATCACCATGAGCGGGGCTTGGTTGAAGCCATGAGCCCAGAGGGGGGGCCTCACCGAGGGAATTGCAGAATGAGCAACAGGGTGCCCATATTTAAGGAGGAAGAGGAGTGGAGAAAGTAAGACTATAAGAAGTGTAAGAAGTAGAGGAAGTAGACTGGCTGGAAGCCAGCGGGGAGGAGATTCTGAGAAACAGGACAATGACACAAAGAGATACCTTTTGTCTCCTGACTCATCTAACATTGTCGTAAAGACCAAAATATGATGCCCTGTGTTTTTGTGAGGAAATTTCACATATGCCATTGGAAAGCTTTTGAGGAAATTACTTCTGAGTATTTTTGAAATCGAGCAAAAATACAGAAATTTTTGATGGATCCCTTGACTTTTACAAGTAAAATCTAGTTGTGAGCGGCCATGGTGTATACTACATGTGACCAGCTCCCACTCTCTATGGGAATAATGAGAACTCAGTTCTCTCAGGATGTCCCCATGGCTCCTACTAAAGCTGGAAGCCACTAGAAGCTAAGTCCCATGGATGGACACGGGGCTCAAATGATGCCATGGGCACTGAGTTCTGCCCCTTTAGCTTCCCACCTTTTATAGTGTTGGCTTTTACTCTTAGGTCCCATTTGGTACACTGTTTGTAGAGGTGCATCCCCTCAGACACTAGTTGAGAGAGGAAAGGGAAGAGTATAGAAATGGGGAGAGGGATGTAATTATTGATTACTTCTTTAAAAGTCCTCACTAGACTAGTTTAGGTCACATGTCCACTCTGAGCCATTTGCTGTGGCCAGGGGAGAGTGATGAGTTGGTTGGCTTAGGTCGTGGCACTGTCCACATCAAGGAGCTTGGAAGAGAGCCTTACCCAAAGCATGGGAACTACTACAAAAAGAAGGGGCTTATGTTGAAAGCAAAGAGACACACGTCCATTGAAAGAGTTACATACTGCCTAAGACACCTTATCCAGGCTTTATTACTTCTTCACATAACCACTGTGAAGAAGTGATGGCCCACTGAGGGAGATTATGATTCCAGGTCCATGGGCTCATTTATGGACCATGAGGTACTTGGTTATTAGTATAATCTCTCATACACTATAATATTGGGGCCAACTCTGAAAACTGCAGAGGTTACAAGGTCAAGGGGTAAAGAGAGCAACTATTATGGGCTGGTGGCTGTTGTAGGTTCTCAGCAGGTATTTATCTCATGCAATCCTCACATTAATCCCTTGTAATAGTGTTACTATTACAGTCTTAGAGATGAGAAACCCAGAGCTCTGAGAGAATATATTATCGTCCAAGTCCTCACAGCTAGTAAATGGTAGAGGTAGGATTTGAAACCTGGCCTACCAGATTCTAAGGCTCTCCTTCCTTCATCCCTTCGTTCTGCTTCCTTTCCTTCTCTCCTTTTTCCCCTTCCTTCCTTCCTTCCTTCCTTCCTTCCTTCCTTCCTTCCTTCCTTCCTTCCTTCCTTTCTCTCCTTCTCTCCTTTCTCTGTTCCTCCAACAAATATGTACTGAATGATTAGCAAGGGCCAGGTACCGTACAGGTGTACTCTGTGGTGATAAAACAATGAATACAATAGATGTGGGCCCTGAATGAATCTTAAATTCTTATGTGGAGAGGTAATTAGAAAGTAAACAAGAAGATTACAGAAGGTGATACATGCTAAGACAGGAATAAACAAGATGATGTCAGAGAAAGACACTTGGTTGAGATAGGGACTTCAGTCAGAGGAGATACCAGCAGAGCTGCAATCTGACAGATGGGTAGGAATTGGTGAGGCCCGGCTTGTGGGGGGTGTCATGGAATTGGCATGGGCAGGGGACAGAGCATTAGGCCACCAGAGAAAATAGCCACACAAAGCCTTTGAGGCAAGTGAGGGCTGGCAAAGTACCAGGTTTATACATTTAGATTATTTTGCATGCAGTATAGAGATGGGGCTGGGGGGAAGAATCAAAGGGAGGGGATGGAAGAGCCACAGTTGTGGCTTGGCATGGGGTGGCAGAAGTGGATGGATGTGGGACAGAAACTACACCGCCAAATCTTAGCTCATCAGAGCCTTTCCGTCCTTGGTGTACAGGTTTTGGAGTTTGAGCCAATTAGCAGAACTTCCTCTGATATATAAGAGGAATAGGGATCTTTATCCACATTGCTTAATGAAGAAGAATGGAAGATTATAAATGCAAACATGCACAATAAAAATAAATGAACACAAGGAAACTTTGCAACAAGCAGGGATTTATCACTCATTCATAAGGCCTGAGGCAAAGGGCCAGTTTTACAAATGGAGTAAACATATGTAGGCCAGGCTTTTTTTGTTTTGTTTTGTTTTATACAGTTGGCAGGAAAATACTTTGTTTCCCATTTGGTCTTTACATATTTCATAGTGAAATGTGTTGTTTTGATCAATAGATCTTTAATTGGAGTTTAATTTTTGAAAAGGAGTCCATTCAACTCCGGAACTTCATTGAGCAAGAGTGATGGATGGATGTCCCCTCTGTTTCCCTGTGACTCTGTGCAGAACTCTGAGATATAAATGAAGTGAATAAGGAAAGTTAAAGCAAAAGCGCTCCCTTCCCTTGGTGGAGGTGCTGTCTCACTTTGAAGCACCTTTATTTAGCTTCAGGGTCTCAGAGCACTCTCTGAACTCCCACCTCCCCCCTCGCTCCTTACTGCTCTTTTCACTGGCTCCCTTTGGCTTCCAGACCTCTATCTGGTGGAATGTTCCTGTTCTGTCCTTGACACAAGCTCTCTTCTATCTGCATGCACTCCCTGAGTGACCTTGTCGGCATACCGATGGTGACCATGTTGCCCACCCTACACTTCTGCCTGCCAGTCTAAGAGATATCCTAAAATTGTCAATTGTAGAAAAACTCAACTCTGGAGAGCTTTCCTCAAATACTCTCCTCCTTTTGTCTTCCTCTTTTCAGTAAATGGCTGTTCCATTTTTGCATTTGCATGGACCTAAACCCTTGGATGCACTCTTGATGTCTCTCCTCCCATATTATCTTATCAATCTCTATCAAGTCTGCTCTGAAATAGATCTAAGGTCAGACCACTGCCCGCCACCTCCACCACCAGCACCCTGATTCAGTGCTCCATTATTTCTCATCCGGATTATTCACTGCCCTTCCTACTGGTCCCTCTTCTCGAATCCTGTCTTTGCTGCTTTCTGGCCATGTGACCTTGTGGTTCCATCATCTACAAAACTGGGGTAATAATAGAACTTACCTAATAATGTTCCTGTGAGTTTTCAATAAATTAATATAGGTGAAGCAATTAGAATGGTGAATAGCTGGCCATAGCTGTTATAATTGCCTGTCATTACTGCTGTCCTCACCATCCTAGTATGTGGTTTTCATCCTCAAGATAACCTCACAGTCCAGAATGACTGCTAGAGCACCAGCCATCACAGGTACCTTACTGGCAGCAGGATGGAGGGAGTCCTTTTAAGGACACTATCTGGAAAAGCCACATCCGTGGATATCTCATTGACCATGGCTGAACCACTTAGCCATATCAACCTCTAACAGGGTCATTTAGCTACTCTGGCTAAAAGTTTGGTTTCTGTTACCAAAAAAAGAAGGGCAGCATAGCAGTTACTGCAAGTAGTAGTAACTCTACCGTGAATGGGAGGCATGTGATATTATGAGGGCATGTGATGAGGACATATGATGCAAGAGGTCAGACAAGGCTTTTTTGAGGTAATGACAACTGACCAGAGAAGTAGGCATTTGCTAGGCTAGCAGGGAGGGGTATGAGGGAGAGTCCCAGGATGAGGAGAGAATAAGTGTAAATGTCTGCGACAGGAAAGGGCATGGTAAATATTTATGCTACACGGTGACATCATGCACCACATACTGAGAACTGTGGTAAGCTGGATTTTCTGTCTCCATCCAGACTCTCCCATAATGGGTGGTGCTGGAATTTCTCATTCCCCTTTCCAGTATGGGAGATGCCCAGATGGAATGGCCTGAGAAGTCCTTCAGGAACTTGGGTTGGTGCTAGTGCCCTCGGTCTGCATGAGGAGCAGCACCTTGAGCCTGATGGATAAAACAGAGTTGGGGCTGCTGAGAGACTTGACTTTGACCCTCAGCTCAAGCATTTCCTGCCTGAGTGACCTTGGCAAGGTACTGAGCTATTCTAAATATTATCTGTTTCCTCATCTATAAACTGAATGATACTACTGTCTAACTTGGAGGGAGGTCCGCTGTGAGGACCAACATTGCTCAAGATGAAAAAGCGCTTAGCCAAGTACCTGGTCCATTGAGAGTATCCACTAAAGAGTGGCTTGTGCTGTTTTTACTGTCATCTTCATCTTCATCACCTTTCCTCTCCTCCATTCTCTTTCGAATGACACTTTCTCAGTTTTTCCACGTTCAAATGTCAGGTATCTCATGGATGCATCCAGTGCCCAGCTTTTCTTCAGGAATGTGGGAGCCCAGAACATACCACTACTTTTTTCTTTCTTTACCCTTCCTTTTAAAAAGTGACTGGAGGATGTGCACAGTTGGATAGAGAATTGTACAACTTGGAGTTTAGCCTGGAAGCAACCTGAAGCTGCCCATGCAGACTCTTATATAGTAAGTGAAGAAACAGATCCAGAGATGTAGAGCTAGGTTGACAATGCCTAGGTGGCTTTTGTAAAGACATTTCCTCAGCTTAGACCACATGATGATGGGAAGTTCCCAGGCTGGCTTTATGTGCATCCATGGGTCAGTGAGACAGTCTGCACATATATAGACATCCATGTCGGGCATATGGGAATCTGAGAGCTCATGTCCATCCTTCTGTCTGATTTCTTTTTCTCTTGAAATCTGTCATCTTGGGTCATCAACATGGTGTATTTGGGGAGGTGGTGTGGATTCAAGGCAGTTAGTCCAACTCTCTTTCCCTAGCATCAGCCTTAGGTATACCCTAGTCACAAGGTACCTTCTTTAACAGGTTGGACACCAGTTACAGGCACAGCTTAGAGAATTTCATAAAGACTTACATACAGGGTAAATATCCTCATGCCCTAGTGGTGCTTGTGACCTAGCAGGGAAGAGGCATTAAACAAATAAGTTATGTAGAAATCATAGATGGGCTCAGAACTACAAAGAAAAAGTATAGGAAGACCTTGAGAGATCATCGTGTCCAGGGATATGGTTTGCCATTCCTGAGTTTTTAACCCACAAAGGATATTGCCATTTGGCTCTTACATTCTTTCCAACAAAACTCAGACATAACTTCAGAATCCTTCTCAACATGGCCCTCCAGACAGCCATTACTAATCAGTCAGACTTGGCTATCAAGACAAAATCTATTGGCCATCCAAGATTTGGCACATTTCCCAGCCCTCCCTCCACCATCCCTTTTTCCAGACAAGCATCTGGCCAAAGGCTGGAAGGCACATGGCTCAAGACTCCAGCCAGAGGCCCCAAGTGTCCGGCTTGTCAGGTTCCCAGCTCAGGCTTCTGTACACCGTCTGTGACTGTTGGGTGGATGATATGTCGTCAGGGGAACTGACTCCCAAGTAGTAGCATCTGTGGCTGCTAATGATCTGATCTAAATATGCTGTGTTCTATTCTGAAGCTCATTCTCAGAGGTCCAACCTGTTGAGGGCACTGCAAGCTGTAATTTCTGTTCCTTCAAAGCTCTGATAGGAAAGTGGTTCTTTGTTCTCATGAGTTATTTCTTGAGGAAAATACATGTTTTGTGGAGAGTTTGAGGACAGTCTTAAACTGAGGACATCACCACAAAGGCCTGGTCTCTCATTTTCCTTCTCATGTGCTTAAATGGGTGAGTCAAAAAGAGGTGTTTCCTGCTTGGCTGAGATGAAGCTTCCAGAAAGAGAGAGAGAAAGGGTAGCTCTCCTTTCAGAGGCTGTCAAGTCCGGCAGTTGTGCAGGACTGAACCTTGGTATTTATTTTACAGTTCATCAAACATTTGTAATTCTCAGGGCCCCCCATGCATTTCATATGACAGGCTGTGATTCAACACAAATGCTTTCCTAAGGAAATGTGCATTTATCATTCCCTTAATGTTCGTGTCTCCACCATTTCTTTCCCATCGTATGAAAAAAATGTTTAATATGTAAAAGACTTTACTTGAAGTGATCCCTCATTTTAGGCTCAATTTCTCACCCCTTGATACATATTTTCTGAACTCTTAAGAAGCACTGGAGGAACTCACAAGCTTCCTTTTGGAATAGTGGCCACCATAACCATAACTAGGATGAAAGAATCAGAAAAGCATGCTTGTACTATTCCTATTTCCTTAAATCGGGAGACCTTTTGGGATAAAACTGCTTGAAAAATGAGTGTTGGAGAGGTTGGGTCTGCTCTTCATGGACATTCTCCAAATTATTCTGGAGTTGTCTCTGAGATCCAAGGCATTTTGTTGGCTTATGTCTATCCCTTCTGCCGTTTGCTGGGCTCTATCCACAGGTGCAGGGCCGAAGCCCTCGTCTTAGTGCATATGAAGAGAGAGCCTTCTTCCCAGGGCTAAATGAATGGGGAAGGCAAAAGGTTCAAATGGGACCCCAAGATGTCTGGTTTAGTTATTTTTGTGTCTTCTAGCACTTCCAATGTTATAAGCTCTAGAGAGAAAGAGAAAAGTCTGCTGTCTAATTTCCTAGTGTTCATGGCCTTTGCTGTGTGAGTTGGGTTGAATTTGTACCTTCTAAAGTTAGGCAACCCAGCTCTACAATTTATTATCTATGGGACATTATATAATTACTTACCCTCTAGGTTCCATTTTATTTTTCATCTATAAAATGAGGATAATAAGGGTACTACTGGGTTGCTTTGATTTGGTAGGATAATGCAAATAAAAGGCTTAAAACAGTGTCTGGTGACAAGTTCACACACAATAAATGTTAGTCTCTATGATGAGAAGTAAGTCTTGAAAATTATGTAACTCCTAGATTTGGTATTTAATACACGGATAATGTAATTTCCATTTCAGATTAGAAAAATGCTTTTCAAAACATCACATGCTCTAATGGCAGTCACAAACACAGTGGCATTAAACCACAGCCTAATAGTCTCAATGTTGAAAAATAGGCAAGTATGTCTCGTAAATGTTCGTCTTTTCCCACATACCTGTAATTTCAGTTTCTTGCCTGTACCATTGAGAAAGCTATTATGTCTTATTTTATGGGTTAACTGACTGCCTTTTCATTGTTCTTAGAATATCAGCTTTATTTCAAATGCACAAATCCTTGTGCATGCTTTCTTAACCATCAGTAAAGGAAACAATGTGCTACAAAACAAGAAAAATTGACTTTAAAAACAGAACATTCTTCTAATGGTCTTACCTTTATGTACAGAAGGGTTTCTCAACTTTGGCACAATCGGCATGTGGGCTAGATAATTCTTTTTTGTGGGGGCTATCCCCTGCATTGTAAGATAAAGCAGCATCCCTGGTCTCTACCCACTAGAAGCCAATATCTCTGGCTCCCTCCCCTCACCAGTTTTAACAACCCCAGATGTCCCCAGAAAGTCCTCCTCTACTAGGAAACCATTGGTGTGCAAGAAGGAGGAATTGGGTCTTGGAAATGTGTGTTTGTGGCCACTGAACAGAAGAACCTCAGGTCTAGCATTGCAGGAAGTTGCCAAACTGCCTGCATGGGCGTGGTGATTCCCAAAACATGTGCTCACAGATTATCTGTTGATACTCTGGATTCAGACAGCAGGTTGAATAATCAGCACCGTAGCTTAATTTGGGGAAATTACATGGCTTTAGTTTTATTTCCCTCTTTTTCTCCCAGTTTTGGTTTTTCCATTTGCCAATAGTGATCAAATGAAGTTTTACAGTTAATCTTGACTTTTTATGTAATGATTGCTTTTTTCTTTTCTTTTTGTTTTGTTTTCCTATTTGTTTTTCAGCTCCCTCAGGCACAAAAGGTAAACTCTTTTCCATAACATTGCAGTCTTCCCCAGAACTCACGAATTGTGCATGTCTCCATGATTTTGTGCATTCAGTACTGTTCATGACCAGTGAAATGGTTTTCCTCTTAAAACTTCAAAAGCCTGAGGTTGGGCAGGAGCAGAAAGACCACCAGACTCATCTGTCCACTGTCTCCCTGCCAAGTTTGTCCCATCAAAGAACCCTATTGTGGCCAGTAGTTTGGGGGCAACTTGCACCCATACATTTTGCTAAGAATTCTCAAATAATAGGTCAAAGGTCAGTTTCGCACATTCCTTTAAACACAGCATTCCAGGTCTTCCCTGAGGTACTTTCCCAGGGATACAGCTAATGTGAATAATTTGTAAGACCCAGTGACTAAGTTTAGATTCTGGGCTCTTAAGCCAAATATCTGAAGACTCCCCGTGGGTTTCATTAATTGCAAAATCAATAGCTCCTTTGCTTGTCTCATCGCCTGTACCACCTGGAGAGAATTAGAGCAAAGTTCTTGCCAAAGTCAGACCCTTTCACTGGTCCTCATTGTCTGTCTGAGATGATCTGGTTTCACCATGTAGAATGTTCTCTGTCTAGTAAGATTCCATGTGATTGCCATGCTGGCTTTGCTATGTTGTCCCCATGGCATGTCATTGTATCCTAAGGACAGTTACAGAAGAAAACATGACACATGATGCCTGCTGACTTGTTCTGGGATATTTCACAAACACAAGCAAGATTTCCAGAAGACACAGTGATTTCTGGGGGCCAGATGTGGGTTGGTTTTGTTTCAAGAGTTGAGGTAAGGCACCTCCCGAAATGTAAGCAGTACCTCCCAAGCTTTCCAGTTTGGAGCAAAGATGATTTGATTCCTTCCTGTTGAGAGAGATAGCACAACTGCTCTACAAAAGACAGTCTGTTCAGACCATATGGACAACCAGAGGCCTAGAAATCATTACACAATTACTCAAATATATTTGAGATATTTAAACAAGGCGAGACATGCTAGTGTGTGACTTGGCTTGTGGTAATGTTTGATTACACTTCAGTGCCATCACAAAAAGACTGAACACTTCATTAAAAGTTCAAGTATTTGAGTAGAACAACAGCTTCCAGAATAAATATATGGTCAAAATTCCACATTATCTGGAAGGATCGGCATCTTTAATAGGTCATGCTTTCTTAATTGCCCACACTTGAAATTTCTTTGTAAAGAGACTTAATGAATTCAGTGCCTAAAACTGGACTGGCCTCAACATACTGGAATTTATTCATCAAGCTCCCACTGAGCCATATACAGAAGCATTCTGTTGTAGAAGATTCCTCATGAATTTGAGGTGCCATCAGCCATGGAATTTTAAAACAAGGTTCGAAACAAACCAACACAGAATATGGTAAGAACAAAAGTTGCTGGGACATATGATTCTTCAACAGCACTTAGCTCCCTTCCCTCTTTCCTTCTGTCACTCACATCACATGCCGTGCAAATAGAAAGTTTGGAATTGAGGAGGATGCCCCAGTGCCTTTCTGAAAGACGCTGGACCATCCAAGGGCTTGCTGTGCAGCCCTGTGTCACAAGGAATAGCTCTCTCCCCCTCCAGTTCCTCACCATGGATACAAATCGTCTTTTTGTTAAAATAGAGAAAGGTATTTACCTTAAAAATTATTAAGAGCCCTGCATGAAAAATGGTCTCAGAACTCCTTGGAGTCATTTCTGGGCAATTCAGCTCTTTGGAGAAGGATGTAAATTAAACCTTAGGGATCTGGGCTGGAAGGAGGAGGGCAGCTGAGGAGGGTCACACCGCAGGTGGAAGGCACCCTGCCTCAGGGCAGCTTGTCTCAGTTGCTGGTGAATGAGTATCAGTGCCCCTCTCCATCCCCAGTGTTACTTCAGTGGCACCTGCAGGACACTCTTCTGGAAATACGAGATTCCTAAGAGCATCAGCCCTCCCTCAAACTCATTGTCCTGCTGCGTGACCAGCAAGGAATATGGTGGGTTGCATCCCAGCCTCCATCCATTTGTGCCCATGGGCGAGTTAATTAACTTCTCTAAGCTTTAGGATTCTTTTTATTTAACAAGAATGATAGACTAGTTTTCCAGTTTTGTTATGAGTTATTTCTCTTACTTGTGCCTAGCACAGAACCTGCCATGTACTAGACACTCACGAAACTTAAGAGTTTCTACTACCATTTGCATGTCTTGGCTCCTGATGCTCTAGAGCAGCAATCAAGAGAACATATGAGCAGATCATATGGGATGTGGTGGTCTGGGGCCTCTACAGTGATTTGTGCTTCTGACTCAAGCCTAGTGAATAATCAGGAGACGGCAAAAGTGCTGTGAAGATCCATGATGCTCCTCTATTTCATTAAAAACTCTCATTACCTGACTTCACCTTTTATGTGGAGTCAGAAGGAAATGCAGATTGGGCTTAAAACCCCAAGAAAGCAAAGGCTTCCAGGAACAATTGTTTTGAGACATTTCTTCCCAAAGCCTTTGACGTTACCCATAGATTTCAACCAGCCATGGACATGATTATAATGAGCCCCTTCCAACCCCCCAAGAGTTTGTTGTTCTGGGGGTAAAAGGGAGGCATCTCCAGCTGTTACGTCTTTGGCCTGCTTTTCACATGAGGTCATGGGTGCATACATTGGACCATATGGTGTCTGCATTTGTCCTGTGTTTTTGTTGGAATCTCTCTTTGTATCATCTGCAACTGTTTTCTCCATAAATATTTTAAATAGTTATGTCTCTGTAAACATGCTTACTTTAATCTCTTAGCTGATCTATCACTGAAAATGTCCCATTTGGGTGTCCCTCATATGTATGGTAGTCATTAATGATTGTTGGCTAGAAGTTATGGTTTTCATAATTCTGACATTTTGAGGGTCTTTCAAAACTTATCTTCTCGCTTATGACTATTTGCTAGAACAATGGTTTGCAAAAAGAATTTCATTTTGTTTTTACTGTGATTCATTTCTAGACTCTGTAAATTGCTGTCACATTGGGATAGTACTAACTGATGTTATGCCTAATCAGTATTCAATATTTTCACCAAATGCAGTGAAGTATCCTGAAGTTTTGGTTAAAAACCATGTAGCAATACAGACCTGATGCCCTCAAGGCATCACAAATCTGTTCTTTTTAGTGGAAATTGAACCACTTTCTCCAGTGGATTGATTGTCCTACATTGAACAATGAAGAAAGGTCCATATGTAAGAAAGGTTTACCTTTTTTTTTTCTTACATGGAACTTCTTGACTTCTACAGAAATATCTGGGAGATCCGATTTTATAATAACACAGCAGAATTACCCAAAACCATTTGCAAGTGTACTTTCAATTGCCATTCACAGCAAAAATAGTCCATTTTTTTCAAACTGCATATTCATTCAGGTGGGTTTTGTCTACGGAAACAAAATATCAATTGTTCACTGCATGATTAATCATTGTAGAGTGGGGCCTTGAATACTTAAAGGCAAAAATACTCTTGGGGGAATTACAAATTTGGCTGTGTACGTGGGTTAACTCACCCCCCCGATCTGTACCCCCTTCCCTTTATTTTGTGCTGCCTTCTCACAACTTTGGAGTATGTCAGAGACCTTTCCTTGAAGGTTTCTAGAGTGCTCTGTCTGGCCCAGCACTAGATTAGTTAATATCAGTCTGAGAATTCTGAGCAGCATAAGCATTTTTCTCAAAACCATAGTTAAAGAAAACCACATCTCTAATCCTGTTTGGGACAGCAATTGATGCATTCAGGGCTGCACAGTATGGCAAAAGGATCCCTGTTTAATAGCCCAATGACATGTTTTGTTTCCTGTTAGGAATAGCTAACTTGCCTTCTTGAACAAACACAGCAGGGCTCAAGATCTGTTGTTCTACGCCTGCTGTGATATTCTGTGCTGCTTAACTTGTATGAGGACTCAGGAGTGCATAAATTAGCTTCTTAAATGGAGGTCGATTTGGGGGTTTTCTTTCAGGATGGAACTGGCTTATTAATATCCCCCCTGAGTGTCCATGGGATCCGGAATCCATTTGCATTTTCTTTGTGTCCTTGTTTATATTATATTTAGGAGGGATAAATGGAAGCATTCATTTCCCTAAAGTTTTTCTTCCCCTTTTGCTTTTTTTCCTCCCATTCTTTCTTTCATTTGTCTCATGCTTTAGGTCCAAACTTGTGCAAGTAGAATCTGGCCTGTTCTTATCTCTGGGTAATCAGATTTCAGCAATCATGGGGCATCATTTATCATTCTTCGCCTCATTTAACTTCTGTACTTTGAAATGTTGAATTAACTGTCATTGAAAATAGAAAATTGAAAGTTTGCAAAGCTGCTGTTTTCATAGGACTGTAGGTCTAGTGATTTTCGTGTTCCATTACAGTTATATAACCAGCAAAATCCATGCAAATCAAGTGTGAAACTGAGAGGTGGTAACTATTTACATTTGGTTCTGGTTTATGACTCATTTGCTTTTACCTTTACATGTCTTGTGTGTGAATTATTATATCTTGTTTTGATAACCCTGTTTTCCCCCTTTATAGTTTACTGTTTTATAGGAACATGTACAGGCATCTTTTATAGGCATCCCCGAGAAGGGGCTGTTAAGATTGACTACACTGAGTCTGTAAGATGGTAGCTGCCACTCGAATTAGTAGATCTGCTCTGTGAATAAGGCCAGGGAAGAAGAAACCAGAACAAGTCTAGCCACTGCAGCTCTCCCATGACCAGTGTGATGAAACTCTGGAGATCAGAGTCACAGCATATTGCTGAACCAGGATGATTATCACAGAGCCCCATACTTTGTTCCCCAGTGTAGTTCTGTGTGGGTATATTGGTGGCAGTTCAGATTAGCTGACGAAGAAGGTGTAGTTTGCCCATTTCATATCCATGTGAGTGTTGGCCAACCCCTCTCCCATAGCCCTCTCCAACTCTGTGTTTGAGACCATTCGTATAAGAATGCAAGACCCCCAGATTCAAAGTGCATGGCTCCCCACTGGTGGGAGGGCTGGCAGAGCATATGGATCAATGTGGGGCCGTGGAGTTCCGTGCGGAAGCAGGATGCTATTTGCCTTTCTTGTTTGAAAAAGCTAATTGGTTAATTTTAAACAAACTCATAATGTATGTTTACTTGTATATCTGGAAAAAATGTTCAGGTTTCATCCCATTTTCATATAAATTGGAACTTTCATGGGATTTTGTAACAAGGATAAAAGCAAGGTAAGAACCAGAATTCAATTATGAAAAGATACATTCTTTTTTTAGTTTTTAGCTTTTACACTCTTAGGCATGAAAATTGGTTAAAAATGAAACACAAAGCCAAACCAAAACAAAACAAAATGAAAAACCTCAAAGAATACATTGCTAGTACATATGAAGAACTTTCATACTTGCGTGTTTTAACCCAATAATCCTCTTTCGTAGAAATAATGTAACCTAAACCGGTCAGTGACTTGCAGTTTTACCTACAGTGAGGAAAGGAAGAACCAACATACCCAGCAATAATAAAGTAGTGGCAAAAGTCACCCAAGTTCCAAAGGATAGGAAGACATTATAAAATTGTGGTCAAAATGAAATTGAACAATATAAGAAAATAAATTAGTTTTAAAATCAGAATATAACATTTTATGTACATTATGCTTTTAGTGTGTGTGTGTGTGTGTGTGTGTGTGTGTGTGTGTGTGTGTAAACATACAGATGTACAAAACAATACTGGGAAGAAATGCATAGGCATGTCTCATAGTGGATATTTCCTTTCTGAGAGGAGAACAAGTATTTTGCTTTATTCTTAATACAGTTTGGTACTTTTCAAACCCTGTGCGGTGAACATGTATTTTTATAAGTAACTAGTTATATTTATAATAATAGTGTACTAACTGTATTACTCATAAATAGTGAACTAAGTGTATTACTCATGAATGGACAAACAAGGCTTAGCCTAATAATTGTTTGCTGAGCCTAACTCACTCCAGAAACAAATGAAAAACTGGGAAATCCAAACTCAGTTTTATTTTTATTTATTTATTTTTTTAAGATTTTATTTATTTGACAGAGGGAGAGAGAGAGAACCCAAGCAGGCGGAGCACAGAAGGAGAGGGAGAAGCAGACTCCCTGCAGAGCAGGGAGCGGGGCTCGATCCCAGGACCCCAGGACCACGACCCAAACCAAAGGCAGACGCTTAACCGACTGAGCAACCCAGGCGCCCCAAACTCAGTTTTAAAAACACATACAAACACATAGATTCTTGGTACAGACAGCTGTGATCAGAAGATGTGATGTCCTACATAGAACAAATCTAAAAAGTACATTTGTTTATCAAAACTCTTCACTTTCTAACAGAGAAATCATCTTTGGTCTTTCGTCAAAGGCCCAGTCCACGTGAGATGCTTAGAGCAACATGGATCTGAGCCTGTGGTCCACGGAAGTGCAGGGGCACAGTCGAACCCGGGTGGCTACCTACCCTACTATAATCGCATTTGGAGGTGCTGCCTCTCCTACTCACGGTTCAGTGCAGGGCTTGTTGGAAGGAAAGACTACCTTGGCTTTCAAATGGGAAGAATGGAGCAGAGGAGTGTGACCTTTACCCCATTCTGTTCCCGCAAAGTCCAGCCCTTTGTGGTGTGCACGAGTGACAGAATGGGGCCGTCCCACTCTTATGACAGAGGGAAGAGAGCCCAATTGTCCAAAGACCAACTACAGGGTTGGCTGGAAGTGGAGTAGAGACCCCACACTGCCAGTCCTGCCTAGCAAACTTGGGCCGAGGATGCCATCACCCTAAGCCTTGGTTTTCTCCTTGTAATGGGAGACTCTCCTGAGAAGCGCATGAATAGAGCTTGCCAAGACCATCCACACTGAGTGCCCAACTAGAGGGGAAGCCAGTCATGGAAGGAGGAAGACCACCCATCATGCTAGTAGTATACCTTGTTTAATAGAAACAAATTTGACACAAATAAATTATAAATGGTTTTGAAACACTGATGTAATCTGATGTTCTCAAAAAAAAAAAGTAGGTATTTTTGTAAAGCCAAAAACCAAGAATTGATTTAAAGATCCCTAGTATCTCAGTGCTTTCTAGTCCCAGACTTAATGTTTAGTGTCTTGAGAATTCAAAGTCTTTAAAAAATTCTCATGTATTTAAGATACATGAATGTCTTCTAGTATTTATTTAAATCAAGCATGACTATAAAATATGACTGTCTTGAGGTGTTAAAACAATAGAAACCCTACTCATAACATTACTAAAATGAAACTGCCTTTCCTTTTGAAAGTCAAAGAAACATCTGAGTAAAACAATGGAATTTTAAAAGATTGTTTTCATTATAATTGTTCTTACCTCCCCAAAGAAATATATACACCTTTTTTTCTTCTACATAGAAAGGAAGGCAGAGAATTGTGAAGAGCTATTTCACAAAGCCAATGAATTTGGCTGTGGTGGCATTAATGTCAGCATGACTTATATCAAGCCTAGGGACTGTCTTGAAGAGGACGTCAGAGGACACCTGATGTTCTGATTTCCTTGTTTCTAGATGCCATTCTCCAGGGCTCGCTTATTGACCCAAGGGCAATCATGAGCTCAAAGACTTGCCATTTTGAGGGTTCCTCTATATTTATTAGTAGATTTAGGACAGCTGTATCCATCACTTGACACACTAAGATGTATTTCCTGAAAGCAGTATATGAATCTACACTTCATTGGTCAAGACCCTGGAAGAGAGAGTATCATTTAGGGGACACCTGCATGGAATACTTTAATGAAGGAAAGAATTAGGGAACCCAAAAGGTGTGGGATTCCATGAGAAAAGCATTTATTTTGTGATTGCATTACTGTGTTACTGTGAGTTCTGTAAGAGAGAAGAAGTGAGAGTGGACACACAGTAAAAAACACCATTCATTCTGACACAGGGCTAATGAAAATCAGTACAATTCATTGACTCATCTGGAAACCAAATCTATGTCAAAATGTAAATCTAAGACACGTCTATATGAAATCAATGCCAAATCACTGTCAATGATATTAATCTGACTTTATGGGTCTTCATTGGAGTGATTTTCTGTGTGGCAGGTATGGGACAAAAATGCCATGAATTACTCAGGAGAACCCACACGTGCGTGCGTGCACACACACACACACACACACACACACACACCATACACTCACAGGCAGAGCCTTGCCTTTCTTTAGTTTTTTGTGGGTTTTTTTGGTATAATGTTTTCATACAAACTATTCTAATTTTCACTGACAGAGTTGATCTACCTTATCACTTCTGCCCACTACCATGAGATTTTAATTTTAATAAAGCAACTGCCTTTACAGTTTTTTCTTTCTAAACGGAGTCATGTACTTGTTGGTTTGGTCATAGTTCAGCTGGCTGATTCTTTTTCCAGTCATGTTATTAGCTGGTCAGACCCCCAGCTAATGGATCTAGATTCATTACAAACCCAAGTGTAGCCAGGTTCCACCAGAACTTCAGGGATGTCTCTGTGTGAGCTTTCAGACAACTCACACCAGAGGCTTCGACTGAAATGACCCTCTGGGGTTAAACTGGAGCAGTTGTTCAATTCTGCACAGCAACAGGGCTAACAAGTTCAAAAACAGAAAGTTAGACGTTTATCCCTTCAAATTCACTGGAAGGATTTTGGAAAACCCAACCTAGTTTCATGAAGTAGAAAAATGTCAGGCAAAGGACTCATGGCATGGTATGGATTTTCTTTTTCCAGAAACGACTCACAGAATTGAACCACTTGCTGAGTCATGAGCCCTTGTGTGCTTGGATTGGACCCATCCATGTTTGCCCAGGCCTGGGATGCAGTACCTAATTTGGAGGCTGGGTGCTTCTGCACCATCTGTCTCTTCTTCCCCAGCCCCTTCCTCCCGGCAGCTTCCTTCCCGGTCTGCTTCCTTCCTAACCTCACTCCATTTTCAGAATTTCAATAACCAACCTCTCCCCACCCCCAACTGCTTCCTAAGGCCTTCTGTTTAACTATTACAGCCACGATATTCTATCATGGGATAAAGGAATAATATTTTTTCTCTTTTGATAATGCAGTTCAAATGGAGAGATGGATTGTTCTAATTTAGTAGAGCAATGGGTGAATTCCAGAGGAACTAATCAACTCTTCTCCCCTCACCTAGAATGGTCCTTATAAGAGCATATGTACTTGTTGGATGTGCCAGGCACCGTACTGGGTGCTTTACATCTATAATTCTACTTAATCCTCCCAAGCAGAATGGACAATATTCCTACTTTAGCAATGATTAACGTGGTTCACTGCACTCCAGGCTCCTTAAGGCAAAACGTGATGTTTGCCTTTGTCCTTCACAGGAAGGAGGTTGAGGGAATAGTGATTGGGACAGGGCCTCTAGCATCTGATGGGTCAAGGCCTAAATCCCCACCCTGCTGCTCTCTGTGAACCAGTGCCAGGTACTTTGCACCTTTATTTCTTCACCTACAAGATGGGCATGGATACTTTGCAAGGTCTGTGTCAGGGTTAAATCTAAGGCTACATAAATATAAAAACATTTAAAGCAGTGTTTTTTAATAGCAGGCTGTGCTTGGAAACAGATACGGATGAATGGATGATGGATGGATGTTGGATGGATGTTGGATGGATGGATGGGTGGATGGATGGATGGATGGATGGATGGAAGGATGGATGGATGATGGATGGATGTTGGATGGAAGGATGGATGGATGGATGGATGGATGGATGGATGGATGGATAGATGGAAGGATGGATGGGTGGATGGATGGATGGATGGGTGGATGGATGGATGGATGTTGGATGGATGGATGGGTGGATGGATGGATGGATGGATGGATGGATGGATGGATGGATAGATGGATGGATGGATGGATAGAAGGATGGATGGATGGATGGATGGATGGATGGATGGATGGAAGGATGGATGGATGGATGGATGGATGGAAGGATGGATGGATGGATGGATGGATGTTGGATGGATGGGTGGATGGATGGATGGGTGGATGGATGGATGGATGGATGGATGAGTGGATGGATGGATGGATGGATGGATGGATGGATGGATGGATGGAAGGATGGATGGATAGAAGGATGTATGAATAAAAATGACTTAATAAGTTTGGGTAACCTGCTCTGGGATTTAATTCCAGATGCTCCTATAGCTGATTCTCCTCTCTGTGCTGCTTTCCAGAGAAGTCACAGTGGTCAGCTAAGCTGTTACACGAGCATTCTGTCCCTACCAGCGGCAGCAGTACGTAAGCGCCAGGTGCTCAGAACCTCCTTACAGTCTCACCACACCGGTGCAGGCACAGTATGCACACATACTGAGTGAAGGAGCCAGGAGCAAGCGGAGGCCCCAGGATATAAAAGGACAGGCTTGCCCAAATCCTGGTACCAAGTCTCGGTGACTCCTTTTCCTCCTTGGGCCTTGGTTATAAAATAAATAAGAGGGCAAGATTGGAATCTGTTCTTTCTGGGATCATTTGCTGAGCACTTCCTATGTACCAGATCTATGCTAAATGCTATGGAGAAAAAGAGGGATCTTCCCAACTTCTACCCTAGAAGTTTACAAACCCTCCAGAATTTTCAGTTTTTCTTCCAGCTACAGTGTTCAGTGACTGCTGTATTAACAGTTTGCACAGATTTGGTCCTAGATGGTATCTTAGGTTGTAGAGTAAATATGATTATCTTTGTAGTGAAGTCTGAGAACATCTGGTTCCCATTTCCACTTCGTTAGAGAAGGTTTTATGGAGGAAGCAACGTTTCAGGGGGTCTTTAAACAGGGGGAAGGTTTTATCCCAGGCCCCAAAGCTCCGACAGTTGACTGTATTTTCAGGCATCTATTTGGGAGGTGTCTAAACCATGTTTGTGAAAATATAAATGCTCCACTATGCTGGGGGGCGGGGGTCAGTTATGTGTCATAGCCCATAATGAATATTAGCCAAAATCGATTGCCCCATGGTAATTTCTATTGTTAATTATTCTGGGACAGTCTTGAAATAAGCATGTTGTACCCTAATAAACAAAAAAAGCAGTTTCTTAAAACAGCTTTCAGATATGTCGATCTGTAATATACTCTTCCCCATGGGTTTACTTGTATATGTGTCCCTGACCAAAGACCGCATCTCCCCTCTGTCTAGATGTTTACTCACAAAACATTTTCCCTGCTTAATGGCATATTTCAGAAACACTGGGAAAAGAGGAAGCAACATAAAAATTTTCCCGAATAATAACAACTTTATTAGAAGAAAGTCATTTTGAGGGGGTGGAGGGATGGGTTAGCCTGGTGCTGGGTATTAAGGAGGGCACGTACTGATTGGAGCACTGGGTGTTATACGCAAACAATGAATCATGGAACACTACATCAAAAACTAATGATGTAATGTATGGTGATTAACACAACATAATAAAATTTAAAAAAAAAGAAGAAAGTCATTTTGAGATCCTCATACAGATGTTCCAACATTATCCAACACTGTCACTCACAAAGTTGTCTTCAGGTTGTTAAGAAGAGAAAAAGAAGACAGACAAATTCAGCAGTTGAGTTCATACAAGATACAAAGTTCCAAGAGGGAAATCTGTTTACTTTTGTATTTAGACAACTTAAAATACAGTAACTCTCATAAGAATTCAGGTTCTCTAAATCTCAGATGCAAGTAATAATGATTCAGTAAGAAGCAGAAATGTCTTGGCTAAAAGCAAAATATCACTTATGGAGCATTCTCGAGAACTGAGTGACTGCACTTTACCAAGACAATCAAATGCAAAGCGAGGGGAAATGTTACTTGGAAGATTTACTTATTCTTGTTTCTTCTTATTTTCCCCTGCTACTTTGTTAATGCCTTATATTATTTAGGATTCAGGCATCTTCCACAAATGTTGAAAGATGCCGGTGCAAATGAGAATCTAAACAACGGTTGGTGTTCTTAAATTGTCTAGATTTTAAAAGGGTAGCAGTTCATCAGAGTAGCATCATAAAAGGCAGATAATCCATATTGCTTACATTGAAAGAACCAGCTCTTCAATTAAAAATAGTAATGCCTACTTTTTCTAAACCTCTTATATAAAGAACATCTGAAATACTGATAATGAAGCATAATATGTTTAACTCAGAATATAAAAACTTTATTCTCATAGCATTTTCATGTCAAAGTATTACCATAGTTTGTTTAAAGGACTATTTTGATCTTTATGCAAAAAGATTTGTTTGATTAGGATTATTATTATTTTTTAAGGCATTAATATCCATTGCAAGAATATGCTGTTGGGTGATTTTATTTATAAAATTCTGTTGGTAGATGAAAATTCATGGGGATGTCCTTTTTATTAAAATTTTCAACCATACAGAAAAGAGATAAAAAAAAAAAAGATGAAAGATACACAGATACACTACCAAAGGTGATTTAGAAATCTTTTGACTTTATCACTGGAACAAGCTATTCTTTCTCTCCTCATTTCAAAGAGGGTTTTTAGGTTATTGAACAAGTGAATTTTTAAATATGCATATGTGTGTGAAAGCCTCTCATTTAAAACTGACCACTGTTGAAACAGCTAGTAAATTTCATGATTATCACTAATAGTTGTGGAGATCTAAATGAGAGTAAAATTCAGAGTCAGACGATATTAACATCAACCAAGCAGATAATGCTGATACTGTGCACTGATACTTTTCAAGCATAAGATGCACCAATAGGATTTAGTTTCCACGTTTCAGTGGCTTGCACCTGTTCTTCCTCTGGAGAGTGTCTGCATCTCCAGCCAAGGAGGTGTCTCCAGGACAGAAAGTTAAGGCTCATCCTTGAGTATGGCTCTTACTAGATTTCTTTCCCTGATCTCTGTTTAATATTGAAGATAAGGATGTTGGGATGAGGGAAGGAGTGGGAAAACTGGGGGAAGGGCCATAGATAGGCATCAAAAGGGTAGATATAGAGGACTTTTTGGTCTGCGAATAGGAGACAAGGTCCAGGGATTTGCTCCTGTGGAGGGTCTCTATATGGCCATATACTCTGCTCACATCCCCTGTTCCAGGTCTCTGTTTCCCTGCTGTACTCCCTGGTGCTCTCACTAATTTGCAGAGTGTTATTCTGGTGGCTTTCTACTGTCAGCCCACCCCTTGCCATGGAGTGTGAAAACTGAAGGACATGGCTGCCATCTTGTTCCCATTGCCCCTCATCATGTGCTACCAAAAGAATGGCCCTCGGGGATTCCCAAGTCATTGGTAAACTTAAGCTCATGGAGAGAGGAAAGAGAAAACCTTCCCCTTCCCGCACTCCTTTGTCACATTCTCAGATCCTGCACACCTTAAAGAATCAATCTACTTTCAAAATGTATCATCTTCTATTTAAGGATGTACACAGCTGTGTTTTTTCACCTCTTGGTACTATTTTTTTTCCTCTGTCAAGCTACAGGTTATTAAAAGAACCATGAGTTTATATAGCCTGTCTTTGCTCCCACTGGGTGGGGAACTAAGTGACATTGCCTGCCTTTTAAGTACATTTTTATTGGTAAGGCTATCCTCTGGAAAAGGCTCATTTCCCAGGACCTTGTACCTGCAATTCATTCCAACTGCCACTAGATGGTGGCAGTGCCTTTTCATGGAGTGCAGGTTGGTGTTCATGCCAGGTGTTGGAAAACACAGTAGAAACCCAGCTGTGTACTCACAAATTATGTACACATGTATAAAATATTTATGTATTATGGCATACATTTATATGATGTACTCCATTAACACAGTTAGTATGTTGATTGACTTTAATAAGAAGAGAAAAACATATAAACATTAAAAGGGGCAACATATAGAAGAAATATAATCTTTGAGAAGAGTTGGTGAGTTGGCCTTTATTCTTGGCTTAGAGCCATTCTCTTCCTGAGCTGGGTTCCCCGTTTCTGCACAAACTTCTATTTGAACCCAAGCCTCCAGGGCTGAGCAGCGATGGCAGGAAGCTCTGCTGAAGACCACCTGTCAGCCCTCAAATGGGCTGTCAGCCATGCTGCCCTTACCTGGTTCAAATGCCTTTGGAGGGCCCGGCTCCAGCTCACCTTCTTTCTCAAGGGCTTGGTCCTTACCCCCAGGGGCCTCCAGTTACAGGGGACTCAGGGTCCTGCCACTGGTCCTGGCAAGCTTCCTGTGAATGGAGATGTGAGGGAGGCAACACAACAGGTGTCTTTCAAATTGGAGGCTCCCCAGGCATCCCTGTAACCACAACTGGTCCCAGTGGAAAGGGCCCTGCCAGGGCCCTGGCAGTGCCCGCAACCCGTCTCCCTTTCTGTCCTCTTTCCTGGCAGGTTCTTCCATCTCTGTCAGAGCAGACTCTGGCTCTGCAACTTCTCACTCAGGTTCTTTTCTCAAAGCAGGCTATTCGTTATCAAAATCTATTCATTATCCAAGTTTTACACAAAATCCTAATGACAATAATTTTGATGCCATCATAATGAGTCCTCATTTCTCCCAGAATACTGCCCACTGCCATTCAGTATTTGGGTACTTTAGGGATACCTAAATTTCCTCCCTTGTGGAAAGGACACACAACCACTCATCTTGAGGTTGCTGGGGCCATCCTCCCTTTGGCCTTTCCGGCCTCAGCAAGGTCTCCCCGTGGGGGTTGTACAAGGTACTTGGGACCACCTCAATGGGTATCTAGAACTACCTGGGTAATTTATGGTCAAGATGGGCACTTGTGCAATTCAGGATTCTTCTGTTATAAGAGTTACAATTCCAATCCTTGTTCATTTGGGCAAAAAGAAAAAAAAAAACATTGCCTCAAGGAACCCAATAATGGAAGCCCGCTTGTGTGGAGTTCAGCCTAGGGATGGAGGCATCCAGGGACTGGTTCCCTCTGTCCCTGTCCCCCTTCCTCACTCCCTCTCCCTCCCTCCCTGCCCCTCCTCCCCTCCCATCACACACACAGACACACACACACACACAGACACACACACACACACACACACACACACAGAAACACATTTCTTCTCCTGTCTCTGGGTTGACGTTATTTTCCCAGTCCCTTTTCTGTGGGGCAAGGACTTGGTTGTCAGGCTTTCTACTTTCTTCTACTTTCTACCTTCTTCTAGTCGTCCGCAAAGGGGAGTGGAGAGTTTTTCCTATTAACTCCAGATGGGGGAAAAAAAAAAAAAGCAGGTGGCCTGGGCAGGGGGTGTGTGATGTGTGATGTGTGTGTGTGTGTGTGTGTGTGTGTGTGTGTGTGTCCCTGTTGGCTCAGCCTGGGTGTGATGCCCCGTGACGTGCAAGATGGGAGAGGCTGGGAGAGGCTGGGAGAGGTTAGTTGCCAAGAGAACCTTGTGGAGGAAAGGGATGAAGAGGATTTCTCTAAAGAAAAGGGGTAATATTTGCACAAAAAAGGGGGGGGTGGAGAAAAGTACTGGGCAGTTTTTAAAAATGTCTCCCCCTTCATTGTTCCATTGATCCATCTTCTTAAGTTTAAAGCAAATGGATGAACTGCTCTGCAACAGGGAACTTGTCCCTGCCGTCATTACACTGTTTTTCAGGAAGCATTGTGAATCTGTCACAAAAACCCTGACAGGTATCAGTAACTCCTGGATGTTTTTACTTTAGTCTGGGGTAGCCCTGAAGAAGATGGCACCTCTGCTCACGTGATTAGGGCCAGTGCGCCCGGCCTGGCCAGCATTTCTCCCTCTGTCCCATTGCTTTTCTGTCTCCTCTGGGGGACTTGGGGTTCCTGGTGTGTAAGACCTGCGTCTCCTGCCTGGGTGTCTTCTAGCACATGGCATGGAACTTGGCACAGAAGCTGATGCTCAAGGAATGTTTCCCAAGGGAGTCAATGAATGATAATGACTAGACCAGCAGTGCCACTGGTGGAAAACGAACCAAGCATCAGGAGTAGAAGGTTCCCTGGCACCACTGCATGTAACTCACACATGAGTCCAAATGCATATTCATACAAGCCCACATGCATGATTAACTTGGGAAGCTGACAGGAAGCAGTCAATCTGTTGAGCAAGTTTGCGTTTTATAAACCAGATGTTTGGTATTATTATTCATCATTTCCTTTGATACCAGAACAGTCCCCATTATGTAGCATAGGAAATGAAGGATATGGAATAATATACACTTATTATACAACAGAGCGCCACAACCAACCATTTCGGAGGCCTGTTCAAAGCCTGGGCAAATGTAGTTGAATGGCAGTTCATTTTAGGATTCCCACTTGGACTTAAGTTAATAGGATTTTACCCAGATGGACCATGGTGACCTCCCTCTCCCATTCCTACCCTTTGGAACATGAATGTTGACTCTGTGTCTGCGTTTTTCTTGGAAGCCACGTGTATGAATCATAAGCAGCTTTTGCCTCAGCAGCTACTACAGGTTAGGGGGCAGAAAAAAGCAGGGACCCCCTAGCGTGTGGGGACAGAGGGAGTCTGGCCACGGTTGGCTCCATAACTCCTGCTTGGTGGTCTAGACACAACGCCTTTGCCCCTGGTTGCTATTTCCTATGGCAGGAGTACAGAAAGACTTTTGATTGTAAAGCACTCACAGTGCAAATTAACTTTCAAGTTGATGTTTCTTCTCCACAAAATGCTCAAGATTCACAGAACCCAGATCTGTGAGACTGGGAGAGATGGGGCTGGTGGGTGCAAAGGAATATCTTAATGTCACGCCCTAATATTCCCAGGCTCCACCAGCCCTCGTGGCCATACTGGTGAGCTGTACACATCAAGAAGGCTCCAGGTTAAAATGCTGGCCAAGCCAGCCCAGATCTGGGCCAGAACTGCCCCAGGAGAGAGAACATGTCCTCCCAGCACAGTGGCTAGACCGAGCTCATGGCAGTTCCTTTGTTTACCAGAGGCTGGTTAAAAAATGAGTGGTTTCTGCACACATGCAACATTATGGGGATTTTTTTTTTTTTTTGTAAGGTAATGATGGGCCGTAATTACTTTTGGAATTAGCCTCTGAGTGAAGTTGATACTATATGCTGGCTTAATATTTGGAAGTTAGTTTCCCATGATCTTGTATCTGTGCCAGAATGATTACCAGTGACTTATAACTGAGTCCTACCAGTTGCAGGAAAAAGCCTCATTTCTCATTATTGTCGGTGCTATGTTTTGATTTCATCCATGATACATGTTGGCATCGCTTGAAATTTTGATTTGAGTTGCAAAGTGGAAGTTGCCCGGGGTTATGGATCAGCTCAAATCAGTTTTCTGTATGGCGTTGAGGATTAATCAAGGAGTCGGGATATGGGGAGATCTCCAATCCTAAGAGAGGTGTTTATGTGGGTTGGTTCTGCCTTTGAAAATGGCCTTCCCTACCCCCAATGGTGGCCATAGGATACTTTAAGTATTTTTAGCAAGATGTTGGAACCATGTCTTCACAAACTGTCATTATCATCTCATGGTTAATATTATTTAGTTATTAATATTATGATGTAGTAGTAAGTTTGTTGTCTTATTCTCACACCCAAATTAGGCTGCCCCAAATAAGAGATTACATGATTACTGCGTGTATCACTCAGGGCTCTCCAGAGAAAGAGAAGCATAGGGGATAGATACATTTTTCTTTCTATCTGTAGTATATATATCATATATATGGAGTGGGGGAGAGAGAGCGATTGATTTGTAAGGAATTGCCTCGCACAGCTGTGGGGGCTGACACATTGGAAATCGGTAAGGTGGGTTGGCAGGCTAGAAGGTCCAGCAGGAGGGGATGAAGGCAGTCGGGAAGCAGAATTCCTTCTTCTTCTTCAGGGACTTGTTTTTTTTTCTCCTAAAGCCTTGAACTGATTGGAGGAGACATACGCACATTATGGAGGGTCATCTGCTTTATCAAAGGTTGCTTATTTAAATGTGAATCACATCTAGAAAGATACACTCAGGACAACATTTAGACTGGTGTTTGATCAAAACATTGGGCACCATGGCCAAGTTGACACATAAAATTAACCATCACACCATAAATTCCCAGCCCTCGAGTGAACGTGTGATTCTTGCCTCATCTTGTTAGTCATGGAGGAATACAGGTCCACCTTGACAGAGATGGCTAAAACATGGCCCCATCTGTCTCTGGTAGGAGCCCTTCCCTATGCCTACAAGCTTCTCTTGAGCTATCATGAGTACTGATGGTAGAAAGGATTGCCCTATAATAATGCTCCTTGAATTTTAATATGCATACTAATTATTGAAACATTCAGATTCAGAGGGTCTAGAGTGGGGTTCAGGATTATTCATTTCTAACACAGTCATGCTGCTGTTCTGTGAACCATGTTATACCCTATATACCTGTAGCTTGAAGAATCCATTGAAAGAACAAGATGGGTGGAAGATGGACTGAGTTTGATGATCTTTTCTCCAAAGGCCAGCCAGTCCATGGAGACCTCAGTCTGTGGGGGCTCTTAGGTTTTAGAATCTTCTCTTTAAAATGCCTCTTCCCAAGAGGATTGAGGGAACAATACCTGATTTTTGTATGGAACTAAAGCTATGGAGAAGTACTCACACAATCAGAAAACACTGTCCACTGAAGATAGTGGATTCTCATTCACAGATGGTTTCATGTGAGGCTAGAATGGGCCAACTAGAAAGGATCTCTCTCCCACCAGACTTGCTATGGTAATTTTGGTCCCTGTCAGAAGTGTCACATGCCTTGGTCTCACTCTGGACTCTGCTACTTACTAGCCACATGACCTTGCAGGCATGGAAAAGAAACCAGCATCTTTTGAGCACGTTCTCATGCCAGGCACTGTGCTGGGCAGTTTCACGTTTTATCTTCATGGCAACAATGCTGGGGAATAATTGGCATTATTTCCTATGAGGATATGGAGGCTTAACAAATACAGCTAATAAAGATTCAAAGCCAAGATTGTCTTGGGCCCAAGCCTACTGTGGTCCTGGACTGTGTTTCCCCATTTGTTATTGGGGCAGAGTAGGGTTCCTGCCTATCTCCGAACACTGTGTGAAAAGCAGATGTGATGCTGAGTCTCAATGCATTTGTATGCAATTCAGATGGTCCCAGAAGTGTATTGTTTGCCCTCCTTCAAGCGTTGTTATTCCAGGAGAAATATTTAGCTTCTTAGCAGTGATTTTAAGGATCAGATGATAAAGCTATTTGTTGTGTTTTGTTTTTGTTTTGTTTCCTGTCTGGGGCTGGCACACAGAGATGTGTAGAGGTACCAAAAGGCCTTGACTCAGCTACCTCGGGGAGAATAAATGATTCCAGATTCCATTGTTTCCAGCAGGGCAGGGGCAACTCATAAAACCCCTTATGCTCATGTTTTCTGATCCTCAATTTTCAGATTAAGGAGAAGCATTGGTATTGCACACAAATGTCTGCAAAGTAAAAGGATAAAATCAATCTGTGGTCATAAAATGAAATGAATCACTAAGATCCAAACCAGGCTTTCTTTGAACCCAAAAGGCTGATTGCAGTAACAGATCAGCTGGACTGACTGATGGCAACTGACTTTGTTTCCCTAGCCATGGACTGGGATCCTTATCTGCTAGTGAGAGTAGAGGGATGTTGCACTCTCTTCTAGGTTACCAGCCTAAGTAGGCAGTGGTCCATTCCCAATGGCCCTGGTCAGGAAACTATGAGCCAGTCAAGGACCATGGCCACCAGCCATCTGTTGTTTCCAGATCATTCCCGGGTAACTGACTTTTCTCTCCATCCAGCTTGCCGATGATCAGGGCCTCGTCCTGATGACCACGGTCGCCATGCCTGTGTTTAGTAAGCAGAATGAAACCGTGAGTACAGCAGCCATGTTCCTGTGTGATGCTAGGAAGGTTGCCATCTCAGACACCCTCTGACTCAAGCTCTGGTGACCTTTCTTATTTATGTTAAGTTAGGATGGGGGATCTATCACTTTTCCTCACTTTTAATTCTGTTGTTAGAATCACGACATCAAGAATAGACGAGCGGACTTCTGGGAGATGTCATGTGACAGTATGCAGCACTTTTCCCAAAATTAGTTGTGAAATGACCAATGGAAGGCAAAACCCAGAGAGAATCCTTGTGTGTGATTGGATGACCCCTCCCCGATGTATAGCGACCAGCCCTGTGTTAGTTTCCTTGGGCTGTGGTAACAGAGGATCACAAATATGGGGTGACTTAAAACAATAGAAATTTATTCTCACAGTTCTGGAGTCTAGAAGCCCAAAATCATGGTGTTGGCAGGGCCGTGCTTCCTCAGAAGGCTCTAGAAGATCCTTCCAGTGCCTGGATGTTCCTCGGTTTGTGTCAGCTCTGCCTCCATTTCCACATGGCCTTCTCCTCTCATGGGCCTCTCTGTCCCCTTATAAGGACGCCAGTTGTTGGATACAGGGCCCATCCTAAATCCAGGATGATTTCGCCTCGAAGGGATTACACCCTGTTTCTAAAAAGGGTCACCTTCTGAGGTTCCAGGTGGATTTGAACTGGAGAGAAACAATGGACAGTAGCAATTTGTGTCTTCCTCCAGGAGGTCTTTCTGACCCCTACCGTTTCAACACATCACGCTGACTTTGGAAACTGGGACCCTCCCTGGAGGCCTATTCCTTCACTTTGGTCCTTGGTTCCAACATGCTACTACAGGTGTGAGAGTTATTCCATCTTTCCCCCTGGGCGCCAGATGGCAGTGGAAATTGAGAGAGCAGTTAGGCTAAGTCTTTCCTGGAGAAAGCTTCCATAAAATAAACTGGTTAATGCTCATAACCCCTAGCTGCTAAAACTTTTGTGCTTCTACACGTTAATTTTGAATTTTCAGGAGGGAGAAGAGATGTCTGGTAGGGCATCTTGGTATGGGTGTGTGTGGAAAGGTACCGTAGTGAGCGTTTGGCCTGAGAAGCTACCATTTGTGTCCAGCAATATTTGCGGGTTGGGGTGCGGGATAGAAGAGGGGCCTCGTAGAAGTCTGGGTTAATCCTCAATCTCTGGAAGCTTCGAAAAGGCACCAGACGGTGACCTGTGGTGTGTTGGCTCCTCACTCGATTCTGCTTCTTCCAGCAAAGTAACTCATTATTGTTGTTGTTGCTTACTGTTTGTTTCTCAGCAGAGATCGAAGGGCATTCTTCTGGGTGTGGTCGGCACCGATGTCCCAGTAAAAGAGCTTCTGAAGACCATTCCCAAGTACAAGGTAATGCGTCACCTAATAGTCAAGGGCCAAGTGTCTAAGGTACTTTCACAGTCTGCCATAGTGGTAATAAAAACAGGAAGGAAAGAGCCCCCTCTACTCTCTTCCTGGTAGGAAGGACAGTAACAGTTGCGGCAGATCTGAGTAGGTCTACACGTGCTGCCCAGGTTTTTATGGGTCCATGGGAATCTGTATGTTTATGCAGGTCTACACAGGTCCTATATCTCTGATGGTCTTCTAAACCAGTCCTAACTCACCCCAATCTGAGGATCCCCTAAAATATGTTACTTCTTAGCAGGAACCCAATGAGGCACAAAGAGAAATGGTCTCTGACTCTATTGCTTGAGTGTCCCCTCTATCTTGGAAGGTAATTGTGTACATACCAATTAATACTCTTTTCCTAATCTAAATTAAAATCCACTAAGACAATCGTAAGTTTCTTCTTTTTAACTCTGGGTGTAATCAAGGGGGTGGAGTAGGTAATTCTGGAACAAAATTACCAGCAAGCCTTAGTGGGCCACTGCTATGGGAGCCTCGACCAGCATAAAAGCATGGCAAGGTGAGGGAGCACAGATGGAAGGGACTCAGAACGGAGTGGACACGCCTGAGCCCTGCTCTGCGTGTGAGGCCAGCCCTACCTCGGGGAGAGAGGGAGGTCACGCTTGCCCCTTTATCCGGCCCACACTGCATTCCTGGCACTCTGTTCCCAGCACTGTTCCTTCAGTTCATTTAGTTCTTCTACATTTGGGACAGAGGTGGCTCTTGTGGGCCATCCCAGTGCTGCCACCCTCAGCCAGGCCTAACTCTGTCCCCGTGAGAACAGGCATCCCCAGCTCCAGGTGACTTCCCAGCTGTCTGCGGACTGGATTCTGCCCCATCTGGGGCAGGCGGGCCCCACACAAGCATCCGCCCCAAGCTGGTGGACGGCACTGGCCCCTGCGCTGATGATGGCAGAGGGGTGGCAAGTCTCCACGAAGGTGACTGGTCGCAGTAGCCATCTTGGGGTCCACGAGAATGACATCAATTGGTCCTTATGTCCTCTGGCTGCTCAAGGTACACTGCTGTGGTTAGATCAGCACTTGAGTGAAAACAGAGCAATGGACAGAGCACTGGACATACCAGGGGCCTGGTTTCCACCACAGCCAAGCTCCAGGCTCCAGGTCCTTTCAAGCCGTGTTGTCCTAACTCAGCTTGTCCTCGTACCAGCTGCACCTTAATGAGCTCCCGTAACCCCGCCTGAGCAATCACATGTGGAATCATAAGTTGAGATGTGATCATTATATTTTTCTGATACACAAGTTAGCCAAGGGGAGTGACATGTCCTTTTAAAAAGATGACCCAGAGAGGCCTTGAACTCCATATGGAAAACTCTCAGTTGTTCCCTGTGGCAGCTCCATGGAAGAAAGTCCCCTGAAGCCCCACCACAGCAGTGCCTAACTGCCCAAGAGCTGGCTCTGTGTGTATGCAAACATGGGGGTGCAGGGGAGGGGGGCAGAGAGCGGCCCTGCTCCTGTCCTGAGAGGCATTCATTGGATGGACACGGTTCCCCTGACTGCACAAGGGTAGAAACCACACCCGTGCCCTCTTCCCCAGCCCTGGGCAGACTGGCTTGCCAGTCTTTGGTCCACTCTTGGATGGATCAGGACTCCCTTTGCCCTCATCCGGAGGCAGGAAAACTCCTTTGGGCCAGGAATCTGAGATTGTTGACTGGCTAACAGAGTCCCCTTCCTTACCACCTCCTTCCCTGACAGGCTGAGCCTGATTCGCCACAGTTGTGAGGGGCCAGGGACCTTCTTGGGCCTCAGCAGGAGGAAGACAGTGTGGTTAGTGCTCTGGAAGCAGATACGCCAGAATCCCAGCTCCAACACTGAGGAGCTCTGAGTAGACAAGTCTCTCAAAGCCTTAGTTCTTCTCTTCAGTGGTAATAACAATACAACCTGCTCACAGATGGGCATGAAGAATTGACCATTATCATTAATGGGAATAATGGGAACACACTGGTCAAGGAGGCAGGTCTGACGCACGGCCTCCCGGTCCTCTTCTATATGGGATACTGCCAGCGGAGCGCTGTTGATACCTTTCCCATGCAGCTTCAGGCACCTGTGGCCTTCACACCCACTGAACCCTCGCTAAAATGGAATGCCCAACCAAATCATGTGTAAACCGAATGACTAGGTAACCACACTCTGAGATCCTCTGCCACCTTTAAAAATGGGGTTTTCCAAGAATTTTGAAAGACACAGGGAAAGGCTTATAATACAAAGTCATATGCAGTAGGCAGTTGACAACAAGGGCAGGCTTACCTTTGGACAGGGGTCAGGACAAGAGCAAGCCGATGGCTCAGCCCGTCACCAGGCATCCTGGCAGACTCTTATCTGAGCAAGTCAGCTGAGCGGACAGCTGCGGCCAAATCGGGTCAGCCCTCAGCGGGTTGGATGCAAAATGAGAGATGCATAAAATGGCTGTTTACAAAAGCACCATTTTGTGGTACTGGGTAGTGTCTCGTGGTGTAGTATTAGCGCATGACATTTGCCAGGACTAGGCACTGTGCAAAGTGCATGACCCACATCATGGTACCAGGTGCCTCTTAGATAAGTGCAGTGCTGTTGTATCCATTCTGCTCCTAAGGATACTCAGGTTCATGGGGCTTCTGTCCACAGAGCTCAGGGCCACAGCAATAGGAAGTGGTGAGTGTGATTTGAGCCAGGTCTGTGTAACTCCTAGACCCCTGTGCTTAAGGAATATCTCAGCCATTCACATAACACTTCATGATTTGTTGCTATGCTTATGTACCATCTGTACCATTATTTACATAATAGTTCATTTGTAAAGCCAGTGTCATCAGCCACTACAGAAGAATTGTAAAACAAAACAAAACAAAACAAAAAATTAAAGAAATAGTATTAAATGATGGCTTGGTAATCTAAGATTTTGAACTTGAGGTCTGTTCTCTCTTTTTTAAGGTAATATGAAAGGCAAGTGTTAAAGATATACTAAGTGGAAACTTTCTTTTTAATATAATTGGAAGGATGGAAGAAATTTAAAAAGAGCTGGCTCTCACTAGTGATCCTGGCTAGTAAGTTCAATACCAGGCCCACATGCCACCTAAAATCATCTTGCTCTACATTCTGGTTTTGTTTTGTTTTGTTTCTTTTTTTTGTTTGTTTGTTTTTTTAAGAAAGTCAAACAGTGCATGGGAAAATGAAGGATAGCTGAGGAGTGAGCACCATGGGGATTGTTCAGCCTGGGGCAATGGGCACCCCTGCCTTCTGGGGCTCCTCTCAGCACAGACACCAGCACCATGGCCACCATCCAGAAGCCCAGGGCTACCCCTACATAATGGCCTAGGCTTCTCAGAGTCCCTAGAGGGTCTGACTCTTCCCAGCACCTTCTGTCTGGTCCTTAGCACCTGCTCCACCCCTAGAAGAGGAAACGTCTTTGAACAAGCAAGGCATGTCTGTTCCCATATGCTGATGCCATTTAGCTGGTAAGATTAGAAAGCCACCTTCATAACAAGAGGAAATGAACTCTGACCTAAAAAGAACACTCCTGGTTGGGTAACTGAGATGACAAAGGCCCTCTGTCCTCCTGCCACCCTGCGCCTCTGACAATCTGCTTCATCCACCACCAAGGCTTCTACAGCTGGGAGTTAAGTTTCCAGAGGTATGATAGGGCAGCTGGCTGATCTTAACCCACATAGTCAAGTGTTGGAAACTGTGTAGCTCCCCCAGGGGCTGAAAGCCACGGGAATGAAGGAGGGATTTGAGGCCCCTAAAGACAGTGGACCTTACTTGTATTGAAATCCCCAAACCCAGATGCCCAGAATTCCTGGCTCAGTGTTGAAGAAAGGGCAGCCCATCTTTAGAGAATGTTTCTAAACATTTCTTAAGCCTCTTATTTCCTATGAGAATATGTAGAAACTCAAGTACAGGGCCACCACTGGATATATGCCCAACAATCCTGACAGGAGGAACATGATAGGAAAGGGATAATGATGACCCTTGTGCATCTATGTGTCCTCAGAGTTTCCTCTACCAGGCATCGTGCTGAGCTCTTTACAGCACTGTGTCCCTTAATCATAGGTGGACGCTGCTATCACCCCCATTTATAGCTAAGGAAACTGAGGCACCCAAAGCTTAAATAGCGTGCCAAGTCTCACAACTAGCAAGCCAGGATTTTAGCTGCTACTACCCTGAAGCCATTAGGAACAATAAATGGCAGTAATAATAGTAGCAGTTGAAATGATAGTTAAAATACTAAAAATAATATGAGTTAAAAATAAGACAATAAAACATTCATTGAGCTTTTTACTGTGTGTTTGGTATGGTAAAGGGGTTTTAAAGGCCCCATTCCCATTGAATCATTACTATGCTTCCCCTGAATTGGGTGTCACTCGGCCCCATTCTTAGTTGAGGATTCTTAAAATAACTTTCTCAACATAACTCAGCTAATCAGAGATGAGTGAAATAAAGTCTAACCACAGAATAGAGGACGATCGGCTACAGAAAATTCACCAGCAGTGCCTGAAGTAGAGGCATTTCTGCTGCATGCTTCCCCCCAAGGGTCAGGCTGGGAAGTGGAAACACAGGTATGACCTACCTGAGCCTGAGTCGGCCCTCCTCTGATTCCCACAGAGAGACTTGGGAAACGGGGTGCACATCAGCCGGGGACAGCCACGGCTGAACAGGCTTTTCTCATCCAGGAGAAGAGCTCCAGGGAGCCGAGTGTGGATCACACCTCTCCCTCTTGATTAACACCTTGTAAAGATGAGTCAGCTCTTGGCTCTTGGGGTTTTCCCAGAAGATAGAATTCTTTCTTTTCCCTTAGCTTCATAGATTTTCCCACAAGCAATCAGACTTCCTGTAATTTTTATTAAGAATTCCAGACACCCTAGCAATAACTTCCAGACACCATAACCTCTGTTAACATAATGAGCCATTTTATAATTGGGTTCACTTCATTAGCCCAAAGGCTCTGCACTTGGAAGGGAAGCACCTCCTTCCCTGGGGTGTTGGACCATGAGGATCCCGGACTCTAGGAGAGCATGCTTCGGGATGAGGGCCCTTTGGGCAGCCCCAAGTGCTGGAAGGCCCTGTGTCTGATTTGTTCCTCTTACTCCATAGGACTGCACGGTAGAATGGACAGGAAGACTGGTTCTAGTTCAGATGAAACAAAAATTAGAGATTTCATCAGGATACTGATGTGTGGCCAACAATAAAGGTTGGGCATTGTCTTACTGTAAGCTTTTGGCTTTCTGAGAGGTTCATCCACAGAACGCGTTTTGAGGCTTACTCAGGATTTCTCTTCTTACGTCTCCATTAGGTTATGTCCACATGCCACCAACCAAGCAACAAAACATTGTGATGTTTTGTTCTCCTGGGAAAGACTTTAGCCAGATAGTTTCTGAATGTCAGGATGACTTTCTCAGGTACAGCCTTGCCAAGGACCCACTGTGCACCTGCTGTGGCACATCACCTTCCCCTTTTTGGCTCATTTGTATTACTTACTTTAGTTCAAACTTTAAAGACGAACTAGACAATATTTGGGTAAAAGTCTTAAATACTCATGAACCTTACTGGAGCACGTGCCGTGTGCCAGATGTTATGCTAGGGGCTGCAGAAGTCAAAGATGAGTGAGATGCTCCATGCCCACAAAGAGCCCAATGTGATGGGGGAGGCACTGCCTCATTGAGAACAAGGCAGAGGAGAGAAAGAACCAGCGAGGGCTGAGAGGCAAAGAAGTAGGTGTCCCATTTTCATGCATTAGGGTGAAGGTAGTAGTGGAAACATTCTCAAGGTTTTATGGAAACATGGTATGGAAAGGAAGGAGCAATGGGGAGAGTCAGGAGAGACTTTTTATGGGACATTATCCCGATGCTGAGCTTATAGCATGGGTGAGAATTAACTGGGGAAGATGGGAAGGAGAGGTGCTCTAGACAGCTGACATTTATGAGTAAAGGTGTGGGTGGGAGAGAAAACTGCAAGGGGGTTGTTGTCACTGCCATGTACCCTAAGAAGCATTGCGTGGAAGGACATAGAGATGGGTAGGGACCAGGCCCCAGGAGACCTGATGGATAGCCCTGGGAATTTTATCTTACACATGAAAGAGGTCTTTAATGGTTTTATACGGGGGAGCTACAGGGTCACAGTTGTTTTGACCTTGATCAATCTGGAGGATAGCTTTGTTGGGGCCTCTCTTTGAGGCACGAAGAGCAGTTAGGCCCATTGTGGAAATCTATTACATTAAATCTACATGGATGGTGGGGTGGGGAAGCAGCAATGAATCTGAGTAATTTCTGCCAGAAAAAGTAGTGATTACTTGGATTAAGAAGTTAGGGATGAAAGAAAGAAAGAAGTCTAAGGCTGATGCTCTAGTTTCTAACTTAAGAGTCTGGGTGGATGGATGGTACTCCCACAGAGAGAGAGGAGCAGAAAGAGCAGCACCCACCATGTTGGGCTGGGCGAGTCTGAGGCACTTGGGGGATGTCCAGGTAGAGATGCCCTGGACACTGTTGGACACTTGGACCTGCCAATGAGGGGAGAGGCTACGGCTGGAGCACAGACCCAGGGATCAGCAGCATCCAGGTGCTTGCTGAAGCGTATCGGGGAAGAGAGCTAAAGCAGACAAGGGGCCCTGGGGATAGAAGCTTGGGGGAAAAGAGTGCTTGAGGGTGGGCGGAGAATGAGGATCCTAGAAACAGAGGATACCCGGGTGCATGGGGCCTGGAGGCTGAGGGCATTGAGAGTGTCAGGAGGGAGGGCAGTCGGCCAATACAACTGGGAAGATTCAAGAGAGCTTTCTGTAGGGCAGGGCCAGCCATCAGGTGGCCAGTGGCCATAGTAGAGAAGGGAGTTCTGGTGGCTTCTTGGTGGGGGGCAGGGGCACAGCAAAGGCAGATTCCGGTAGGTGGCACCAATGAGCAACGGGAGGCGGGGAGAGCAATTGGACAATGAGTGGAGGATGCTGGGTGGGAAGTCAGCGCAGCCTTTGCATTCCAGGGAAGGAAGCAGGGTGTAGGTCCGCTGTGTGGGATCTGGGCTCAAGTCCGTTCCCCTCATTGTTTCCCACTTCCCCCTTCTCCACTTTCTCCCTTCCCTGCTCCTCTTCCCTCCATCCCAACCACCAGTTTGACCACATGGTTTGACTTCGGCCATTGTGGAGGCGGGCATGAAATAATCAGTCTTGCTTGATGGATATCTTGATTCCTTATAATCAACCTCACAAATAATAGTTGTCATTTCGATTAGTACCATGCAAGAAAAGCAGAGTTTAAAGAGAGCATATACAAGGAGTTCTATCTTCTTCTGAATATTACCTCCTACAAGCAAACCAAGAACTGAAGTAACGTGCATTAGAAGGCACTGAATATATTAGCTGACTATAAAATATCACTTGTTTGGTCGAATTTTGAGTTTGCCTTTCCAATCAAATACCACTTTTGTCTTTAATGGAAAAAAATCAAACTCCCTGAGTCCTTTCTGACCCCTTGAGTCCGTATTAAACTGGGACATAATAATGGTAATTAATTCAGTGTTGACTGTGTCTGACATTTTTCCAAGAGACAAGATGAAAGAGACGATATACATCTCAAAGGATAAGAAATCTCTGGTTTATCTTTCACAGAATAATGAAATATACTTTATCATTAGAGTCTTGTAGAATCTTATTAAGACTTGCTGTGCAAGGTAACTCCAGGAGAAAATGTCTGTTGCCCTTGACGACCACGTGCATATTTGCTTTATGTAATGCAAGGGAAACTTTTAATTGTCGGTGTTAAATTCTCTGAGGTTAATTCCACATCACCTTGACGTTAAGCTAACAAGCAGACAGGGTCATTCGTGGTTTGTAAACTCTGTTGTCTGGATCATTTAATAGTATCATATTCAAAAAAGTGAGCGGCAGAGAATTTGAAAGAAAAGGAACAGTAAGGGCTCAGAACTATGAAATATCTTGTAAAAAAAAAGGGGGTTTTTTTTTTTTTTTCTTTCCTCTCCCCTTTCACGACTCTGGCAAAGTGGGTTGCATTTTCTTTCTTCAGAGAGAGAGATCAGTATGGGTTTTATGCCAGGGGCCATTTTAATACATGAATGATTTGTAGGTAAATTTATTGTAGCCAATGGGTGCAGTCAACTGTGTAATAGAAATATTGTCAAAAAGCCGGGATTATTATTTAAATAAGTGCAGTGTTAAATTTGATTACATACTTTTTAAAGCTAATAAAACATTTCATTGCTCTCAAACTATTTCCCATAGTCCCATTTAGTCAGAAAACATAAATTAAGTGAGGCTCTGCATAGAAAATGACCCAGGCTCTGTGTCGATGGAAGCATGCATGGAAAAGCTTGGCAGGCTCCAAATTTAAAGACGAAAGGATATAAAAAGGGGTTGGCAGGCTCCTTTCTGGGCTGGTGGGGACACTTTTATCCTTGAAGAATTATGGAAAATGACTGCCTCGTGCATGCTCGAGATGGCCCCTATGGGTGTGGACTTGTAGGAAGTCTAGATGTGAATCAGAGGAGGCCTCCCCTTTGCTCTCCTTATCATGGGGAGATGGAAGACACCCATGTGGATAAAACTCTGTTTGCTTGACAGAGGGTCTTACCAGAAACATCAGCTACTTTCTTTAAAAAAAAAAAAAAGGAATTGTTTTTGTTTTAAATAAATCAAAGTAAGGCCCTTGGATGCCAACATGGGATGTGACATTTTAAATTGTGCTATTTGCCGAGCTTATCCTGTGACAGGTCTTCATTTCTACCAAATGTCAAGGATCAACGCCTTGCATTCATTTTAATGAAATATTGTGCTGATAAGGGTTATGAATGCCAAGTTTAAGCTGTAAATTACTAAATGTCGGGCTGCTTTACGCTTTGTGAATCCACCAGGGAGCCAGATAATGAAGGTTTCTTTCTCACTTCTTCTTACAGTTAGGGATTCACGGTTATGCCTTTGCAATCACAAATAATGGATATATCCTGACGCATCCAGAACTCAGACCACTGGTAAGAGAAATGCCTGTTTCTATGTTTCTCCTTTTATGATTTTAAGAGATTTTCTTCGGTTCTACAGTGATGACACTTTGCATCAGTGTTTATTTTGAAAGTTCAATTTATAGTATTTTGACACATAATACATAAGTGATGTAGGATAAATATATTTACTATCATTCTTTTGTATATAAATCAGTATATATCTATGTGCATTTTTTAATTTATTTCACATCTGCCAACACATGCAAAAAAATTTTAACTCCAGACATTTAAACCCATCATAATGGGTACCTTTATATAACAAACGATCTCTCACACTCCAGCGAGACCCACTTATTACAAGTTACATTGGACACAACAAATTAGACCCAGGATCCCTGGAAATTCATTACGGTGGGATTTGCCCCTGAATTCCATGGCCTAAGCTCAGTGCCTCCTGTGTTGAAGATATTCAACAATGCCTTTTTTGTTTAATTTGAACAGTGGAGATTTTCTCCATTCCCTGCCTAAGCCATATCCAGTAGCATTGTTTGGTGACCTGATGTGTAAACCATTTTCCTTCTGAAGTGAGTGGGGTCGGGCCAGATCCAGGACAGCCCCTGGTGTCCTTGTCCACCCTGCCTCCTGGGGAGAGGCTGCCTGGAGCACTGTGTTGAGGAGGGGTCCGAGGGGCAGCCAGGCTCAATGGTTGGGAAGCGCTGGGCTGCTGATAGTCTCCCCTGTGGACTCTGGAGGGACGTTGGCGGTGAGCGTGTTTGCTGTCTCTGGTCTAGTTTCAACGTGCTGAAAGAAGGACAGCCCTTTGGGTTTGAGTGTGTTTAGCTAATTTTACAGAAGATATAAAGTCATAAAAAAAATAATACTATACACTCTGCTTTTGAGAGTTAAGAAAGTGTAGGTGGTTTTGTATAGCCACACACACCCGTGTTTCCTTGCACCCACCCACCCCACACATTCTCGTTTCTTTCATTGTGATCAGAAAATAGTGGCTCAGGGTCTACTGGGCAAATGTTTGCTGGGGCAGCATCACAGGGACCAGTTTGCTTCTCCCGTGGATCCTTGTCTAGAAAGAGCTGGTGTTTGAACAGCATCATCATCCAACTTTGCTCTAATCGCCGTGCTATTTGTGGAGTCATGGCCATGTCATGTGGATCTCATATGCATGCTTTAAGATGGGACTTATGGTAATATTTGATTTCAACAATCTTTTTATCAGAAAAGGGTTGCATTAACTGGTTAGCTGATTCCAAATGTAACTCAGAATGATTGAAAAGTCTGATTGAAAAAGCTACTAATTTCTTAAGGGTGTTTAAGTCTAAAAATATTTTTAAGTCTAAAAAGCTTAACCTGTTACCCATGCCCAAGCCACTCGGGGTTGTCTGTTGAGGGTGGGAGGAATTACGTGTTTGTGGTGGAATATGGGCTCCTAGTGCTTATTTATTACAAACTGGAGTGGAACAGAGTCAATAAAACAATCAAACCTGGATTCTCTGCCCTTGAATGAATTAGCTTCCTATTTATCAGCTTTTTAAAAAGGAATGAAATGGAACCAGGCATCAGAAGTCACCAAGGTAACCTCTCTCTCTCTATAGCAAGGGAGATGAGCAGCCCCCACCTGCTCAGTTGACTACAGTGCCTTCATGGTCTTTTATATCTCCAGGTCATGCAACAAATGGCTTGTTTGCAAATAGTCCATCTGATACACGTTCCAGAGCTGTGGCCACTGAGGGGGCAGATGAAAGGCTTCTGGAAAAGCAGGGCAAGCAGCCAGCACCCATCATCCCATGACAGTGCAAGTGCTCACAAATACAAGTCCTTTCTGTTCTTCTCACTGCTAAAACACTGTAGTGAATGGTTTCACCAAAAGTGATGGCCAGGGTCAAGTTCCCATAAATGGGATGGCCCAGGCAAATGCCCCGGCCTCTCACCTGTGAAAATCCAAACCAGATGGACCACTTTGCAATTGATCCATGATAAGAACATAAGGGGTGCACCTGGGTGGCTCAGTCAGTTGAGCATCTGACTCTTGGTTTTGTTCAGGTCATGATCTCGGGGTCATGAGGTGGAGTTCCGCTTCAGGCTCCGCGCTCAGCATAGAATCTGCTTGAAGATCTTCTCCCTCTGCCCCTCCCCTCACTCTCTCTTGTGCGCACGCTCTCTCTCTCTCTCTCAAATATAAAATAAATCTTTACAAAAAAATAACATAAGGAATGGCCAGGCCGTTTATCAATCTCTGACCCTGATTTCATGAGGTACTTAGGAGTGGTTTGGAGTGATGCCAACCATTGAGGATTACATGAACGAATCCACCTGAGTGTGATCGATAAGTGGATGTGGACTCTGCCTTAAGTTTTATATTTTCCTCTTGGACAAAAGACAGCGGTGAAGTGGGAAGAACTCAACTTTAGCAACACACAGGTTGCCCTTGACTCTTGTCTTGCCATATCCTATCTGGGTGACTTTGGGGTAGTCACCCAGCCTCTCTGAGCTTCATTTTCTCTTGGGATCCTGCCGTAACCATAACGTAGAGATCGTAGCTTTGTTGTCAGAGTAAATGGGATAATGCATGCAAAAAGCCTTGTGTGACAAAGCAGGCCCTGGGACACCATGGGGACGGTGGTGGTCACACCGGCTTCCTGTTTCTGTTATTTTGCTAGCTCTATCGATCTGTGCTCTGCTGCTATAAAGGTTGGAGGATGTTGTGGTGGTGGATACTTTGGAGGATCTAAAGGACACTTTTTGATGATTCGGTTGCTTCAGACTGTTATGATAAACGTTGGCGAGGATTGTACACACGCCCACACACACACATGCAGGCACTCACGTGCACACAGTGTCAGTTTCCTAGGCCATCTCTGGTCTGGAAGACAGGTAGACGACAACTGTACCATGAGGTTCTTTTTGAGCTCTCCCATGTGTGGAAACTAAGTTCGTTGTTGTTGTTTGTCTGTTTTCAAAAGTATCAATACAAGTAATAGTAAGAATTGTGGTAACGGAAGAGTGATAGGTCAGCTAGCTAAGCGTCTGTCCACGTGGATGGAACTCTCCTGGCGCTGGCGTGCACGAGTGGTCAGTTCATCTCAGTTTTGCTTACTCCCACAACAAAGGCAGAACGCTTTTCCCCTTCCTTTTCCCTAAGCACCAGCCCCCTCAGCACACAGGAGGGACTCAGGAGGTGAGCCAAAGAAGGGACCCTCTAAAGCCACTGTTTGTTTCCACTTCTTTTGGGTCCTTCTGGAAAATGTTACTTGTGAGCTTGCCCTGGAAACCAGGCATCTGCACCGGACATCAGACTCCCCTGCTCAGACCCCTCCCGCACAGCTAGGGACAGCCAGCCGTGCTCCCCTGGCTACCTGGGGTGGGGAACCCTCCTTCCAACCCGACTCGCCTCTCCCACGCCCTCATGAGTTCTCATTATAAATGGACGTTGCCCTTGGTTCTGGCCAGGCCTGCCAGATTCGCACGGTGGGTGAGTGTGGGGTTGTGGCCAGCACCAGCATGGGAGGATGGCGCCAGCTCCCTTAGAATAACTCCGCTTCCCTCTCCCTCTGCCACCGAGGCTGTTTCTTGCCCCTGCAGCCAGAGGAAAGAAGTGGGTTTCTTTGAAGCACAATACCAATATTTTTCTAATTTGTCCAATAAAATCTTTCCCTTGAACTTCATGTTTGGCTTGATTTTATCCAGTATTTTCTTTAATCTTGTGTGATTTGGGTGTGAATCATGAGGCGTCTCCAAAAACAGCTCAGATATAGGAGCCTTCACTCAGACTTGCTTTCATTTCATTGGCAAAATTGCCAATGAATACTTTTCTGTTGATAACCGGGCTCTCTTTCGTCTTTCTCCAAGTGTTTCTCTGTATCCTTGCTACCACCTTGTGACTTCTGGAAGACTGGCGTTCATGCAGCACACCTGGGTCCAGGTGCGCTGGGTCCCGTGCTGGCCTGGGGGCCACATCACTGTCTTCCAGTCCTTCGTCGTGTGGGAATGGGACAACATCACAGTAAGAGGGACTCAAATTAGACCTGGAGGAATGCTGTTCAAGTAGTTCTTAGACATCTGGAAGTTTTATTCTGGATCTTCACCACCCTTTAACATTCAGGTTAAAAAATATTTCAAAGTATAGTTACTGTTAGATTTCGTTTTCTCGTGTTTTATTTTCCCCACGTCTTCCAAATATTTATGGATTTTTTTTCCCTAAAACGTGGAGCCCTGACTGTATGTCTTTTTCTCTTGCCCAACAGGGCATCGAGGGAAATAAAATTGGGAAGGTGCCACCATTAGCATGACCTGATTTTTGTTGAAATTTTAGTGTTCCATCTGCCCCTGCATTTTAGAAGGGAGGGTCATCTGAGTTGATTTCCTTCCCCAAGGAGGCCTGGAATGTGGACCTGGTCAAACCACCAAAAGAACACAAATAAGTCTCCTTTCCAGGAGCCACAACACAGGCAGGGCTCCACCGAGAAGCCTGGGGCAGGACTCATTTCCACGGAGACCGCGTGGACATCTGCCAAAAGCTGTTCGCTCTGCGTCTGTAAGCCCGGGAGATGGGGAAGGATGCTGGAGGGTTTCTCTTCTGGATGAAAATTTGCCAGTCACATCAGCCACTGGGTGTTGTAGGTGGATGAAATGGGAGGTGGGGATGATGGAGAGAAACCTCTGTTCATCCCTTCAGTGTTTGCAGGGCGCCCACTACGTTCTAGACCCGAGCAAAGTGCTCGAGGTGATTACAGAGATGTGCCCTACCTCAAAGAAGGGCTGACTCAAAATCTAAAAGGATGGATAAGATTTTATACTTTGGGTGCATAAGTGACTGTAGACATTACTAGGGAGGGTGCATTCTGTATGTTTGTTATTGTTGTTGTTGGTTTTACTGTGTTTTTCTAACATCCATTGATGATTAATTCTATGACAGGTGCCGTGCTGTTTTACATTAACTAATTTAATAGGAAACCTATTAATAGGTATGGTGCAAAGGTCCGGAGGCTCAAAGGAAGGGCGCCTGTGGGGACAGGCCTGGGAAGAAGGTGTGTGGAGAAGGCAGCCTGGGGTCAGACTATAAACAGATGTGCATGCCAGGCTGAGGAGCTACAGTTCTCTGAGGGGAAGGCAGATTCCCGCCTTGTGATAAAGTGGTAAGGTGACTAGGAAGTTTCAGACCCAGATCCAGTGCCATGGGCTGAGTTCTCCGTTGGTTGAATCTTCAGGAAATGGGAGGCAGAGTGGTGGGAGACCAAGCGGCCCGGTCTCTGCAGCCACATGGATGAACAACAGGGTCATAACTGGACGATTATAGTTAGAATCTGTCTAGACTGGCACCGTCTAGTAAAAATATAATGTGAGCCACAAACATGGGCTGCTTATGTCATTTACAATTTTCCAGTGGTCACATCTGAAAAAGCAAAAGGGAAACAGGTGGAATGAAGTTTAAGAGTATATTTTGGTTAACCCGGTATATCCAAAATCACAGAGTTTCAACATAAAATCAATAAAAAAATTATTAATGTGCTATTTTCTGTTATTTTCATACTAACCTTTGAAATCGGATGTGTCTCTCATGCTCTCAGAACATCTCATTTAGACTAGCCACATTTCAGGTGCTCCAGACGCTAGCGGATGGGACAGCACAGGTTGAGAGTGTGACCAGACATTTTGGACCCTTTCCTTAAAGTGGGTGGGAACAAACTCCACCACCGGCAGCATCTCTGGTGCTCTTCCATCCTTGTAGTCTGTGCAAACAGTGGGTGGCTAGTTAGTGCCCTCCCTTGTGGCCTCAAAACCCACCCCCACCCCCACCCCCACCCAGGCTGCAGAGTGGAAGCCGGGAGTTGTGTCGGAATCCAGGAGCATGAGGTCGGAATCCAGGAGTGGCATAAGGTCGATGGCCAGAGCGTATGGGCTCCTGGGTTTGGCCATGTGGCTCTGGCGGTTTCAGCCATGTGATTTCACTCCTCAGCCATGCGATTTCACTCCTAAGCCATGCAGCCTTCCTCAACCAAATGCACAACCCAGGCCAGCGAGTGGGAAGCCTTAGCTGCCTGGGGTGAGCCCGAACTGTTGGGTTTTCTAAATCAGAATACTCAGACACCCACACCATGTCTTTGTTCTGCTAAACTCACGTTCACTCTTACAGGAGCCCAAATGGTGCAGATACATGTGCTGTCTTCCCACCTATCACAGAATCTTTCCACGCTCTCTGGGATTCTGCGTTGCTGTGTCAGCCACTGGCTCTCCACAGCCCGAGTTCTGGCTGACCTCCCCAGCCTTTCCCATGGGGCACTCCTTGAGCGTCCCACTCTAAATGTTCATTCTGCCACCTTGGTCTTGTGGACTCTGGGTGGTTCATTTTTCCTTGTCCTTCTGCTATTGGACATGGGTTGTAGATGAGCCCTCGCAGAAGATCATAGAACATGTGAATTAACACACGGACGTGCTAATAAATATATTCTTATGCTAGAGTCCTCTAGGAAGGAGCTTAGAAGTTGGGGGCACTATGAGAATCCTTGTCCAGATCCAACTGACTTAGCTCAAGCAATGGACCATGTGAAGGGCTTCTGTACCGTCGCCAAAACCGTTGATATGGAGTTGAAATGCGATCTTTAGATCATCGTGCAAATCTTTGGTTATGCAGGGGCTGCCTCCATCCCACACATCTCATGGTTTTATTGTTTTGGTAATCCCTGCGCTGGAGACACCTCAGTTCATTTCCCTTCATTTCTTCCGCTCATCCACACCTACTCATTGCAAATGAGAAGTGTTCTTTCCTGGTCCACAGATGTGGGTGTGGCCTCCCCATGCCTTTTCCCACCCCCCTCACGTTCTATTGGATCTGGCTGGAAAAATGTGCCCTGAGCCTTCCCATCTCTCTCTGTCTCTATGCGCTGGTCAGGGCCACCGTTCTTCTGTCTCTCCCAGATGGCTGCGGTCCCCACTCTGCTTCTCTCTGGGCACCTGGGTTTGCCCCGCCCCCCCACCCCCGCCCTGGCATTATTCACTCTGCAGATCAAAGGGGGCTTTCACAGATGTCAGTCAGATGGCAGGGCTTCTGACTGGAATTTAGTGTGAAACCCAAACTCCTGGCTGTGCCCCGAGCACCCTGCTAGATCTGGCTCAACCTCCTTGTTCTGCCTGAGCTTATGGGGCTGCCCACGGTGCTCACCTGTGTTCCGGCCACATGCTGGCCCTTTTGTCCATTCCTCCAACCCCCCAAGCTCCTTCCTGCTCTGATCCTTGTTCCTGCTCTTCTCTCTACCTGGAATCTCATCCCAACCACACTGGTGGCTGGCTTGTTCTCATCTTCTGTGCCTCCTAGAGATGTCAGCCCTGCAGAGAGGCTCTCCTGCTTGTGGACCAAAGGAGCCACCCCCTCCCCCACCCCGTCACATTCCCTGCTATCCTTTCCTTGGATCACTAATCGCTCTTGGGAAATGTTGATGTGTTCAACTTTTCCCCTCCTGTCGCTTGATGGTTCCTGGGATTTCGCTGCTGAACAGAAGAGAGTCAGTAAATATTTGTTGAATGATTTTGATGATGTTTGAATGATGTTGATGACTATATGTCTGGGTACCAATTTCCCACAATAAATGAGAAGTGCAGGTGCCACACATTCACTCATCAAACGTGTATTGAGTCCTTGCTATATCAGGCACAGAAACTGAATTACATGTGATTGGTCAGTCCCTCCTCTCTTTCCACCCCTCCCTGTGCCCTCCCGCTTGCCTGCAAGCATTCATCAGATGTTCCGAGAGTCAAGCACTGTGCTAGCTCATAGGGACATAGACGCAGGTAAAAGGGTGTCTCTGCCCACAGAAGCTCACTGCACAAAGCAAGAGTTTCCCTGACAGCGCGAGAGAGGCCAAGAAGAGTTAGGGGTTCACAGTGGGAGGTAAATGCTAAGTTAAACGCTTTTCTTGAGGAAAGATGCCCTTGAAATGCAGGAGGGCTTCCCAGAGGAGGTGGCATGCGCCCCAACCGCATGCACCCATCCACCCTAGAGGATGTTTTCCCCGCTCAGTGGGGGCCACACCCTTTCCCCAGGACCGCTTTCCTCAGCCCTGGCCAGACACACGACTTCTCGCTCTGGTCTCAGAACCATGCAGGAGCCTGTCAGGGGGTTTCACTTCACTTCCAAACCTTTATCCCAAGTGCCGAATTTCTTCTCGCCCTCCACTCGGGCTGCTGATGAACTGAAGGAGACTCCCCAGTAGGTGGCGCCCGGGCACCGCCGTGCGCCCTGTCCCTGCGCAGATGGTGTCCCTGCCTGAGGCACCTTCTCAGAACGAAGCCCGGGCGACTCCAGCTTAGGCCTGGTCTGAATCCATTCCGTTTCGTTTTCAAAGAAAGAATTAAGGGATGCCTCGCAAGTGTATCTGCTCAGAGGAGTGTGTTCTCTGAGAAAAAATAAACACGGTTGTGTGGCCCCCGTGTAGCAAGCCCGTTCTTTTTGAAATACATCATTTGGCCAAAGAGGAGACAGAGCCTTGCATGCCTTCCTCTTGAGGAAATTGTTGAAGGCACCGTTTGCACGGCCCTGGTCTGGACAGTTGGGTGCCAGCAGCGCAGCCCTGAGCGGGGAGTGCTTTCACCTCCAGAGCCTGGGGATGAAGCAAGGTCATGGGGTGCCAGGATCCCTGTGGGGTGGGAGCTCCCCTCCGTTCTGCAAACCTCAACGACTCAACAGCCTCTGGGTCCCCAAGTTCTGTGCTGGGTGTGTGCTTGGACACTCAGGGCGTAGATGGGGTTGAGCAGATGGGGGGCTGGCAGCAACAGTGCAGTGTTACTTAGCGGGTCTGGACTTAGGCTCTGGGCTGAGCACCTTTGCGTGGTTTGCCTTCTTAAGTGTCCTGCGTGGTGGTGCCCATCCCAGAGGGAATGACTAATGCCTCGGCCAAGGACTATGGGGCAGAAAGCAAATTTGGGCCAGTCTTCAGGGAAAGGGAAGAAAAAAAAAAAAAGGATGATGATGGACAATGACATGCTCCTCGTCATTTTTCAGGTTAAACCCATTCTATTGAAAGGAGGTCCTTAACTGTGAAGCGGTGTTATATGGTTCTTGGACAGAGTGCAGTTTGGGCTGGAGAGCCTCCCTTAGCTCCTACAGACACTTGACCCCTTCCCCTCTGCTCTCTGCCCCAGCACACTGCCCCAGACGGCACTCAGCAGCAGCTCCTCTGTGCTGGGCACTGGGTGGGGTTTTTGGCTAGTGGGGGCCACCGGCAAGAGGTAGTGAGAGGCCGGTGGGGTGGGAGTGCACCTTCAGCCCTGTGTCCCTGGGACCGGCTGCACCCAATCTAAAGACACATCAACCTCCCCATCTCTGTGGCTTTCTCTCTCTCTGGGGTTCTCTGTCCCTTCAGGCAGAGTGCTAGAAAGGTCCCCACTGCTCCTGGCTGCAGGGGAGTGCACCATTTCTCCTAGTTTCCCTCGGCCTGCCCACACTGCCCGTTACAATAGCCTCTTTATTAAACCTTCCTTAATTAGCCAGCATGACTATGTCATGTGCTTCCTGCTGGGGCCCTGACTGATACAAAGGTAAGAGTAGACAGAAGGTTTGTTTTTCTTAAGTCCTGACTCTACCAAAAAAGAAAGAAAGAAGGAAGAAGGAAGGATGGAAGGAAAGCAATGGGAAGGAGGAAGGAAGAGAAGGAAGAGCAAGAGACCCCCTATTGTTCCTTGTTTATTCATGTATGTAGTTCTCTCTCAATTCATTGGGAGCAGAGAGATTCCATATACCCTTCTAGTGAATTCCCCTTTGCTCAAGTGATTAAGAATCGATACCTGTTGCTTATAGCCTGGCTGATAGAGCAGTGAAATCCCCAAGTCTGGGAGCCTCTGCTGGGTGTGGCTCTGACCCCAGCTCTCAGGGACCCCAGTCTGCACCCCTCCACCCTCCACCCACCTCCCTCCCAATGAAGTCTCTCCCCATCCAACCAGGCTTCTTGCATAGGCCTCTGCATTACATATAGTTTGGCCTCTGCATTACATATAGTTTGACACATCTGCCCCTCCCTGTAGGGCAAGCAACCTGAATGCTGATCAGATTGTGTTTTGCTCACCTGTGTATATCCATGGCCTGGTGAGGTACCTAGCAGAAGAGAATGAGTGGCAAGTAGGTGGGGAGAGAAGACTCACATCTAGGAAACTGATGACATGCTGTATTATTAAGTACCAGGGTGAAAATACCAATAAGAAGTAGAATTTATGAAAGGACTTGGTGTCTTGCTGTGGAAGGGGATGGCTGGAGGAGGCTGCGGGGAGCTGGTGTGCAGCCTAGAAGCTTGAGCTCACAGTCTGTGATCCAGGCCAGCACAGCTGGGAACAGCAAAGGGCCCTTCAGATGCCAGATGCATAACTAGCTCCTTCTTGCACTGCTGATGCGATGAGCCTATCCTCCCTTTCTCCTTCCCTCCCTCCCTTCTTTGCTCCCCTGCCTCCCTCCCTGCCTCCTTCCCTCCCAGCTGTCCTCCCTTACCTGGCATGTATTCACTGGACACTTCTCGTGTGCCAGGCGCTCTATTAGATGTCGGAGATCTAGCGATAAGACAAGACGGACATAATTCCCTTTCATTTCCTGTTTACAATTTCATGGAGATTTTTAAAGCTCCTAAGTAAACAAATAAATAAAAAACACTACACATTTAGGATAAACTCTCCAAAAGAAACAAGGTCTGAGAAAACAAAAAAGTAGGGAGAGGCACCTCCCTTAGCTGGATGGTCAGGGAGAGCCCTTCCTGGGAATGGCATGTTTAGCGGAGCCCTGAGGGAGGGGATAAAAAAAAAAATCACCGAGCAAAGGTGTCAGAGACTCATTCAGGCTGAGGGAACAGTGTAAGCAAAGACACTGAGGTGTGGGATGTTAGGATGTCGTGCATCTGGAGCCTTTTGGTAGATCCAGAACAGACTTCCAAAGCCCAAGGGGAGGTGACCGGAGGTTCTGTTGATGGGGTCCTACTTGGGAAGAAGCTTAGTGAAGCACTTGACGCGCTCTGCCCATGTCCCCTCGGTCCCTGCCATTTTCCACACATACCAGGACCTGGCTGAAGACTTTCCCTGGCTTCTGGAGTGCACTCCTCTGAGGCACACAGCAGGCCCGAGGTGGCAGGGAATTAGCCTCCCTCCACCAAAGACCGGTGAGCACTCTCACCTCTCAGGCCAGGTATCTCCAGGTGCCTCCTGAGCAGCGGCTCCCAGAGCCCTGCGGTCGGACTGGGCTCCGGTTGCCCTCAGTGCTACCGTGCTTGATGACGCACCTTGTGTGGGCTGCCTGCCTGTCTCCGTCTCTGAGTCACTTTGCCATGTCCCTACAGGTATTTCCGGGGAACCCCTCCCAGGTAAATACCTTGCCCTTGAACCCTGGTCTCTGGGACTGCTTCAGAGAGAACTCAAGCCGGGACACCAGTGGACCGCACCTCTCTGCAAAAATCGATATGCTGTAGACTAGAGCTTCAGATGCAGTTTTGTGTGTGTCCACACCGCCCTTTGCATTAACATGATGCCATCCGTCAAATGTCCCTTCTATCTCAGGCCCCTGTATGTGAATGCACGTCACACCAGCCAACTTGGAGAATCCACTTTGCGCTTAGAAGTACCAGGGAGCATGGGCTCTGTGCCGTTCATAATCAAGGGTAGGCATTTTAAGGAAATTTGGTTTAGAGATAACATCCTCTGCCGCTTTATTGTTTGGCAAAAGGATTTGATGAGGACAAAGGCTTTCTTTACACTGGACACACTCTGACCTTTGTTTTGCTAGATTAATTTCATATCTAGAGTGCCCCATCTTGGATGATGAATTAGCAATAAAAAGCTCATCAAAATGTAATTACATGCAATGTGTTGAATAATGATCTCTTAAAAATTCCTATAGATTTGTCTGCACCTCCTTCCCCTCCTGGGGGAAATGAGCCTCAGCTGCTAGCTACTAGCCCCGGCTCAGGAATGCAAACCCTAGCCATATTTTGAGTCTGAGATAGGAGAGCTGGCTTCTATCATTGCCCAGTGTCATCCATTGATCAATTGCTTTTCTGCATGTGATGCACATCTTTATATAATTTAAAGGACCATCTCCACGGGGGTAGGAATACACAGGAAGTGGAAGCCGAAGGCAGAGTGAAGCCCTCACCTCCTCCATCTGCAGCAGCCTGTTTCAGGGAGGGAGTTATTAATTAAAATGTTAACTGCCCAGACAATAGCGGGCAGACCAGCATGGAGAAGGCCTGCAAAGCAAGCATTAAAGCTTTCATAACTGTAAATTCCAGGAAAGTTTGCTCCTCCTTAAAATAGGAAAACAGAACCATCTGTATCTCAGAGGAGACTTAACTGAGCTGTTTGAGTGTTGCGAGGCTTTCCCCAGGAGCCCGGCTGCTTTCTCTCCAGAGGGCTGGACTTGGACAGAGAGAAAGCCTAGCCTTACCCGTGCTTGGTTGAGGAGGCCTGCAAACCCTACAGCTGGGGCTGACAGCAGAATATTCAAATGATTCCAACAGTGAAAATGCCCACACTCATTTGAATAACTGAAGAATTCAATCATTTGAATGCCAGTGATTATTCCTCTGGGAGTTTACATTTTAGAAAGACAGTGCATCTGAATCCCCATGAGAGCATTAAATCGCTATCTAATTAGCAGTCCCAAATTATATATATTTAAAAGATAATTAAAGGTTTGAAGGCTGTTGGAATAACTGGTTATACATTTAAATGAATCACAAGAAATTTGTTAGTAATGTGCGGAGTTTTCTTTTATTTCTTGCCTCCCTCTTTGAAGTTCAGTAGACCCAACCTCTCGGGGTTAAGTTTGGTAGCGGTAAGATAAAGGCAGATGGTTTTAATTATTCCAGCTCCAACCTCCAAATAATTATAAGCAGCTGTCATTTTTACATAATCCTAAATGATAAGACCCAAAGAATGCAAATAAAAAGGTTGACACCATGGGCTCTTGGGCACGGTAATTTAATTATGCCCACTGCCCCTCTGGGCTGACCACTGCGCTTTGCCGAGGAGGTGCCTGAACCTCTCCGCTCCTCGCTCGACTTTTATAACCATGCGGCGGGCACGTGTATTTCTGAGCGGGCTTCCCAGGTGCTACTTCTACATTCTCTGTGGGGTTTGCGGGGTTGAGGGGAGCACTAATACACTCGGATTATGGAGACAAGAAAGTAGCTTGGCTCAGCCAGGCAGGGCTTTGGCTGCAAGTCCTCCTCAGCCTCCCTGCCCTTTTCTCCTTGGGATGGAGTCTGCCCCTGTTCTTGTCCCCAGTGAGCCCCTCTCCCCCAGTAGATGATGGCCTGGTCGAAGGCCACCCAATAGCTGGCATCTAGCCTGTAGCTGGGGATTTCGCAGGGAGGAGCACTCATGCGGCTAGTGAGGGCCAGAAATCCCAAGTGATTAGCTGACCTGCCAACCTCTACCCAGGAGGCTCTGGGTTCCCGTTTGCAGTGTGAGACTCTCTTGTCCTGTCTCTCCCTGGAAGGGCAGACACCCCCTGAGGAGCAAGTCAGGGCTACTTATCATAGCCACAGAGGCTTCTCCCAGTTGGACCCAATGACTCCAAAACCAAAGTCTGACAAAGTTCACCCTAGGCAGACCTCCGGCTGCACTTTTCCAGAGGCAAATCTAGAACATCATCTAGAAGGAAGACACACACACACACACACACACACACACACACACTCCAAATTAAATCAAAAGCCCAAGGACCCAAATGCCTGCTTCTCCCAAAAAGCCTCTCCTGGAGTGTCTAAGTTTCTAGATACATTCCAGGAAGAGGGTTTGGGAGGAAGTGGGGCAGGTGAAGGCATTTACCGGACTCCTGCCATTGCGGCAGGATTGGCAGTCCTATCGCTGGGATGCCCCTTACGTGGAGCCTCGTTCATCCAGGCTCAAATACAGATAGAAACAGTACCTTTGTGTACATTTAATGAAAAGATTCCTTTGAGAGTTAATCGTCTGAGGCTCAGCTCTGCTCAGTGTGGAATGGCAGGGAGCTGGCTGATTGGGATCCCAGGTCACCTTGCTGTCATCCCTTCCTGATGCCCTCATGGGAAACGTGGCAGGCAGATACCCGGCAGCAGCCTTGGGGCCACCAGGATATGTTAGTCTGTGGGCCAGAGCAGTCTCTGAGGCTAGGGTCGCTTCAGCCTCAGCCTCCCTTGCAGCTGTGTGGCCTTGGACAAGTCACTCAACCTCCCCGGCCTCAGTTTCCTGCGCTGATAAATGAGTGCAAAAATAGTGCCTCCTGGAGGGGATTGTTCTGAGGATACAATGAGTTCATGTTCACACAAGGTCTAGAACTGGCCAGGCACATAATGTGTGCTATACACGTGCTCATGGAGTGAATATAGATCCTAATGTGTTCATTTATTTACTCTGTTTGCTCATTCAAATATTCAACTATTCATAGTGAACCCATTCTGCCAGGTACTCTCCTGGACATTGGCAGGCTCAATGCTGAATGAGAAATAGCCTCTTTCCTGAAGATCTTGGGACCTAGTGGGAGATGTAGGCAAGTAAGTAATGAATGTGCAGTACGCTGTGATGGGTGTGGCGACGGGGAGACCACAGGAGACTCAGGAGAACACAGGAAGGACCTGAACCAACTCTGAACTTGGCAGCAGACTTCCCAGAGGAGCTGATGCCTCATCTGGGTCCTGAGGAGCCACTGGACTTTGAGTTGGGGTGAAGAGTGCTGGAAACAGTTGGAGTGGTAGAAGGATGCAGGGACCTGAAGGCAAGGATGGTAATAAGATTGTTAGCAGCCCGCTGGATCTAGCTGGGGAGCAATACAGAGAGAGTCGGGAAGTGGTGAGAGGGAGGTCAGAGCCACAGGCAGAGGCATACTGCTGGGCACTGTGGCATTCTGGAATGTTGGACATCAACCTAGAGGGCATGGGGAGCCATGGGGATTCCAGGCCCCTTGGTGATTTTGGTTGCAGAAGAATCCCCCTGGCTGGACCCTGGACAGTGGATTGCAGGGCCGGAGTCCATGCAGGGAGGCTTAGGAGATGCTCACTCTCATCAAGGGGAGGGAGGGTATCATCGTGGCTAAAACTAAGTTGGTGGCAAGAGGGATGGAGAGATGTGACTCAATTTCAAGAGACACATAAAAGATAGAAGCTATGGACATGGTAGTTTGATGAGCCCTAGTTGCCTTGCCTAGCTCACTGGCCTCTTCCTGTGGCTGCTTTCTCTGGCTCCTCTCCAGCCTCTGCTCACATCTTCATGATCACAGACAAATATAAGACCCAGAGGACTGAGTCAGCCTTGCAGGGGACCTTTGGTTTTCCTATGAGTCATGAGTGACATCACAGGTCTCAGGTTTATTCAGACCAGTGTGCATCCCGAATTTTTTTTTAAAGACAGATTAGCGTATTTCAGAATCACCTGCAAAAAAAAAAAAAAAAAAAAGAAAGAAAGAAAGAAAGAAAAGAATGAAACCTAAATATTTTGCTGTATCACCAGTCCAGTGGGCTGGACAGAGCAGTGACGGGTGAGAACCTGTTCAGTTTGGTGGTCTGATATGCCAGGGCAGAGAGCAGATGGGTGGGAAAGATGGTCACAGGCATGTTGATGCTGCAAAACCCTCTGTCCTCGGGGAGGTGCAGAACAAGGGCCACCCCAGAGAAGAAGGGAGACAGACTCTGGCTGGAAGGATCAGAGAAACATTCATGGACAACATGGGCACAGAGGTGGATCCCTTTATGTCTTCTCCTCCTTCACAAGTATCTTGAAAATTTTTAGCAGAAAAAGAGAAACAAAATAAAGATATCATACTAAGCATCCCCCTAGATAAAGTCGCAAACACACACACACACACACACACACATACACACACACACACATTTGAGGAAGGCTCAGCCATCTGATGTAGGTTGATACCATTACAGGCATAAACCAGAGTCAGGAGTAGTGGTAACTGGCTTGGAAGGAGGGATTCCTTTCCCTCTTTTCTTCCTCTCTCTCTTTCCTTCACTTGCAAATTCGTTGCCTGCTTCCAGCCCTTCCTGCCCGTTAGCACAGAAACCTGGACGTGGCGAGAGGTCTCTCCGTTCCAAGCACCATCCCTCCAAGTCCTGGAGTACTTCTTCCGGGGACTGAGCCAGGAGAGGCACTAGGAACAGGGGTGACAGGCCAGGAAGGCTGTGTCACCGGCCCCAGGAGGAAACCCCCAGCAGAGAGCTCGCTCTGTGCGGGCAGTCAGCTGCAGTGCCCCTGGACGGGAAACATGTCTCATTGCACTGTTGGTTGATGCTATCTTCTGATCTCACTTGAGTAAGAAAATTCATTGTCTTGGCAGTTCCAAAATCGGAATCACCTTGTGGTGCCCAATTATAGTGCATGTTCAAAACAGCCTGACACATTTCAATCCCAAGAGTCTCTTGCTCGAGGGAATAATGCCAACTAAAGTTCTATAAATGCACAAAAATTGCTTTGTCAAATGTCACAGGCATACCTTCAACTTATAGAGGTCCTCTTGTTATCCTAGATGTTATTTCCTAATGACTCAGGTAGCTCCAACCTTTGTATGAAATCTGCTTTGGAATATGGCACTGTGTGCTCAAGAACTTGACGCAACTCTCTTTGAACTTTGAAATTCATTCTTTTTTTTTTTTTTTAAAGATTTTATTTATTTATTTGACAGAGAGAGACACAGCCAGAGAAGGAACACAAGCAGGGGGAGTGGGAGAGGGAGAAGCAGGCTTCCCCGGAGCAGGGAGCCCGATGCGGGGCTCGATCCCAGGACCCTGGGATCATGACCTGAGCCGAAGGCAGGCACTTAATGACTGAGCCACCCAGGTGCCCCCCTTTTTCTTTTTTTGAGAGAGAGCACTAGAGGGCGAGCAAGCAGTGGGGGTGGGGTGGGCAGAGGGAGAGGGAGAGAGAGAATCCCAGGCAGACTCCACGCCCAGCAGGAGCCCGACGCAGGGCTCGATCTTACAACCCCAAGATCATGACCTGAGTTGAAATCAAGAGTCAGATGCTAAATCAACTGAACCAGCCAGGCGCCCCTGAAATTCATTCTGAAGGCTGTTCTGCATCTAAGTTTTGCCCAGAAAACCATAGTGCAGTTTTGTCCAGAGTGTTCTAACCTATCAGAGGGGCTGTCTTCCAGGCACCCAGGGGCATCTTTCCTTCGCATGTGGCATCCGTGTTCTGCCTTCTCTGCTGCAGGCTGGTATTTCCTGGCATGGGTCCTCCACCTGACTTGGGCCTGCAGACGGCACTCCCCTCTCTGGGTCAACGTCCCGGCTTCCCAGGCCCCTTGCTGGCACGAAACCTCCTCCCGCCCGAGCCACTCAGCCCGATTTTCATTTTGATGACTCGCTGGCTATGACAAGACAGATGGGCTTTCTGAGAATGGGAATTTAAGGCCAGCCGCCATGGAGAAGCCGCACTGAAGGTCTGAAACCACTGGCAGAGCTGGGCCACTTCCTCCCCACACACCACTTGGTGACTCACCAGGACTCAGAGGACACCGATTAAGATAAAGGTCATTTGGGTTTTCAAAGCAGCCTCTTAATTGTTGTTGTTTTTTTTTTTTAAAAATACCAAAGCTGTTTTAGTTTTACAGCCATCAAAAGGATTTTGTAATCACACTAAGAGAGCACAGAGAACTTTTCATCTTTGAGACACTTAAAAACATTAATTAATAAGATCATGGTACCTGGTGGAAAAGGAAAAGCCTTGTTGTCTGGACATGCCCTGTTGCCTCTCTCCCACCTTCCGGCTGCTTTGGGACACACCCTCACAGCCCTGCTTCCCTCCAGTGTATCTGGGCTTCTCATCTTCCCATGAACACGAAGGATTTGATCTCCGGGTACAGACTTATCGGGATCACCCCCTCCTCCCCCACCACCGGGCTTGTCTCTGCCATCCTGTCATCTAGCTTACCTAGCAAGGTCTGAGCCCCGTGGCGTCATACCACCAAAGGGCCAGCACGATTCAGGTGGAAATCCCAGCTACCCTGGTACCATCAGATGCTACCAGGCTTGTCTGAGGCTCTGAGTCAGATGTTGGCTAATGGGCCTTGTGTTTTGTGTCCTGGGTATGTGGCACCATGCTACCTCCAAGTACTCACTCAGTGAATTGTAGTTGTTCTCAATCTGAAACTGACTCTTGCATCTCCGGCCTACGAAGGCCAGTTTCGAGGCAGCCCGAATGAGTCAAATGGAGGCAAGGATGGCTGGTGGGCGTTGGCTTCTGCCGTGGTTCTGCACCCGTTAATAGGCCTCCTGCATGCAGCCCTGTGGGTGGCCGCCATCTGAGCTGAGACCCCCTCCGGAGAGGCAGTGCAGAGGGTGGTGAGGACTGGAGGCTGAGACAAGGGGCAAAGATGGGCTTGAATCACAGTCCCACTGTCGATTAGCTATGCCGCCACGTGGCCTGCACCCCTGGGCTCCGCACTTGCCCATCTGTGAGGCAATTATCCCTCCAAGGAGGTATGCACAGTGTTTAGTACCTTGCCTGGAAGAAGAGCATTCACTCTTCCTAAAGAATGATAGGAGGTGAGGGGGAAGCTGGCCGGCAGAAAATTTTGTGGTTTTTTTGTTTTGTTTTGGTTTGGTTTGCTAAAGGCAGTCACTTAGAAAGCAGAACAGATTGGTTGCTACATTTTATAAATTCCTTGTGGGAGAAACAATGAACTTAGAAAACTGAAAACAGTAACTGCTTCAAAGGACTTACCTTTGGGCCAGCTAGCAGAACGGTGGGGGGTGATCCCTGTGTTGCCTGTATTGTGATAGGGAGGGCAATATTTTGTTCTCCATTCTTGCACTTTTCAGTATTTTCCAAATTTTCTGCAATGAGCCGTTGTTACCTGGAAAATCGGGGCGGGGGGACAGGGGGGAATCTTAAATAAAACAGCAAAAGCTTAAACCATTTGGACTGTCACCAGGAGAGAAGTGGCTGATACTCTGCTTCCACTTAGTCTCTGCTGAGACTCCCCTTCCCTAGGGCCACCTCCTCTGCGGCTGGACATTGCATGACAGCCAGAGACCTTGATTTGCCAATTCTAAGGGAAGAGACTGTTGCCCTGTCTCAGGCCCACCTGGCCACCTGGCCTTGGGACCATGTCCTGTTTTGAGACCCTCCCCTTTGACCTTGAGAAGAATGGACCACCACGCCAGGTTGAACTGCCTCTTTTAAAGAATAGAAATATTACTGAATAACCATACTGCAAAGAAACCTTTTATCCCATGAGCCTCCTCTCTAGGGGGAGGCAGGGGCTGCCACATCTCCTGAATCAGTAATGACATTTATTGGTGCTGGCCTAGTGGGCGTTTCTCAAGACCGTTTGTCAGGACACACTCCATGCTCCACTATGTACCCGTTTGCTTCTCACGCCAGCCCTGTGAGCTGAATGCTATTATCCCATCTTATAGACGAGTAGCACAGGGCTCAGAGAAATGCATGTCAGCCATGGAACACACAGCCTTTGTGTGATGCTGGGACCCTGGCTGCCACCTGCTCTTCTAACCGCCCTGATTGGCGAGTGGTGGGTCATGACCTACACCTTGAGTGCAGGAGATGACCCTTCTCAGACAGCTTCTCCATGCTTTCCTGAGGCTTACCTGGGCCTGGCCCAGGGCCTGATAAATGTATTTGGGGGGATGTGGGTGAGTACAGGAGCAAATGAGGGAATGGATGGAGGCAGGAGGGAAGGAATGAAGTGCCCGGTAGCCATTAGGCCGTGCTCTCTTGTTTGTGGAGGAGAGAAGATGTGTTTCCTTTACTTCTCCCGAAAGGACCACTTCAGTCCCTGAGACGAGAGGAGATGCAGGCCTTGGGGGAGGTGGCAAAGGTGTTCACCAGCTGAGGACTGTGCCTGCCTTGGGAGAGAACATCTGCCCAGACAATGGCTGGCTCCCCGCCCTTGGCCACACCCCTGCACCAGATGGCATTAGCTCTGGGCAAGGTTTCTTCCTCTCCAGTTGTGGGCCTCCCACCCCCATCTCCTTCCTTCCTTTTGGCAGCATGGAGAGGCACGTACAATTTATCAATTATTAGCATACACGATATTTGTTTCCCAGAGGCTGCATGGATGTATGTAGCTGATTTCTTCTGGCCCCTCCCAAAAAAACACAGGAAAAGCAAAGACATTTTTGTTTTTTTTTCAAACCAACATGAACATGGCCATCACCTTAGCCTATCCCATTATGCTTCCAAAGTTGGTCTGTAGGTAAAGAGCACCGGCATGAAGACAACGAAACACCAGCCGGTGGGTTCAGGCGAGGAAGGCATGCCCCCGGAGGGCTCCAGCTTGCTCCTCAGATGGGTGCCCACCTTGTCCCATCCTCCTAGGCCACAGGCTGGTTTGTGCATTCACCACATCTGGCCTTTATTTGAAACTCCACCTCAAAGTATTTCATAGCACAGAATATCTTTCCTTATTAAATTCTCCCCCACATATTTTTTTCATAAAACAGGCACCAAAAACTACAAACCTACCCGTGGCTCTCAAAGTATCTGTTTATAAACCTTTGGAAACCGTTCGCAATTCGTTAATCACATTTTCAAAGGAAGTTACAGTTTATAGATACACTAACAAATGCCGTATTCGATGCCTCAGCCCCAGTAACGAGAGCCTCACGCAGGGAAAGAGCGAGTGGGGCTGGTGGACCCAGGATGTGTCAGAGGCTGAATCCGGAGGGACAGGGGACAGCTGGCCTGGGAGTCAGAGCTTTGCTTCTGTTTCTGTCACTCTTACACTGTGGCCTCACATCTATCCTCTCGGGGAGAAAGTAAGGATAGGGGATCAGCCGCACTCACACACAGTAGTCTATCTTGAGTAACAGTGAGATATTTTGCAGGTCACATGCTCCTAAATAACTGTTAGGAACACCTCACTTAAAATGTACTCTAAAAGTGGTTCACTTACAAGGAAAAATAATAAAGGCATTAAATATGTACAAGTCAGAACTCCAATGACTACTTATGCTTGAAACCCAAGCCAGCTTAAAAACAAAAAAAAAATCTTTAAGAAGGGAAAGGGGAAATGTGGAGAGAATCTAGTTGGTACCTGAAACATCCAAGGGCATAAAGATTTTAGGCACAGCTTGATCCAGGCACACACACTGTGTTTTCAGGACTCTCTCCTGCCTTTTCTCTGCTTTCTCTGCACTGGCTTCCTTCTCAGGAAGGCTCTCTCTAAGCAGAAGCAGAGGTAGTTATGAGGAGCTCATGTTCACATCCCACCACCTTAATGGTGCTAGCAGATGCACAGCTCCTTTATCTGGATAAACCCAGGAAAGCATGCCAGGCTGAAGCTCATTTGGGTAGGCGTGGGTTATATCCCCAGCTCTGAACCAGTCTCTGTGTCCTGGAGAGATGTGGGTCTCCTCACATGCTCAGGTCACTTGCCTATCTCTGACCCAGGATGGTCTTGCTTTCACAAGAACTATATTTACTGAGAGGGGGGCCCAAGGGCTTCCCTGCAGGAAAGCAAGGCAATTACCCTGGAAAATGTGGGGGATGAGTGGGGGCAGTGCACGGCACAAGCGTCTTCCTTGTGGAAGTCTACTCTCTAGCCTTCCCATATGGTGTCTTCATGGGAGAAAAGATGAAGGTGGATCTAGGGTCATTATGCTGGAGTTCACTCCTCACCCTCAATCTGTTTTATTTTATGCAACAGGCTCTGACTTTTCCTTCCCTCATTCAAAATAATCACTCTGCTGCGTTACTACTTGCACTGTAAAGGAGCTTACCCATTAATAAAGACCTAAATGGGTAGTGTTTTAGACAGGTTTCACATACTTGGTTAAGCAGACATTGTAGAGGGGCATTCCTACAATGGAGTTCCAGAGCAGGTATCCCCAGCCCTGCCTGTTTACTCCAATGAAGTGAAATTATTTAGACTCACTGGTTTATGGACCAGCCCACTGTGAATGCTTCTTCATACTCTAAACCCTCCAGGTTTCCTGACTATCAAAAGTGCAGTGTATTGAATTTCTTGAGTGGCTATAAGAAAAAAAAAAAATGAAGAAAGGCATCCGGGAATGGTCAGAAGTCAAGGGTTCTCTGTGGATTACAGAATTGCCAAGTACCATCTAAAAGCACTTGGGTTCTTTAGCACACGTATGAATTTTTCTGCTGGGACAGTTTTGAGTCCCAGCTGAGCTATAGTCCGCAAGTCTTGGTGCATAAGATATATACACCAGGAGGAGGTATATGAATGTGACTGTCTGACACAAACATCTCCTGCCTGCCTATGGTTTACAGAACAGTGACACGCTGAATCCCTGGGTCTCCTTCATTTCAAGGAAATGACATATTAGCCAACTGTATACAATGTGAGCCTGTGTCTTGGCTAGCAAAGTCATGGCTCTCAGGAATCATGCTAGCTATATATTAAGGCTTTATTCTGTGCCAGGATTGTGTTTGTCCATTTACATGTAGTATCTAGTTAATTCTCTCAACCTACCATTGCCAGGGAGGTACTATTGTTTTTCCTATTTTGCAACTGAAAAAAGGGGAGCATGGAGCAACTGGGCTCCCTGCTCAGGATCACAGGCCCAGTAAGTGGCAGAACCATTCTCACAAAGACAAATGGACATTTTCTGAGGATAAGGGAACATTTGGTGCTCGGGACCTCGGGGGTGTTTTTGAATTTCTTTAGGAGTGTTTGAAATAACATGAGCCTCAGCCATAAAAATTTGGTCAGGGGCTGGTGGTGGGTGGGGGTGTCCTGCCCCACACTGGCCATGTGATCTTATCTAAAGTGTCCTTTGACCCATTATTTAACTTGTGACAACCTCTGTTCCTGTATGTATGGTGGGCAATGAACTGACCTTCGAAAGGCAAAATTAAGGGTGATAAACTGCAAGCAAGTCTTTGGAAAAGAAAGAAAGACTACCTACTTGGCTTTATTGATATCCTTAGTACCTGGTCCTTACGAGGTGTCTGATAAACGTGTTTGAATAAATAAATAAAGGAGCATTTTGAAATGACCAAAGGGAGTACTTCTCACAAACAAACAGTTTAGAACTAGCATTATGCCGCCCAAAATATTGAGAAAGCTCTGCCTTTTGCTCAGAAGCTGGGCTGTGTGAGCTTCTTGGGGCACCTAGTGGCTCTCGGGGATGGTTCTTGCCAAAATGGAACTTGGGGGCCGTTAGACAGTTAACAGAGGTCCAAGAGTGTCTGACTCTACCTCCTCAAAGGGACATGCCGAGTCTTCTTAGCATCCTGTGCCCCCTCCCCCACCACACCTCCTCACTGTGACACATGGGTGACAACCCCACCCACCCCATTCCTGTCCCTCCCACTCAGCTCCCGCCTGGCTCTCGCAAGGGCCTGAGCTTCCACGAACACACAAAGTTTCCACAACGGGATCCAACTGCAAATCTGCTGTCATTTACAGCGGCCTCTCAGGGAGCCGCTTCCCCTCCTCTTCATCGACAGTGGATCCAGTGTCCTAAAACTGACCTTGGACATCTGTGAATTGCCTTTAGCACCTGTCTCCAGGAACCAAGCAGTGTCCACTATGGTTACCTGTTGTTTGGGGGGGTCTGAAAACACAGTGACGCTGCATCGCATTTCGAATCTTACCAATTCCATCCAAATGATGACCAACTTAGGGACAAAAAAGAAAAAAAAAAAGCTATACATACATAGGTATTTTTTCCAATATGCCATTTTTTCCAATATGCCAATATACCATATGAACTGGTAAAGGGGTTGCTTATCTTTAGCCTGCAGTAGAGGGCAGACTTTCCTACATTATAAACATCCCAACCACCATCATTAAAGGCGCTGAGACACAGGAACATCCAGACACATGACCGGCCAGCAGATAAAATGGTAGGGTTGCGGGGTGACTAACACCAGTGATTTAGGGAGGAAAAAACGAAAACCACTCCCCCTGTTCTTAAGACACTCGTGAGTTTTCCAGAGAAATGCCCTCATGGCCATTAAATCTGGCGGTGACTCCCAATACCCACATCCACCCCGGGTAGAGAGGCCGCACGTAGCTCAGTCCTGCTACGGCCTGTGTGAGAGCAAGTAGTAGACTCTGTGTGTCTACACAATGTTACCAGGATGTTGAGCGCTGCTGTGGAGACCGGTGCTTTTCCTTCCTCACCAAGGAGCGCGGGGCGGGTTTGAGACCGGAGGTCGGGGTAGGAGAACTGTAAGACAAAGGGATAGGACTCGGTTTTTGGGAAACCGTAAAAGCCCTTTCCTGTGTCACAAAATGGTGGCTTTTTTAAAACTTTGGAGTAGAGAAGGATCTCCCCTATTTCACGCAGATGCCATCCGGGCAGGGGGACATCTTTGCTTCGCTTCTGGTGGATTTGGAGGCCATGAGTCCAGTAGGTAAATTCATTTCAAGGAGCATCGGCTTGTTATTTCCCCAGCTCAGAGCACCTGGCCTGAGCTTTCCTGCTATTACAGTCCCTTGGACGGTGCCCTGCTGGACCTCTCTCCAATGTCCCTCCACTCAGTTCCCACCCGGGAAACAGGGCTTGGGAAGATAAACGCGGCCCTGGCTGATGATCTCATGGAATTTTTTTTTTTTTTTCTCTCTCTTTCTTTACCTCCCTCTCGCTACCAGTACGAAGAAGGAAAAAAGCGAAGGAAACCTAACTACAGTAGCGTTGACCTCTCTGAGGTGGAGTGGGAAGACCGGGATGATGTGGTAAGTGACTGGTTTTCAAGTCCGGTGAGGAGGGAGCTGCACGGTACCCATTTCTGTACCTGGAGGCCACCCCGGGAGCTGGCCGAGAGGCCAGGGGACACCTGGCCACCAGAGGGACATGAAGACAATGGGCTCTTCTTAGGGCGTTGGGAGTTTATAAGTCTCCTGCTGGCTGGAACAGTTGCAGCGAGGCCAGCCGCCTGCCTGCTTGGCGCCGTCGGCTGAAACCATCCCCTGACAGGCTTTGGTCCCTTCTGCTATGGATTCATCCAGACTCTTGCTCGGTGCAGTTTATGGGACTTGCCACCCTCAGGGGAGCCTGGCCTGAGCCTGGCTGGGCAGCAGAAGGCTCTGCCCCCTGTCAAGTTAGGATGCCCCGGGCACAGCCCTTGCTTTCGGGGAGCCGCCCAGGGCTGAGCAGGCCTGCCTCCCTTCCGCGTGGTGGGCCGTCCATTGCCTGGGCGGTCCCAGCCGTCCGCCTTGCGGCCGCACCACAAGAGCTCACACGCTTATTTCCCGCACCAACTCAGCCTTCGGCACTGTATCAAAAGCCTTCCTTATGGCCATGACTTAACCCCGTCCGTCTCCCTGTTATTTCCTCAATAAATCAGATTTGTTCAACATGGCTGCCTTTGTGCGAATGTAGGCAGACTGTCCTTAATTAAATTGTCACTTTCCATGAGTTCCTGCCTGGATCCTTGCTCTTGACTGTCTCTGTGGGGCGTCTGTGCCACGACCACGGCTCTCTGCCCACACCCTCCCTGACGTGTCCAGGGGCCTGTCTTCAGTTTCACCATGGAGATAGCCGTGTTTCCGTCCCTCAGTCTGTCCTGCTTTCCAACGAGTTGTTGAGGGGGACCATTTGGACTCCCCAGCTGGGTTCTCTTGCTGTCAGTCTCTTCCTCCTGTGTCCTCTGCTCCCCGGACATCTCAGCCAGCGTAAATCTCGGACTTTCTTCCTGGCCTATAAAATGCAAGAGGCATATCTTCGAAGGGTAGCTGATTTCCTTCATCTGTATTAGGACTCTTGAAACTCAAGTTCAGACAAAATACCTACTGTTTGGTAAAAAACAGCTTCCTCACCTGCCCTCTTTCCCCCACCTGCTGGTGGCCTGACATCGGGTCAGCTCAGTGACCTCGTAGGGTTTTACATCTTGTTCTGTAAACGTGGTCATCGGGGTCTTTAGGTTGTACTGCACCCAATGTCCACGCTCTCCCCTTTCCTCCTGCTCTTCCCAAGAAGCAGGCTAGCGCAGTCTTGAGGGGCACTGCCCGGGCATTAGCCCGCCTGGGTTCGAATCCCGCCGTGGCAAGCTGCTGGCTGTTGGTCTCCAGCGCACAGTTATCCTTTCCGGGCCTCGATTTTGGTTTTTGTCCCTTGTTCCCCAGTAAAATGAGTATGACGATAATAGTACCTCCATCAGAGAGCTCTTGTGAATCTTACACGTGTTAATATGCTGAAAGATGAAAATGTGTGGACGCCCCTGTGTGGACATGGGGCGCGTCTGCGAGCAGTGGCTATTCTTTCTCCTATTCTCATCAGCATCAATCCTCAGGTCGCCTGCTCATGAATGAATGTCCCCTGGACTTGCAGCTGCTAAATTGTCTCGTGAGTGTTTGAAGGGCGCGTTCCACTGTTTTCCTTTTTCTTCCATCTTCACTTTATCAGTTGCTTTATTTTGACTTCACTGGACCTTTTTGTTTCCTTTCCCAGAAGGCTGGAACCTTGTCGTCAACATGCTTCCCCCACTTCGTCCCATCCATTTGGATCGACATGGGAGGCAAACTGCTTTATGCTCGTTCTCACTTCAGAGTCCTCACATCATGTTACGGGAAGAGATTTATTACTTGGCTCACTCTAGTCATCGCCTGCACTCCAGTTAATTTTCAAGGAGCTGCTATCTCCTTTTATTAATCGTGGCTTTCCTTGCCCTATCTTCTTTTCTCATCGGAGCTGCAGAGCATCGGATTCCCAGCCTCTTACATGTTCTTCACCTTCACCCGACTCCCAGGGGTTTTTGGTGTCCACCTTCAAAGTTCCCACGTCTCCTACAAGTTCAGAGCTCTTACTCCGCTCAGACTGGTCTCTCGTGGTCTCTCTGGTTTGGGTCTCTTGTCTTACTTCCTTGAGGAACATGATACACTCAAAGCACATTGTGTGTACCCCACCAACGTATTTGGGAAAACTCGGGTCACCATTTCTCTCCTAGAGATTTGCACTCCGTTGACTGGAGAATACTGGAACCTATACAGAGAAGCTTTGTAACATTGACATGTGATCCCACATGCCCATATGTCCACCACTGGGGTTTGCATGTAAGTGGCAGCCGGCAGGCTTTTGGTGAGGATCTGGGAAAGGCCATGAAGTAGAGCCCACTAAGGAGGAAGCAGCTTGAGCCTGCCCAGCGGCAGAGAGCTTCTTGGAAGGAACATCCTACTTCTCTCAGCAACTCGGCTCTTGTTGACTATAATGACGGTATTTATAACGTAGACCCTGTGTCCTTCCAAAGAAGATGTGAGGTCACATAGACTATTAAAACATGTGCAAAATAGACTGGCTAAAATTAGAATCTTAAAAAGAGGAAGAAAAATGAGAAACCGTTTAGAGGTAGATGAGCAGGACGTCTGGCCCAGACTCCAGGCGACTTAGGCATCACATCAAAATACAATGAGTAAGACAGGTCTTTGGGGACCCATCAGCCAGGAAGGGACCCTGAGACATCTATAGCCCTGCCTGAATCACCAGTGTTGGTCACCTCTGGGAAGGAAAAAAAAAAAATCTTTTAAAATGGAGTTTAACCTTTGGTTATAAATTCCCACAGAGGGTTGAAAGACTTAAGGATGACATTTTTCTTACTCCTGTTACCTCTTAGTCATTCCCAAACTTTCCCCAGTGAACATGATTATTTCAATGAAGAGAAAAAATGAACATAGATAATAATAACTGACGTACTGAGCCCTTCCTATATGCCAGCACTGTTCCAGGTGCTATATGTGGATGAACTTGTTGATTCTACACAACAGTTTTACAAAGTCAGTGTTATTGCTATCCTCATTTTGCAGTAAGGAAACTGAGGCAGAGAACAGCTTGGTCCACGGGCACACCATGTGGATTCCAGCCCAGGCTGCCTGGCCCCAAAGCTGTTGGCCACTTTGTTATGCCTTATAAAGAGCCCTCGAGTCCAAGAGTCCTTAAAGACTCTGTATCAGTGCCCTCACGGTGTTTCCATAGTATCCTCCCTGAGGGGTGCCGCAGAGATGGGGAGTCCTTGCAGAGCCAGGGGCTAAACAAATGCTCGCCATGGGGTGGCGCTGTAGACGCCGGCCCATCAGATTCTGCCTCCGGGCCACCTGAAACCCCCTCGGTTGCCGTGTGAGCCTTTTCTGCTGCTCTCCAGTCAACTCACAGTTCTCCTTTTCTGCTGCTCTCCAGTCAACTCACAGTTCTCCTTAACCGCAATGGTTCTGTGGAAAATATCCTTCGAGTCTTTTCTTTCTAAAACCCCACATACCTCTTCTCCTGGGGTAAATTTCTGAGAACTGTGCTCAATTAATTTGTTCTTTTTTTTTTTTTTTTAAGATTTTATTTATTTATTTGACAGAGAGAGACACAGTGAGAGAGGGAACACAAGCAGGGGGAGTGGGAGAGAGAGAAGCAGACTCCCCGCTGAGCAGGGAGCCCGATGCGGGGCTCGATCCCAGGACCCTGGGATCATGACCTGAGCCGAAGGCAGACGTTTAACGACTGAGCCACCCAGGCGCCCCTAACTTGTTCTTCTTTACACCTACTCCTGTGTCTCTGCAGCTCGTGCTTGAGCCCTGGGTCGCCAAACCAAACACAGTCACCGCCCCCCCCCCCCCCCTCCCCCCCCCCCCAGACAGAGAGATTGAGAGAGAGAGAGATTGAGAGGATTTTTATTTTGTCGTACAGATACTCTGTGTCCGAGTCTGTTTTCATACTCTGGTTAAACGCTTGCTTGGGAATGACAGACCTGTTAATCTCCCGCTTCTCCCTTCCCCTTTAATCTCTTGGCTTGGCCCAGAAGGCATGGCCTTGGGGGCCTGGAAGTGCATGCTGCCTGTGCACCAGGAAAGGTGAGGCGCATGTTCTGATGTGGCGAGCAAGCCACCATTAGCAGAACGAGCTGTCATTATATACTTAACACATAAAACCCAAGGCGATCAGTGAATCTCTGGGGGAGAGCTTCCTTTATGAACTCTAACACGGGAGGAAGAGCTGTAGGCTCACAACGGAACCAGAAGTGTGACCACCAGCTTGTAATGTGGGTGCTTTGAAGGGTCAGGGAGGCTGTTGCAGCTCCGGGGTGCAGGCGAGAGAGACGGACTCACCAGGGGCTCTGGGGAAGCGCATCTGACCCGGATAACGCAGGACCCAGCAGAAGGAGGGTGCTTCCCAGAGAGACCGGGGAGCTGATCACCATCCCCAGAAAACTATTTCCAGCTTGAAGAGGTTTGACCTTTATTTTTATCAACCCCACTGTGGTGAAAGCTGCTTTAACGTCCGCTGCATTATCATACTTGCATCCGATAGGGAGAAATAAAGACATTTCATTGATGTTGTAATTTGCTCTCCTTTGACGCTGTTAAGTTGAACATTGGCACATGTGATTTTTTTTACTGACTACATAATATGCTAACATATGGGCACACCCAAAGTTGTTTGGGAATATTCCTCGGCCAGGACATTTTCATTTCTCCAGATGCTCATTGCTATAATCCAGGTAGTGGCAAAACCGAGGGCTATTTGGCCAGCTCTGAGCAGCATCGTCAATCTTACCCTTCCTGGCCTGGTGGGGACTGAGAGTTTCGTCACTCCCCCATCATTCTGGTCTCTGTTCTGGGTACCCTCTGCCATCTTGTCTTGTAAGCTAGCCCCTGGGGCAGCAGTGCCACTGACTTACCATAGGGTTTGGGGCAAGTTGCTCCCCTTCTCGAACCTCCAATGGAAAAGCAACATTTCTAGACTGTTCTGGTCTCACGGTGTTGTATTCTAACCCCACAGTCTGTTGAAAAGGCACAAAACCCCCTTTCATCCTATGGCAACGAGGACAGAAACCACCTTCCTGTCAGCCCCAGTTTGCAGAACCTAGAGCTTGTAGGAGAGCCTACTGGAAAGTTAAAACCTAAGACTGTTGCATGGTCAAGTTTAAAACCTTTTCTTTCATTAAAAAAAAAAAAATCCAGAAATAACAATACATTATTTTTGTATTCATGCTATACAATTGTTATATTAATGCTTTAAATTTGTCCAAATGCTTTCTCTCCTGATTTGGGAAGCAAAACTAACAGCGTGGGCTTAAGGGGCAGAGAGCCTGTGTGACTATAGGCAGGTTTCTTAACTTTGTGCCTCAGTTTCTCCACTTGTAAAATAGGGTTAAGAATGGTGCCTTATTTTGAGGGTTTTAAAACATGTGTCTAGCACATCGTAAAAGCTCAATAGGTGGTATCTGTCAGTATTATCTGGGCTTTATAAGACGGTTCAACACAGTTACACAGCACCTGATGGGACCCCTGGGGTCTGGGAGTCCTCGATCAGAACACTTCTGATGGAATGAATAAAAAGGAGGAAACGGAGCCACAGAGAATTCACAGAACAGGGGTATGTGTCACCGGTGAGACTTGAGCCTTGACACCCTGGGTTATTTCTCTTTACTGTGGGCTGCCTCTTTTTCAGTCTGTGCCCACCCACAGGGGGTAAAGAGCAGCAGTTTTAACATAGGAACTGGGGGGAGGTCACAAAGTCCATGAATGGTCCATGAGCAGCCCTCATAAGCTATGAAATCTACTAAAATAGGAGACGTCGGAGGGCATCATAGAATAAGATGTATTTCTCATGTGGCTCACAGAGTTTGAAAAATGTTGGTTTAGAGCATGGGCATCTGTGTCAAGCAAACTCAAGCTTGCATCCTGATCCCTTAAGCTGTTGAAGGAGGGCTGGCATCGTAAGGGAGGAGGGCAGTGGTGATGGTGATGGTGATGATGGTGGGGGACAGCTAACATTTGCTGGTTGCTTAGGGTGGATGAGGCACTCTTCTAAATACCGGCTCATCTGCTTCTCACAGCAACTCTGTGAGATGGATGCTGTCATTAGTTTCATTTTGCAGAGAAGGAAACTGAGGCATAGAGTAAGTGATTCTTTCATAAGCTCTGGCTGCGCGGAGTCCTTCACTACAGCGCCATCCTGCCCCACATGTAGGTGTTCAGCAGGTGTAATCCATTTTCCTTAAAACTGAAGAAAAGAGCATGACTGGACTCGTCATCTGAGCATTTGCCTCCAGAAAGCCTCAGTGACCCTGGCCTTGGAGCCGCCCAGCCCCCCAGTGCTGACTTTTTGGTGCTACTGGGAGTTGGGGGCGGGGTGGTACAGACTCACGGAGAAGCTTACCTAATCTCTGACTTGCCTGGGGAATGTGAGAGGGGAAGGTCCCAAATGGCTTTAGGCAGGCACCAGAAAGAGGAAAAATGAAAACCATGTTAAAGATAAATCGAGCCGTTCTTAAAAGTTAGAAAGTAGACTTAATTAGGACCAGCTCTCCCCATCCAAAACCACAAAAGTTAAAATGGGAAAATATTTCCAGAAATGCCCATTATGTGTTGTTAAAAAATATCTAGAGTAAAATATATGTTTTATTTTATACATGCCTCCAGCTAAAAATTATGCTTTTTACTCTCTCTCTCTCTCTCTCTCACAGAAGACGGGAATGTGAACCCAAATCTAGACAGCCCCGAATCAAATTTAGTTTGCTTGCTAGCATTGCAGTTTTCTATCAGCCAGATCTTCGCCAAGCTCCTCAAAGGAGAGAAGAGGGGAGAGGATTAAAAAAAAAAAAAAAAAAAAAGCCATGGGGCCAAGAAAGAGCCGTTCCCGACAGGCTGTGGCATGTCAGAATTTGCTCCTCTCCCATTCAATGGCATCTCCCTCGTCTCCCATTGCTGCCCGCGACGGCACATCTCTCATCACTGCGTCTGCGGTCCTTCTCTGAACCCACAGAAGGGCCACACATAATTAGAAGAGGTCAGCCAGGGGCAGGGGGAGGGTGCGAGGCTCAGTGTCCCTAGATGGAACTTCTGAAACTCAGATACCAGGTCACCCTGTTCACTGCCTGTCACTGTAAGTGAGACTACTAATTGCTCAGGTTTCTCTGGGAGCATCTGAAGATGCTTCATGCTATAGAAAATGAGTCCCTGTCTTCTAAGTGGTTGGTCTTAAAAAAAAGAAAAGAAAAGAAAAACCTACTGTGTAGAAAAACAACTTTGACTTATGTTTTGAAAAGTGATTTCTTCATGACAAACTAATACCCTTTCTGAAAATGTAACTTGTCCCCAGAGACATTCTTGCTTCTTGAGTGTTTTCGCACTTGTGCGGGCTCGCTTCTTGGACTCTCGGGCTTCATCCACATCATCGGGGCTGCCCGAGGTTCACATGAGCACCCCAGATGAAAGTTGAAAGTCATTTATTGTCGTTAGCCTCTCTCCTCCGGTACGACAGCAGCTGGATGTTTATTCTTCAGAAGCCCTGTTTCAGGGGCCTGAGTGTAAGATGCTGACTTAGCACCAGAGCGCCCACAATTTGGTGGGGACACAGCCCAGCCCTGTCATACCTCTGCTTTGCACAAACCACCAAATGTGCTCCCAAGCTGGAGGATGCAAGATGTCCAGATGACATGCAACCTGGGGAAGAGCTAATACCAAATTTTCTTTTTTCATTTTAGTTAAGAAACGCCATGGTAAACAGGAAGACTGGGAAGTTCTCCATGGAGGTGAAGAAGACAGTGGACAAAGGGGTACATTTTTTCTCAAACATTCTTGCCGCTTAATTTAAAACAAACCATTGTGAAAAATTAGCTTTGAAAGCTCTATCTGGAATAAATATCTTTCGCTGAGATCATTTTTCTCTTGTCTTTACTTATCTCAAACAAGATTCATGTAGTACTGTTAACCTGATCATAGTGTGTCCATTTATTTTTATTTATTTCTGAAAGCTTCACCTAGCAGACTAACCATGTTTTCTTCTCTCTACGACTTTTTTTTTTTTCAATCTAGAAACGGGTTTTGGTGATGACAAATGACTACTATTATACAGACATCAAGGGTACTCCTTTCAGGTAGAGCTGACCATAATACATGGACATTCCATCAGATCCATCAGTTGTGTTTGTACAAAACCTGCTGACGCTCTCAGAGCTCATCATCTGAAGATAACCAAACACCCTGCCGAAAGGCTGGAAAGAGTGAGGAAGGGGCTTTTCCCAGGCTGCTTTTTTTCTGTTTTCCAGAAGGGGGAAGATGGTTCAGGCTCACCTAGGAGAACTCACTCGATTTGTCATGGCTTTGCATCTCATTACCAAGCAAATCAGCTTTGGGGGTTCCAGCTAAGGGTGGAGAGACGAGTTCAGAGGGTTGCCTGGTCCTTAAACCATCTAGCTAACTTGCTGCCCAGTGAGCTCCATTTCACCTTTTATTTCCATGATCAAAAAAACGAGCCTTCGCACGAGGAGGTAGCATATCCATCCCTCCATGTTGTGCTTCTGTTTTAATTTCTCTGAACTGTACTTCTGTGCTTGTCTACCTTGAATCCTGTTATTTCTCTGTAACCGTCCTGGAAAATGGCTTGACCCCATTGCCTGCTTTCAGACACTCATGTGGCATTCTAGGGTCCTGCTACAATGACCTTACTTCTGTAAGAAGTCATCCCCTGGGGCTGCTTCACGTTCCTGAACCGGGGCCTCGCAGAGCTAAGGAGAGAAAGAATTTACTGACTCCAGATGAATCTGAAAAATAAATTATGGCATTGTGTTGTCATAGACTGCCAGGAATCATGAATCTGATGCCATTTGGAAGCAGAGCAATCGAGGGGACACATGACCGCTAAGCGGGTTTGCCAAATGAAGAGACTGTGTTTTCAAAATATATTCTCTTCCTTTAGAAGGGAGCTTAAATCAAGCCTGGGAGAGGGGGGAGCATCTATTAGACTAGGGAGAGGGTCAGGCCCAGAAGCCCACAACATAATAACGTGGCTCCACACTTGTGTAGTGGACGTTTTCATTTTCGTCCTTGAGAGGGGAGTCATTTTCCCTAGCCGTAAACGCTAAGGTCTGGAAAGACCCATGTGTGGCTGAATGGAGGGCAGGAGTGCGTCAGGTAGTGGTGAAGAGCAGGGCGCAGGGCTCTCGAGAGGGCCTCCGAGAGTAGGGTGAGCAGTTTGCCACGCCTCTGAAAATGCTCACGAGCAGCCCATGGCTGCCATGCTTCTGGTCAGAAATTGCTTTGAAGCAGCTGATTGAACCTAAGAAAAACCAATACCAACGATAACCAGTGGGGTTTTGAAAGTAAACTTGGAAAAATTGTCTACAGAACATGAAATGGAAATGTGAACATGGAAAATAAAAAGTGAACCCACAAGTCTATTCCAGTCGATGCCACGGGTTTCAAGGTCTGCTTTGTTTCTCTGCACAGCTTAGGTGTGGCGCTCTCCAGAGGTCACGGGAAATACTTCTTCCGAGGGAATGTAACCATTGAAGAAGGTAAGATGCTCTCTTGACATGTCTTATCCTTCAGTCTTGGGCATTTCACTCAACTAACTGTCCACTTGGCATGAGCTTGCCTTCCAAATGGTGGGACCCCCAACTCATGGTGGCCTTTCTTATGATTTCATTTCTTTCTATTGTGCTTTAATCCACAAAACTGTTGAGCCAACTTAGAGGATCATCCACCAACTATATTCTTCCCATACATAAAAATCACTACCAAGAAAAATACAAAGTAGTGTAAAAATTCAAGCCCAGGGGAACTACAATGAAAACAAAGGTATGCAAGCCAGTCTCCTACACGGTTGAGCCACAAATCTTGTTTGTGCTTCAAGCAGTTCAAGTCCCAGGGGAAATATGATCATTTAGATGATATACATAGGTCAGAAGGAATAAGGAGCATTTTGAGATTCCCAAATCCTCTTGTCTTCATAAAGCTCAGGCACACTTAAACTCCCAGCAAATGGTAGCCATTGTTACAGCACTTTAACCTTTAAAACCACTGTCATATGTGCACCATCCTTTACCACGAGCCAGTAACTCAGTACCTCAGAGAAGGAGCCTTCCCCAGTATCACCGGCTGACAGGGAGGGGTGAAGCTGACCTCCGAAAGTCTCCACTCCCCCAAGTGGTCCCAGGAAGTCACTCATCCAATCTGGATGTTAGATTTTGCATCTCCACCAAGAGGGAGCAGGACCAGACCAGTGCTCTTTCTGAGTGTCCCCAGATAGTATGGCCAAGAGCAGGAAGGTCCGTTATGAGCCAGTTTTAATTAGTTAGAGCTGGTTACAAGTGCATGTGGTGAACTTCCAGAAGCTGGACCACCTAGGGGCTCACCCTGATGACGTAGTGGAGAACGAAGAGATTGACGGTCCCTGAGATGCCAAGTTCCACAGCCAGCTTCCTGGGGTACTGCCAACTAGTGTGCATTGTTTTACAGGTGTTAGTATTTGTCTCCCAAATAATCGTAAGGTCTTAAGGACAAGGAAGGAGATTGAAAGGTTTCATTGTGCCCACTAATCAATCATGTGGTATCTCTTCCCAGAGACCAGGAAGAGGGAGCAGGCAGCTTTGTGACTTGGGCAAGACATTCCACAAGATGTGTTCTCAGAAATCTTTTTTTTTTTAACTTCTAGAATTTTCTGGATGAATGAGCCATGTGTAGCTCATATGAGCCATGTGTAGCTCTGTAGATATCACTGTCCATGAAGACAGAAAATTCATGTCTGAGCTATTTGAGGTCAAGCTGAGGAAACAGCTCATGGTCAGAACAATAGAAAGAGAGATTATTGGTGGATTATTGGCCTCTCATGTGTCCATTCCCTTAGCCAATCCTCAATACATAGGCCTGCCTCTTTTCTTTCTGTTTCTGTCTCTGTCTCTGTCTCTCTCTCTCACACACACACACAAACACAGAGTTGTTCTACATTGTCTTTTGGGTCATTTCTTCAGTCATGTCTTTTCCCTCTGTGTTCCATAGTTGTTAGGCTGAGAGGTCACAGAGAGAATTTCAGAACTAACTGCAATCACCGCGTTAGAAATTAGTTTGAATCCCAGCAAGAGGAAGAGTCTCTGGTTATTCATACAAATGAGGTCAGATCTTCCTCTCTGTGGGTCCTCTGTCAATAAGAGGGCTTACAATCCTGCCAGCTTTGAGTTGCTGAGCCTGAGAAAGCTGTTTCCCCTTGGACTAACTAGTAGACGTTCCTGTCATCGTAAGGGCCATGGCATGATCATTGTTCTGCTCTGTTCTGGGAGAAGGTAGGCTTTCCTGGGGATGGCAACTGTACTTCTGTAGGATCCTCTGTAAGGAAAGCTGCCCCACAGAATGTGGGAATTTTCAACATGTTTCGCCGTTGTCATCTATTACAAAGATGGTCAACAGGTAGACATTGCTCACAATGTAAGGAGTTTCTACTAAGGCTGAAGGTATGGGCTATAGTTCTACTTGCTGAAATTGTTTCTCTTCTGAATCTCCTTGACACTTTGTATCATACATATATATATGTCATATATATAGTGGTATATATATGTGTGTGTGTGTGTGTGTGTATGATGTGTGTGTGTATATATATATGTATACCATTACAGATATATAAATATATATATACATATATATATAAAGAGAAAGAGAGAGAGAGGGCACAATAGTTATTCAGTAAATTAGAGGTAATGTCATTATAGTCTGCATTATTTGCATATATAGTCTGCATAGATGTGGTTGTGCCAGGAGGACTAAAATCAGAGGTGAGAGACTTAGAGAACAATTCAATTTCCTCGGTGCCCTGGGAACTCAGAGAGGAAACGATCAGAAAGATCTCCCCTCTAGGGATTCATCTACAGGGCCTATGAAACAGAGCCAGACAGGGCTTTGTGGATGAGAACAGACACTAGAGAAATTGATAGAGTTGACATAATTAACCCAATATTCCAGGAAGGTGAGACCCCACCTCAGGGTCTTTGCATTGATTATTCCTTCTGCAGAGCACTCTCTCTCAGTTATCTACATGGCTTTGTCTCTCACCTCCTTCAGGTCTTTCCTTAAAAGTCATTTTCTCGGGGAAGCCTTCCCTGACTACACTACTTAAAATTGAAACTCTTTCGCCTTTATTTCCCATCATAGCCCTCATCACTAACTGCTTTATTTCCATCTCTGGCTTGGCTCTTTCCCATCATAGCCCTCATCACTAACTGATATGCTATGTATTTTAATTTTATTTGTTTATCTCTTCCCACCACTAGAAAACAAATACCATGAAGGCAGTGACTTTGTTTTGTTCACAGCTATATTATCAGGGCCTAGAATAGTATCCAGCACACAGCTGATGCCAGGAAGGAAGGGAGCAGGCAGGGAGGAAGGGAAGAAAGGATGGATGGAGGCATGCGGAGACGGCCCCATAGATTATCCTGGAGACTCATCACTGTCCCACTTAACCCTCTCATGGATCCATGAGTTAGGCTCTATCATCCACATCTCCTGACTAATAGAGCTTAAAGAGTTGAAATGACACCCCCAAAATCATTCTACCAGTGGGTGTTGGAGCCAGGAAATGACACTTGGGTCCCACATGGTGATATTCTATCTAATATGTTCCCTACTTTCTATAAAATCAGGCAAGAGTGTGCAATATTAGGTCTAGTATTTTGCTGTTTATTTTATACATTTGTATTTGAGGAGAAAACTGGCATCCAGAGTGCAGTACAGTACTGTTGGCCATTTGGGAAACTCTGACCCCTCAAACAGGCTATAAGCGTCATCTGAGTTCCTGAGGTCATCACTCAGAAGTGTGTGTCAGCCTTCAAAGTGAGCTCACATGAAGATACAATGAAAGAGAGTGATTTCCCAGAGTTAGAGTGGTCTAGAGCATTCTGTTAAAAACTCTCCAGTTCCCTGCAAACCCCAGTTGTCCCAGGTACCTTTGTGGACTGATGGCTTGTTTTTACTTGGGATCCCATAACAACTAGCAGTGTTTGCTGGTCAAAACCAGTTGAGTATTGGCAATTTCATATCATTCAACCTATCTTTTTGCCCTCACAACTACCCAGCAGTTAGGGACTATGATTATTCCTGTTTTTCACATGAAGAAACTGACATTTGGAAAAGCAAAGTAACCTGCTAACATCACGCCCGAGTTAAGTGGCCCAGCCCAGCTCCCTGAACAAGCTGTGCGGGGCTCCAGCATCAGTGTTTCCACCATGATACTAAGCTCATCTCCAGGACTCACTGGTGTATTGTTTGTCTCCATGGAGTTCAGGCTTTCCTGGGATACTCAACTGGGAAGCCACCAGTGGTGGCCGAGGGAGATAGAGGTGGGGAGAGGGTTCTGCATCATTTTCTTTGTTCAGAGTCCCCCCTTCAGAGGCAGATGTCATTGGGGTTGATGCCTACCCTTCATCATTCAATGGCCCTGCCCTCAAACATTTGAAGCACATGAGAGGATGAGGGGTACCAGCGCCCCACGCAGGTGGTCCTTACTCATTAACCCCTTCTCCTTGACCTCCAGGCCTGCATGACTTAGAGCACCCTGATGTGTCCTTGGCAGATGAATGGTAAGAATTAAACCATCCTTCATCAGCATGGGTATCTGTTGCCCGCTTTGATTTCGAGTCCTCTGTACTCCCTTCCAACCTCTCCCAGTTCAAAGGCAAAGGAAGGTGATGCCACAAATCCTCACATGTTCTTGTTTTGGCCCCTCTCATGGTCTTAGGTCCTACTGCAACACTGACCTACACCCGGAGCACCGTCATCTGTCTCAGCTAGAAGCTATTAAGCTCTACCTCAAAGGCAAAGAACCTCTGCTCCAATGTGAGTGGGCTTTCAACCTGTCCTGTCTGGGTATGCGACTGTGGTTGCGGGGGGAGGGGAGTCGCAAAACCACACTTCCCCTCAGCTTTCAGAGGAAGCTTGGCTTTCGGCAGAGATGATCAGTCCCATCAGGTCCAGCCAAATGTCCGCTTCCTGTAGGAACAGGAGGAAGAGCGTGGGCCACTGAAAGTCACGCCGAACCCCCAGTCGCAGTCTAACCCTTCACATTGGATTTGTCTCCCTACCGGACCATTTAAGTCAAGCACCTGAGTAGCATGGAAATGTTATCGCTGGGCAGGGACTGTGAATATCTGCTCCCTTATTTTACAAATGAGAGACAAGGGCAGGAAATAGGACTTGTCTCATCTCAGGCCATACTCTAGGTCTGGTTCTCTCCAGAGTGGGATCATCACTGTGACGTGTTGCTTCATGTCATATACATGCTATTGCTTGTCTTCCTGCCACAGGCCCTTGAGGGAGCTCACTGGGTCAGGAATGGTCTGTGGTGGGGGCGGGGGGCAGGGAGAGAGCAATGGGCCTGATGCTGACCAAGCACATGAGCAGTCCCTGGACGAGCATCTGAGTTCCAGTAGCTAGTCTGGCAGGGAGAGATTCGCCACCAGTGAGCCCAGCAGCTGCCCCTCCCCCAGCAGGGACCACTTACTCAGTGATGTGAACAGTCCTTTACATGTATTATTTCATAGAATTCCCACAGCAGCCCTGTGAGAGATGTAAGGAGGTTCAGCTGGCTTCTAAACTCCATCTCGACAGAACAGATTGACTTTTTGGCACATATTCTAGTAGAGAAAAGATCAGATGGACATCACATAAGCCTTACTTTTCATTTCCTTTGGCTGAATGGCATATTCAAAAAACAAAGGTATAGAGATAATATAAAAAATTTACATTTACCATCCTGCTTTATCAAATCTTAATATTTTGCTATTTTTCCTTCAAGTACTTTTTAAAGAATGAAACATTATACATAATGTTGAAGCCCCTGAGTCCCTCTGTACAGTCCCATTTACCTCCCAAAGAGAATCATCCCCACCTCGAATTGGTTCCTTACCTCCCATGGATCTATATTACTATCTCCCTATATAGGTATCTGTAAATAGGATGTACCATTATTTTCATCATTTTGTATATTAACATTTATATATGGTATACTATATATATTTTCTATAGTACAAAATATGTATTGCTCTACAACTTGTGTTTCATTCATTACATTTTGAGATTTATGTGTGTTGATCATTTACCTCTAAAGCATTTATTTGAATTACTATACAGTATCCCACTACATAACTCTATCTCAGTGTATCCATTGCCTTTCGGATGATGAGTTGTTTTCAGTGTTTGCTTTTACAGCAAAGTGTCACTGCCTTGTGGGCCACCAGCCAAGGGGAGGAGGTGATAATTAGTTGGCCCCTCTGCAGAGCAATTGGAGGGCTCTGAGATGCCTCTGCTGAACTCATGATATCCCCCTGACTCCTTAGCATCTTCTCCAGAGCGCCAGCAAGAGTCCTTTTGGATAGGAACAGATTCCCCACTTTAAATTGGAAAAAAAAAAACAAAAAACCACAAAAAACAAAAACCTTTTATTTATTTATTTGAGGGAGAAAGAGAGTGAGCGAGTGAGCGAGAGCACAAGCTGGGGGGAGAGGGAGAAGCAGACTCCCTGCTGAGCAGGGAGCCCCATGTGGGACTCGATCCCAGGACCCTGGGATCATGACCTGAGTTGAAGGCAGATGCTCAATCTACTGGGCCACCCAGGCGCCCCCAACAAAAACCTTCTAAATGGAAGGAATCACAAAACAGAAGTTCCAAGACTGTTTAGTTATCACATCCCTTCCTCTTCTTACAAATGATGGGGAACAGGGCCCTGAAAAATTGCAGATTGTGATAAGAGGACAGAAATGAGGGTGAATCGAGCAAATTTCTAAGACATGCTGGTCTGTGGCACCAACTGCTAGATGAGAAGAGAAAGCAGAAAACTGAAGAGGGACACACACAAGCCTCTCCACGTATCATCATCTCACTCGAACACTTTGGGGGCCCCCCTGTTGCTGGCCTATCCGGTGTCAGAACTGTTCCATATTTTCAGCTGGTGGGAGGTCAATGCATAAAGCACTACACCGTGGGAGAAAGTAGCCTGCAGTCACTATGGAGTGAGCGAGGGGAGCACCCCTTGTGCCCCCGCTGGGACCCCAGCCACAGCCACCTTCTCAAGTCTGCCCCTCCCAATAGGTGATAAAGAATTGATACAAGAGGTCCTATTTGATGCCGTGGTGAGCGCTCCCATTGAAGCCTATTGGACCAGTCTCGCCCTCAACAAATCCGAGTAAGTGCTTGCACGTGTCCCCCTTTCATGGTCATTTCCCCACAAGCCGTCCGAAATATGGTTATGGTTTAAAGAACTAAACTGTTTTAGGAGCTTGGTGTTAAAGTGCTTTAATTTTCCCCAAAGCTCCAAACCACAAGAGCTCGAGCAGATTAGCGGCTCGGGCTTGGGTGGCAAGCTCCTGGGTTTGACATATAATTTGAGTTTTAGCGTTACATGAAATTTGGTGTGCTGAGATGGGGGGTGCTTCCGAGGGAGGGGGAGGCAGAAGGATCGCTTAGCTTCTTGCCCTGCCATGGCTCCCTCGGCTTCACAGTCTGGAGGGGACTTGGGATCTGGGCCAGGCTGGGTTTTAAGTAGGACCGGGAAGGGAGAGCTCTGTTTCATGAGGGTGTCAGGATATAACCCTGTGGTTTTACTTCTGAAGCAGAGGGTGCAAGGAGAGGGGCCTGGGCAATGGTCATTGTTGTCAAAGTTTTCAGCAGCTTGTTAATATTATTTTACTAACTTAAGTAGGTTATTAAAGATTAAAAATAGGAAGTGAAAACATTCCTTTCTCCTTATACCTTCACGTCACACATTATTTAGCTCTCTCTCCTTTTCTGTTCTTTATTAGCTCCATTCCTTCCCTCCCCTTCCCTTTTGTATATTCTCTTCCATCCTATCTATCATTCATTCTGTTCTCATTTTCATTCATTCATTCACTCATCGGATACTGACTGAGTGTCTGTTACATGCTAGGCACTAGACTAGATGTTGGTGAAATGGAGCTAACTCAATCAAACATAGACCTTGCCATCATGGTATCTGTGGTGTGTAGTGTGACAGATTATTAAGGATTGTGATAACTACTTTGAAAGAAGTGTAAGGACATGTAGAGTGTGACAAGACCTAGAGTGGAGGTGGAAGACAGAAGGTTTTTCTGGGCAGAAACTAGTTCAAGTGTTAGGGAGCATTCTAAGGAAAATGGAACAACATGTGCAAAGGTCCTGAGGTACAACAGTGTTTGACACATTTGAGGAATTTAAAGAAGGCCAGCAGAACTGAAATATAGATGGTAGACTGGAATATGTTGGGAGATGAGGCTGTAGAGGGGCCAGATGGCTCAGGCCCTTGGGAGTCAGGTGAGGAACCCTGGATTCTATACTATGAGTTTTATAAAGTCATTGAACGATTTTAAGAAGGACATTTTAAGGTTTTAAGAAGGATATGATCATACTTGCATTGTTAAACAATATCCCTCTACTGTGAAGAATAAAGTTTAAGGGCATAAGAACAATAATAAAGTCTCCTAGAGCATTCCAAGGGATTTGCCACTTGGACCAAGGTGGTGGCACAGGGAGGAAAGATCTTCTGGTGGCATGCTTCAGAAGTGGGACCTCCCACCCCCACCCCCACCCCCACCCCTGGATTTGATGATGGGTCTGCTGAGTGATGGGAGGAAGGCTGAGCTCTCAAGGATCATTTACAACACAAATACCTGTATAGATAGTGGTGCCATTTCCTAGGACAGGAGACAATGAAAGAAGACCAGGTTTGGGATGTCTGGGCACGTCCAGAGTTCTCTTCTAGACATTTTAAGCTCAAGTCTCCCAAGTGGAGATGTAAGGTAGGCAGTTTAATCCAGGAGTCTGGAACCCCAAAGAGAGATTTACCATTCTCATTATACTTGGGGGTGTCCTTGGACTGCTTACATTCATGATTCTTATTCCCTGGGAACGCTAGGGAAGAGTCAAAACCTTTCCTGAAGTTGCATTCTCTGGTGGATGTGGAAATGTTTCTTTTAAGCTCTCATGAAACTCAAAATCCTGTGCAAAGATTGCTGATTCACTCCTAACACATGCTAAAGATTTCCAAAATGGTAGCTTGCTTTGTAGTCCACATCTGTAACTGATTGGGCAGCCTGGCTTTCCAATTTGGGTAGGCTGCAAGCAGAAACAAATGCATAGTGCTGGTTTTTATTCACCCCTTAAATACTTAAAGGTAGTATTGGCCACTTTGACTACCATCGAAGATCAAGTAACCAAATTATCTTATATTGAAGATGACATGGATAGTGCTTCGAATCAAATTGCTACTAGCATTTAGGGAAGGGAAGCAAATTCAAGAAACAGTATTCTCTTCATACGTTTATTATAGAATGAAATTATGTATTTGTGGAGAAAGACCATTTGCTTTTTTGTGAAGAGGTAGGCATTGTGAATATCCTGAACATGCCCAAACATATAAAATTCACCTTGAAAGTTGAAGAAAATACCTGTAGTGAATTTTAATATAAGTTTTCTTTGCTGAGGCCATTCTTAGGGGTCCTGTGCCTGGTATACTGCAGGGCCATTTGAAGAAACCATTTTTTTACTCATCTCTTTGGGGATAGTGGTAAGAATAAGGCCTATGCTCTGGTAGAAGTTACAAGATGGTGACTTCAAATGGTGTAGAGTTCAGGTCCTAGACATTTCTAGGTTGTAGGACCCTGCAGATTTGGTTCAGTGGCTCAGTTGCAGTTGTCACTAATGACAGATTCCACTAATAAGAATGGATTTGTTAGGTCAATGCAAAAAGCTGCCTCTAAAGATTTTCTGCCTCTCCTTAAAGTCATTCCCATCCCAGCCTACTGTCCTGAGTTTGCACCCAGAAGCCTGAGATAAGCTGTGTTTATTTAGCATGGGGGTGCGTTCTCTCATGGTGCTTTGGAGTTCTTGGAACTCAATGGAGTTCTTAGTTTTTCTTGTAAGAGTTACCACAGAACTTTCCTAAGAGGTGAGTTTGCATTCTCTGCTTGGGGCCTCCCTGCATCTGTGTATGTCTATGCGTTTCTATAATTTCTTTTAAAACTTCAGGTTTCAAAACTGCTATTTCATAAAACATTCTGTGAGTCTTCAAATGCAAAAGCCATTATCTGCTTACTGTCTGGAAGCATCCCCCTGTTGTCTGCTGCTGTGTTTCAGGAATTCTGACAAGGGCGTGGAGGTTGCCTTCCTCGGCACCCGTACTGGCCTCTCGAGGATCAACCTGTTTGTTGGGGCTGAGCAGCTCACCAATCAGTAAGTAGGAAGGCTCCTCTGCAGGGGCCCCGGGAGCCCCTGAAATGGGAAATTCAAAGGGCTGCTTGAGTTTCTTGATTCTACGACTGGTAGAAACAAAATTCAGGCCACCCCAGGCCGGCTGACATTGTTCCCCTCCGTTCTACCACGGGGGGCCCCAGCGTGTGTGTTCACCTGCCTGTTGGCCTTTCCACAACCCTTTGTTCTTCACGCTTGCTGGCTTCTGTCCACCGTCCTGGAGTCCTCTCCCGGGCTGGTGAGTCATTGCAGAATCTGGCGATGGTGCGGCTGCGGGGAGGGGGAGCAGCCAGAGGAGGGCTCCTGACAAATGGCTCCAGGGCATCCAGCTGCTCTGCAGAGGAATTCCTGCCTGTCCAGGAATCAGTGTTTCAAGTCTGTTGTTTATTTGTTTGTGTATGCTTTCCTAAACCTCGGTGCCTCTGCGCTGAGCCTGAGGGCCTGCAGAGCCCCACGCCCAGGAGCGGGCAGTCTGGTGGTACTTGGGTTGGACAACGTTTCCTTGTGCTTCCAAAGAGACCCAGATGCACAGTGGGCAGGGCGTCGCCGAGTCCAGTACCCAGATGCCCTTGAAACCACTGCTCAGCCTCTGTGTCTTCATCAAGCAATAGGGTCTTACCGCTTCAAACTGGTGTTGGAGCAGAGCTGGAGGGAGCCTGGGAAGTCTTTTCTGACCCCGTTAATGTTTCTCAGTTTGGGTTTTTTGTTGTTGTTGTTTCCTCTCAAGTAAGAGGCATTTTTAGGCCAGGGATAAATCTAGTCCGAGATTCAGAAAGCTTGCCAAGTACGTGTGGGAGGGTTCAGACATTACCGTAGGACCTCACACACCCTGACCTGTAGATACCTGGGGGTGAATAACCAAGCCACAGGCTGGCCACCAATCTGAAAGGGGTTGGCCCCACGGAGACCCAAGAAGGAGATGCTCCTGTCCCAGCAAACCCTGTTCAGCAGTGCTTTTGCCTCTTAGCTGAGGCCCCGACTCCCACCAGAGGATATTATAAAACCAAGTCTAGTAAATGGCATGTCAGTAGATTTTTAGATGGTTTGTGACCTGGCTTTCAATTCCCACTCAAAGACTCTTTCTCAGCATCTCAGATTTGTCATTTAGGAAGTTAGCTACAGTTGTGACTTGATTTTTTCCAAGCCCTCTTTAGCCTTTTAGCCCAGCCCAAATGCTTTTTAGAGGGCAAGTTCCTAGAAAGACTAGAAGTGTTGAGATACACGTCACCTTCTCCTTTTGGGACCTAGAGAGACAGAAGGAGACACAGAAACTGACTCTCTCATGCTCAAGAGAAAGGCTGTTGTTTGTCTTGAGATTAAAACAGATAAACCCAGAAGAATAACCACAACAACAAAACAAACAGTGCACCTTGCTAGTGTGTCCTGTAGGTCACACTCAGGACTGCTGCTCAGAGCACCTGGCTCAGCCCACTGGTTTGCCTCTGAGAAATGGCAGGGGTGTTCTTGTGAGGATCAGAAAAACTATGGATGCAAAACCACGTTGAGAAGCTAAAAATATCTGTAAGTACAGGTTAGCTCTGCTCCCTATTACACTACTGTGACCCAGAATGGGTAGTCATTGGGTATCCAGATGGATGAAATAATTCTTCTGTCTTCAAGAAACTCATAACATTGATTCATATGGAGGCATATTGTACCTCTATACGTTCATATATATTCATATAGAGGCACATAGAATTGAGTTCTGCTGTCTTAGAGTCTTGTATCTTTCTACCCCTTCAAACAAATGGCATTTTTTAAAGATTTATTTATTTATTTGAGAGAGAGAGTGCCAGCGTTGGGGAGGGGGAGAAGACGGGCACCGGGAGAGGGAGAGAGAGAATCTCAAGCAGACTCCCTCCTGAGCACAGAGCCCGACTAGGGACTCAGTCTCACAACCCTGAGATCATAACCTGAGTCAAAATTGAGAGTTGGACACTTAACCAACTGTGCCACCCAAATGGGCAAATACTTTTGTTAAGACCCAACTATTCAGATATACTCTTAGCCAGGGCTAGAAAGCTTTTAGATTTTCTGTGTTTTCAAAGAAGGCATACAAGGAAGAGTGCAAAGTGCCGGGGAAAGGACTAGAGAATATGAAGTCCCACCCCATGTACTAGTATCAGCCTCCTACACTGTGGTTCAATCTCCCATCTCGATCACCTGATTTTAGAAGCACATTGATTCTAGTTCATGGCCTTTGTACCTGCCAATGTCAGCAGTGAATCTTGCGCCTTCAGCCTGGCCTCTTGGAGCATGTGTAGCAGACACATAGGAGAGGTGATATCAGCCTCTGTGGGGGTGATTCTGCTCCCCTCAGAGTTCTAAGTCTAAGAGATGGCTGCCTCATACCTTCCATGTGAACCATAGAGAACAGAAGAAGCTCCTGAGCTCTAAGAATCCCATACACTTGTTGGAGCCATTTTCACTTTATAATGGGGCTCAGAGACTCACTGACTGACCCAAGTACCTCACCCAAGGTCATTCAACTATGCTTAAAACCTAGACCTGTCTCACACAACACTACAACAGCCCCTGGTATCCAGAAGTAGGCTTTCATCTTCCCCAGAAAGATCTGTCTTCCTGAACAACATTTTCAGAAGTTCTGTAGAATCAGCTCTCTCTTTCTGCTTGCTTCTGAATCACCACTTGGTAGTTGTCGGGAACCCACAAGGTTTCCTGGCAACCAGACCCTCTGCTAGTAACACCACAGCCAATGGAGATCAAGCACTGTAGGCTCCTGCTTGCCGTCCTGGGTGCCAGCACCGTCTGGTCTGGGCAGCAAGCACTGGGCACTCAGTTATGCAGCATTCCAAGCCGATCACCTGCCGTCCTCAAATGTCCCCATCAGTCTAAGCTAATTATCCCACCTTCCGGGCCTGGAAGAGGCACCGTTAACTGCTGAATGAGAAGGGTGCCTTCCTCCCTGTGGTTATATGCATCCCACCACTGAACAGGACCATCTCAAGTGAAAATGCATGGTTGTGCCATCGTGCGGTGTGGAAGGCAGCTGTCCCTTCCACCTAGGGCTAGGTAGCAGTCTCCACACACCTCTCCAAGTCAGGTTTACGAAGAATCTCATGTCTAAAGAAAAAAAAATACAAAAGGTCACATTTCAGTATTTGTGAGTCCTATGGATTTTAGGATCAGGAAATATTACCACTGAATAGATTAGTGCCAGGAGGAGTTTGTCTATAACATCAAGCCTGGGACTTCCTTCGCCCTGCACTCTGAATAACGCAGAAGTCTGTGCACCGTCTCAGCCCCGCTCATGACTCCACAGTTGGCCTTTTGAATGACAGCAGAGAATCTTTACATGGGAACGTGGCCCTATGGATGAGGAAATTTGAAAGAATTAAGAAATCCTATTTAGAAAAGATATAGCAGACTGCTTTGAATACTTGAGGAGCTCTTATCAGAATATGAGATTTGATTTATCATATGATCATTAAGCATACGATGAGTGCCTGATGAGTGCCAGGCCCTGGAAATGTCAAGAAAAATAAGGTCTCTGCCCTTAGAGAGGAATTAGGACATAGTAGTATAAGTTAAAAGGAGACATATTTCCATGCTAAGAACTTTAAGGGTGGTCTCCTATGGAATGGGTTTCTTCTAGGAGTGAGCTTTGCATCTTAGGAAGAGATCAAGGGATCACTGGTTGGCCAAACCCTAAAACTACAAATTTCTTTCCTGAATTAGAAGCCAATTCAAGTAGTTTCAAAGAACCAACTAATTGTAACTTAGCATATAAATTCAACCATGCTATAACAATGTAGAATATTTGAATATTTCTCTCCATCATCTGTGTGATCCAATTCCACACTGCAAACTGCTAGACAGAAAATGATGCCATTTCCAGTTCAATGAGTGGCCTTTTCCCTGCATACACAATGTTCCCTGATTGCTCTCCCTTCCTGCAAGCTCTCTGCAGACTGTCAACTAGCCAGGCAGTCACTTCCTCCCGTGAGTCCTACTGTATCAGCCAAGATGAGGCCACTTGGGTACTAGAGAGTAAACATGACTCTTTGGAGTTAAGTGAACCAGCAAACACTCATTGGAACTTCAGGATGTGTAAGGCTCTGTGGTGGCAACCAGAATGGGAACAAAAGCTTCTTTCCTCATAGACCTCAGGAGGCTTGGGATGGGGACATGACATAGTGCAGATGAGGCCAAGGAAGAAGGCTGTGTGACAGACCAAGGCTGTGGGCACCAGCATGGGGCAGGGGCTTGCTCAGGTCTCTGTGCATTTGTGTGGTAGGTGGGATGTGATTTTGAAAGGAAGAGATGGGGAGGAGAGTGCATGTAGTCTTCAGGGTAGAGAAAAGCACTGTGGGCAGTGGGTGGGAGGCTGGGCAGGGTGAGGGATTTACAGAGGAGGCCGGAGCCGTCCTGTTGTCTGGAGAATAGGTCGGGGAGGAAGGAAGGGAGCAAAGGTCTCTACATGGCCAACTGCTACCTCTGTTACACTTTTTCTAAGAAGAGTAAAAATCTACTTAAGAAGTTGGTCTTCCCAAGGATATGTGATCATGTGTGAATTGTAAGGCAAGACAGAGCTTTCTGACTTCCTTTGTCTTCAGATATGATTTCTGGAGGCTTTGTTTGTTTGCTTGCTTCAGATGGTAAGATAATCAGTTCACTAGATATACTAGAAAAGATCATTTCCCCCACTGGGAGTCTCACTGCTGGAGTTCTCCAAGGTATTTGAGTAATCTGGGGTGCATGGTATTATACAGGTTCTCTCTGTACTGGGAAAGGCAGGTTGGGATTCTGGAAACCAATACCATTTTTACCCAACAAGGCAGTTGGGACACACTGGCATCTGGCTTTTCCTTGCTGAGTGGTGCCAGGATCCTCCCCCTCCCCCACCTCCTCCCTCTTCCCCACCCTTTCTCCTCCTCCCCCTTCCCCTCCGTCTCTTCCAGTTTTATTGAGAAATAATTGGCATACACCACTGTAAAATTTCAGATGTACAGCATGATGGTTTGGGTTACGTATATGGTGAAATGATTACAATGGGTTGACTTAGCATCTCTCATCTCAAATAGATACAATAAAAAGAACAGGAGAAAAATCCTCCTCATGACGAGAACCCTTAGGAGTTCTGCTGGCCATTTGTATGCATTTTTTGGAAAACTGTCTATTCAGGCACATTGTTCATTTTTAAATTGGATTATCTGTGGCTTTTTGACATGTTCTTATTCCTTTCCATTTCAAGGGACTTCCTGAAAGCTGGAGACAAGGAGAATATTTTTAATGCAGACCATTTCCCTCTCTGGTACCGAAGAGCTGCTGAGCAGATTCCTGGGAGTTTTGTCTACTCCATCCCATTCAGCACAGGTGGGTGTCCTTGTTGGAGGTGGGAGTCCATCTGTCTGGTCCTGCTGACCCAGGCATTGCATGCAGTGTGTAGGGGAGCTGTCTGAATGCTGGAGCGAGACAGGTTCTGTCTTGAGAGCCAGGGCTGAATATTGGCCTAGCAGTGAACCATCCACCTTTTCCATAAGTATAATGGCCCCAAGTAAAATGAACGTTTTGCTTAACTAAAGTGTGCAAAGAGCATTTCGGGAAGCAGAACTGGTATTTTTTACTGTGTGGAATTTGAATACAAACTTCTCAGTAGATTTTTTTTTTAATGTTGTCATGGCCCCACTTAGAGAAAATTCAGGCAGGCATAACATCCTTTGCCAGAACCTTCAGTGAGTCACACTGTTTTGGAGGCCCACAATTCCCCTATCAGAAACTAAATTGACTCAAATCCACATGTAGGGAGTGAAGGCTAAGATATTGTGTAGCCTTGTGCTCTCCTGACAGAGGGTTACAGTGACCAAGGAAAAACACGTAGCCGGTGATTTTTCTAGTCCTAAGATTTTATGTTATAAAAAAAATTAAGGTTACCTCCCTCCAAAAAAGAACTGAACACCATCTTATTTCAACTAGGTTTAGAAACAAAACAAACTGAAAATAGTTTTTAATTGCCCTTGGCTTTTTCTTGTTTCACATAGCTGATACTTTTTGGTGCCCATTTTATGTAAGACTCTGACTATGCATTGTAGGAACTTCAGAGGTGAATAAGACCTAGTTTTATAAGCTTGGGTCACTTTGGACAGTTCAAACTATACTCATGTTTTATCTTAGAGCCTCTCAACTTAGTCTTTTGCAAGCATTCCTAAATCAACCCTAATAGAGGTTCTCTGGTGCTTAGTGTCAAAGCCCCCTCCCTGATTCTTAGCATTACTCATTTCCATGAATGAAGACATCTTCAGAAAGAGCACTTTCAAAATTTGTAGAAGACATGTTGACAAGAGTTGTCTAAAAGTTAGGTGAATGGACTTATTAGGAAGAGGGTCATTAATGAAGCTATTCAAGGAAAGGCCAAATGTTATTGTAGAAATTCCCTGAGCAGATGGAATTTTAGAGGAGATTATCACTTAATTTCTTTTCAAGACTGAGATTCTTTGTACCCACGCCCACACACATATGTGTTCTCATGTACGAATGTCCAGGTGACTAAAGCTCTCTCTTTATGTTTGTTTGTATGACATTTTATAGCCCAAAATATCAACTGAGAGACAGTGAACTTTCTCATTCTGCTGCAAACCTATCTATGTCTTCTTTTATCATGCAATGTCACGATACTTTCTTGATCTTCTAAGAAAAAAATTAGAACTTAGCTTGCTGAATTTGGACTGGAAACATCAAGTTATCCTTTTCTGACAGGATGGATTTCGCTCCAAGCTGGACAGGGAAAGGAGAAATAAGAGTTGTGAGCGATCAGCCCTTGTGTAGGTTTGCTTTGTTACTCTTCACCATTTTCCCTACAGAGACTTATGTCTGAGAAAAACAAAGTCTGGTTAATTGAGACTGGTGTAGAATTGGTTTTTGGCAAGTGGGGTTTTCATTGAACATTCAGTGAAATCCTATAATGAAAAGGAATTTATCTTGTTCATGGTAAAGTTAAGGATGAATTAACATCTTAGGAGATTTTATTCTACGTTTGGATTTGGAGAAGATGTTAAACATCACCAAGTTCAAGTGTTGTGGTGGGGCTCTCTCTCATTTTTTCTACTGTGTACTGATTACCTGTACCCATTGGAAAAGAAACTGGTTTTTATTACTGCTTAGACTTGAGCCAGGAGAAAATTCTCAATTACTTCGATCATAAGTGTATTCAGATTCAGGTCTGCCTTCTCCCTGTTTCCCAATTTGATTGGATTCCATTCCTTGAAACCGTTTATAAGGCAAGCACCGTACTAACAATTATTAACCAAGGGGGTTTGAAATTTCTGCTCAGTGTCTTTTAATTCATGGGTATTGGAATCATTGTTAGTAATTGAAAATCTCTTAGTGGTAATGCCATATTGTTACCACATTAATAAGAGTTTGGAGTGAGGATTGCATTCCAAGTCTATCCCTGATTGGAATGGTTTTGCTAAGAAAAACTGGGCTTGAAACTAGAATTTTATAAGTCGGTAAAGTCATAACCAACAAATCAGAGCTGAAATTCCCAAAATGTAAAATAATTTCAAAACCTTGTCTCACGTAGTTCTTCATGGCTGTATTCAGAGAGGCAATGTAAATATGATCACTGACACGAGCAAACACTGTAATCAGTAACCACAAATCATAAAAAGATGGGTTCCCTCCAATGGTGCTCAATAATTTTGATGTGAAGAGGCTGGACACCCCCCCAACCCAGTGTGGTGGTCAGAACTCAGTGCACTAATTCCTTCAACTGAAAGGACTATCTACAAAGAACCCATGGCCTCGCAGAATTGGCCTACTCTGGGTTCTGGGAACCAAGCACCAGCACCATCTGCTGAGTTGGTGACTGTAGGCCAATATGATTATTCTCTTAACCTGTGCATGTAACTCTTTCTATTTCTATTTTTGTTGTGATGGTTTCTCTTCTTTCAGGAATAGTCAACAAAAGCAACGTGGTGACAGCGAGTACCTCCATCCAGCTCCTGGATGAACGGAAATCTCCTGTGGTGGCAGGTAAAGGATGGATTTTAATCAATTAATATACATAAGCATGGCATCCATTTCATCTGGCCAATCAACTACTTCTATGCAGCGTGTTTGTTCTTCACAGAGTAAGTTTTGGAAGGAAACAAAAATTAAAAATTACTTCTTCCTTAGCTTGGTGTCATCCTCACCAGTTCAAGATTCTGACAGCTGGCTGTGTTGAATGTAACGACAGAAATCTTTCCCAGTACTCTTCTTCTTAAACTCTGAGCCAGTAAGAAACTGTTGGTACATGCAGAGGAGAATTTCTTGAACATAAGAAGCATGCTCATTTAAAGTAAGCTCTAGATCTCCCACCACTGCATCACTGGGATAACAGGGGGCATTCTAGGGAAGTGTGGGTTTATTTTAGGCACAAGCAAGCTGAAATGTACCTTCTCTGGAGAGCCTGAGATTTTTACCCCTCTCATCCTGCTGAGGAATTAGAGTTAGATGTATCTGCAGGTGCCAGGTTTGGGACTAGGAGAAAGCCAAAACATTTCACAATGGAGAGTCTTGAATTGTCAAAGAAATCCTGTCTTTGGCTTTTGCTATCTTTTTCACTCTCAAGAGTGGCAATAGGTGTCTGTGGTGGCTGGGGGCTTTCATTGCTGGTATTTTGGCCTAAAGGGTCTGAAACTGCCACAAGTGTTCCTTGGAGGACAGCTGCTGACAAAAATGGAGTCTATAAGTCTTTCTGGCACATCGTCTATTTCTGATATTGTTGGAGCCATTGGTTGATGGGTGGACAAGACCCTCCAAGCACCATCCTGATACTGGCTAGATTTACCAAAGGGAGTTGTTCTGTTTCTGGGCAGCCTCCCTCAGTAAGTTGTACTGTAGGTGGACATTGAACATCAACTACTGTGTCTTCACACACTGTGAATATTTGTGGGAAGGAGTTCAAATGGAGCAGACGTGTTTGGAGTGGCTGTTCTCTGGCTGGGAAACACTGGGCTCCTTTCCCCACTTTATTTTTGACTTAGCCTATGCATCATAATTGTATTAGCAGGTATGGAAAGATTTGGGGACAATTGCCCTGGTTATTCCTGGCTTGTTGGATATGGCAAGGAAGACGGTCTTATGTACCTGACCTATAGATCCTCTTGAACTAGACAGACCTGTAACTAATCAGACAGGAGATAAGGACTCTGAAGATTCACGGCAGCTGTCTTCAAATTTTGTCACCTAGCATCTCTTGTTCCTTGAAGAAAGTAGGAGACAGGATCATTTAACTCAGTAGGGTTTACTTTTGCTCAAAGGAGGTCAGCCTTGCTTTCCCTAGGGTGACCCTGCCAGCTAGTTTTGGAGGCATGTTATCTCCTTGGAGTGGGGCCACTCCAACAGCAGCTGTCAAAGACATGGTCTGACCAAAGCGACTGTCCATCTGTTTGGAATTTTCTGAAAACCTTTTCCTTAGGTTTCTCATTCAGTTGTCATGAAGGATGTTCTGTGTCCCCTGTAAGATCACTGTGCCCATCCCAGCCACCCCTGTCCAAGCCTGCAAACCAAGGTCAAATGTTTCCAAATGCCTATTATGTTGTAAATGTCTGAGCATGGGTGAAATGTAGACTCAGCCTGGGTACTGTGCATCCAGTGTTGAGGAGAATGTGAGTTTTCCAAATGGTTTGCTGGTCTAAACTGGTCTACTGTGGAGTGACACGGCTGGCCAGAGACCACAGGCAGGCCATGAGACATGGTCTGGCCAACCCTGAGTGGGTGGAAGACACATCCTGCTGTTTACTGCTACTCAGTGTGTATCAACCGGTCCCCATCTTCAGAAGATAATTACAGAGCAAAACAAAGAAGCAAGGTTATCTGAGGAACTGTATTTAGTACTTACCTAAAACTGGTGGTGATTAACCTTGTTTTGAAGAGTGTGTTTGGTGGACGTAAGTAAAACAGATTTGATTGGTCTGCTCTTGAAGGTTGCCAGGGATGCGGCACCATGAAGGCAATGACCTCAAGAGGACCCTTCTGTCTCCAAGAGCAGAGTGGCCTCTCCCGCCCTCCCCACAGATTGAGCTGACTCTGACTCAACCATCATGTCACTGTGTGATTAGTTTCGGTAACTTTCTTCTGTGTATTTTTCTCAAGTTAAGTAGACATTGTTTACTACTTGAAAATAAAAAAGGTCATTTTAATTGGGGAAGAAGCCTTGTTTTGGCAAGTGAAGGTGAATATGTGAGCAGGCTTGCCGCCACCAGTGTGCCCCCAATAGCAGATGGAATACAGCCAACTGGCAGTAATTTGGGGTTTCAATGAAATCCTTGTGTTAAATTGAAATGTCTTTGGAAGGAAAGGTGTACAACTTTGCAAATAATTATCAAGGGTGACTTTGAAAAGCTTGTGCTCCTCTCAAGGCTGGTCTGGTATTCTCATGTTCATTGGCTATGTGTGTCTGTTTGGGACAGAAAGAGTTTCTTGTTTTGTTTTGTTTGTGCTTTATTCTCTTTTTTCTTTCTTTCTTTTTTTTTCTTGTTGTCTTTTTTAAACAAAAACATTTAGATACTCATCTGTCAATGACATCCTTGAAGAAAGGGCTGTCAAACTGGGCAGGATTCCATTTGTGTGTCAGCCTTGGTGCATAAATGGGCCCCATCCATCTTCTTGGCCTATGACATTGCTTACAGTCCTTCTCTTGAGGGACCTGCCAACTTTCCAGCTGCCACTAGTATGCTGAATTTTCTTAATTGCTTTCCCTCCGCAAAGGAAGAAGTGGTAGGACTTTCTCTTTGGCCTACCAAGACTCTCCAGAGCTCTGGAGCCTTCTGTGCACCTCAGGCTCCTCATCCATTCTTCTGTTGTTATTAGCAACGCAACCCTCAGACTATAAAGTCCACATAGGTTTGTCACCCCCTCTGTAACTGGCTAAACATGTGGTCTTGGGTCTCTGAAGATCTATCTAAAATAAGATTGGGATCATAACCTCCCTCACCTTACTCTGGCTTGGTTTGGGGATAAAATGAAAAAACAAATAAAATACTGGAATATGAAAAAGTATAAAAATGCTAGGATTTGAGGTGACCTATTTTTATCTTCAAGTAGACAGCATATTCGTTCACTCATTTATTCACTATTTCCTGGCCCCTTTCTTTTACCAGGCGCTCTAGATATACTCGAGTAAGAACCAGGCTCCACAATGACATTCCCTCCCTCCCCTGGAGAGCTGTAGAATAGCAGTTATTTTTAAAGCCATGTCCACCCAGGGCAGGTGAATAGAAAAGCTGGACAATTATCTAGAAGGTCCTGGAAGTCAGAAACTGTTCTTTTCCTCTCCTGTTGCTCAGAACAGAACCCTGGAGAGTACATAGTGGAGGCATAGTGGAGTGATCCTCAATAAGAATTTTATAAAATGAACTGAACTTGTAGAAACCTGTTTTGCCCTCACTTAGTTATTATTGACTTGAGTTCCATAAATTACATAGATTGTGGTGTTACTTCTCTCTGCTGCTTGTAATGGGGAGACTGGGCCCTATTGTCCAAAGTCATGGGCTCTGCTTCTACCAAGCAAGGATGGAAATGACATGGAGAGAAAGAGAAATACACAGAGGGCAGAAGTGAGTCACCAGGGAAGGTCGAAGTCTACAGGAGACTTCTCCCCTCTTTGGACGTTATGTCTGACCCCCCATTCTCCTTTTGGACTCTCTCTGACAAATACACAATACAGCATCTCAGTTTTCTCTAAAGAAGTTCGGATTTCGGGATTTTTAAATAACAGATAATAAATTCCGATTTTTTTTGCATTTGCTTTACAATGTAAATTTTAGCATATCAAAATCTAGAACCTCTTCTACATATGTTCCAGTTTGATTTCTTAAATAAAATTTAAAAACTCTCCAAAGGCAAGGACGGTCCCGATTATCTTTGTATTCCCAGTGCTAAGCGCAAAGGTTGACGTGTGGTAAATTTGTCAAAAATCGTGGCAGAATAAATAACTCAAGGAGGACGGGCTTCATTTTCCCCTGTCCTGTGTAGGTACATAAAGGCAAATTGTACTGTCCAGACGATGGGAACACAATATTTGACGGAAACTCTAAGAGGTGCAGTCAGCCCCTACAACTCTATTTTTTTTTTTAAAGATTTTATTTATTTATTTGAGAGAGAGAGAATGAGAGATAGAGAGCACGAGAGGGAAGAGGGTCAGAGGGAGAAGCAGACTCCCTGCTGAGCAGGGAGCCCGATGTGGGACTCGATCCCGGGACTCTAGGATCATGACCTGAGCCGAAGGCAGTCGCTCAACCAACTGAGCCACCCAGACGCCCAGCCCCTACAACTCTAATCCATGCCCTAGTAACCTGACACAGACCACTATGGATATTTTAAGGAATAGAAAAACTGTTTAGTGCCCCATCCTAATGGCAGTTCTGCCGGCCCGGCAGTTACCTCTACATCAGTAAATGTCTTCTCTGAGGTCTGAGCATTGAAGTGATGCTTAGAATAGCTAATCTGATCAGCAGCAGGGGGAAAAAAAAAGTAGATGAGAGACCATAGAGGCATTGTTTTCCTACGGAAACAGTTTTTTAAAACGGATTTTTTTTTTTTTGAGGTGTGATGTACATACCAAAAATTCACTTATTTTAAGTGTAAAATTCAATTATTTTTAGTAAATTTAGGGGGTTCTCTGATCTGCCAGTCTGTTTCTTTGCAAGAAACATGTTGAAAAAAAAAAAAGAAACACATTAAACCCATTCATTGGGGGGAATTTGAAAATGGGGTGATGTGGTCTCACTTGCATAATTCTAGGCAGTACAATGAAAGGGAATGCTTGATGTTAGGACAGAAGATCTCTTTTTTTTATTTTTTTATTGTTATGTTAATCACCATATATTACATCATTAGTTTTTGATGTACTGTTCCATGGTTCATTGTTTGTGCATAACACCCAGTGCTCCACGCAGAATGTGCCCTCTTTAATACCCATCACCAGGCTAACCCATCCCCCTACCCTCCTCCCCTCTAGAACCCTCAGTTTGTTTTTCAGAGTCCCTCGTCTCTCATGGTTCGTCTTCCCCTCTGACTTACTCCCCTTCATTCTTCCCTTCCTGCTATCTTCTTCTTTTTCTTTTTTCGTAACATATGTTGCATTATTTGTTTCAGAAGTACAGATCTGTGATTCATCAGTCTTGCACAATTCACAGTGCTCACTATAGCGCATACCCTCACCAATGTCTATCACCCAGCCACCCCATCCCTCCCACCCCCCCACCACTCCAGCAACACTCAGTTTGTTTCCTGAGATTAAGAATTCCTCATATCAGTGAGGTCAGAAGATCTCATTTTAACCAGCAAATTAGGAAAGAGATGAATACTGTGGGCCACCAGCTATTGCCAGGTAGGTGATATTTAAACTGAGTGTACTGCTTAATATGAACCCTTCATTAGAAACCGGTGAATAATGGTTGGCAAGATTTTGTTAGAGGCAAATCATCAGGTTAACAATACTCCTTTGGCGGCATCTCACATTTTTGGGGTATGCAAGTTAACTAGTAGGGCAGGAATTACACGTCAGGTCTGCGTCACTAAACTTCTAGTTTGTCAGATCTGAGCAAAAGGAGTGTTTCATCTTGGCAGAAATGAATACTTACCCCTTAAACTGTGGTTCTCAACCAGGGGCAGTTCCCTCCCACCCAGGGGACATCTGATAGCACGTAGAAACATTTTTGTCACAGCTGGTTAAGAGGGGGATGCTACTGGCATCTAGTGGACAGAGGTCCGGGATGCTGGTAAACATCCTATAAGACACAGGACAGGGGCGCCTGGGCGGCTCAGTCATTAAGTGTCTGCCTTCAGCTCAGGTCATGATCCCAGGGTCCTGGGATCGAGCCTCGCATCGGGCTCCCTGCTCAGCGGGAAGCCTGCTTCTCCCTCTCCCACTCCCCCTGCTGTGTTCCTTCTCTCGCTGTGTCTCTCTCTGTCAAATAAATAAATAAAATCTTTTTTTTCTTTTTAAAGACAAAGGACAGCCCCTGAAAACAATAAAGAATTATCTGGCCCAAAATGTCAGTAGGGGAGAGATTGAGAAATGACAGGCAAACTTCAACCTTTAGTGCTTTCAAATTGAAATTCAAAATGTTTTCCTTTATAGGTTCATTTATAAAAAGACCTTGTTCCATTTCTTCCTTTTGTAATTAAGTCATTCAATAAGTGTATATCTAGCATGTACTGCATACACAGTACTGGGGATACAGCTGGGAACAAGCACCCTCGAGGTCAGCGCGGAATGTCTGGAGGGTTGTTGGTTGATACTCTAAGAGGGCATTGTTGGCATGCTGTCGTACCTGGAGGCTGGGGTGACGGCTGCCCGGTGAAGCATCCTTCCACCCAAATGCCACAGCACTCCCTGAAAACACTGAGTAAGACCAAGCTGCTGCCAATGGAGAGCTTCCATTTGTGTGGGAGATACAGACAACAGACAAGTATTGCATGAATGGGAGAAGAGGAGGGAGGAGGGAAGGCCCCAGAGTGGTAAATGCTCTTATAGAAAATTGACCGGGATAGTGTGCCTGGTGGCTCAGTCGGTGAAGCATCTGCCTTCGGCTGAGGTCATGATCCCAGAGTCCTGGGATCAAGTCCCACATCGGGCTCCCTGCTCAGTGGGAAGTCTGCTTCTCCCTCTGCCCCTCCCCCCAGCTCATGCTCTCTGTCTCTTTCTCTCTCACTCTCTCTCAAATGAATTAAGTAAAAAAAAAAAAATCTTAAAAAAAAAAAAAGAAAATAGACCAGGATAATGAGATGAGGTGATGCTGGCAGTGGCAAAGGCAGAGAGGCATGCTCATCTTCACATGTGTATGTTTGGCTGTGTGGCGGGCGCCATGCCTCTCCAGACTGCGGGGAGGGGGGTGGTTAGGGAAGGCCTGACAGGAGCCGAGTCCTAACTGGTGAGATGCAGCCATCATGCCAAGATCCGTGGGAAGGGCATTCCAGGCAGACGGAACAAACTTCTCCAAGAATCTTGAATGAGATCCCTCATACATGTTGTAGCCACGTTCCAGGTGGGTACTCTGAGACACAGATGAGTATCTCAGGTTTCAGGAGTATTTAGTAGGATCTTAAAGCAGGACTGACAGGCAGGTGGGCAGATGACCCAGGGAGAGGTGGGGCACCTAAGGCAGGTCTTCGTTCTAAATGTCAGCTATGAGGTAAGGCTTTTTGTGTGTTTGGCATTTGGTTTTCTCTTCTTTTTTTTAAGCTGACAAATAGGAGCAATGCAGTGGCAAAAGGAGGTCTAAGCCATATGACTGACAACAGCAAACATCATAGAAATGGGTTAATGATGGAGCTGCCAATTACGCTGAATTTCAAGTCACCATGTAGAACAGCTGCCCCACATGCCACCATAGGCAGGGATGTGGGCATGGTAAGGATTCCTGTTCCAGAAATAAAAATAGCCCAGAGTTTTGAGAAACTGGATCCTGTGTGCTAACTCCCCAGGATACTCACTGCCAAGAGTCTCTGTCCTTTTATAAACCTTATCAAAAGCGCCAGCGTATCCTCCACCCAAAAATCAGCGGCAGAATTTTCAGATAACAGATCCTCGTGCCTGGCTTGTGCATTCTGAATCGGCAGGTTGAGACCCCTCTTTCTGAGGTCCTGGTGTGATTTGGGCTTTAAAGCCAATATGAACCAAGGGTTTGGCAGTGAGCCCAGGGCCATGTCACCTCTCTTATAAAACGAGGCTGATTGGTGCTTCAGATGGATTTCTAAAACAGCCTAGTTTTTAAAGAGGGAGATTGATTTCATCATCACAGAAAAGGAAAGGAATTTACCAATAATGGAGAATGACTTATACCCAGGTTCTGTCTGGCTTTAGGGGACCCCTCTGGTTTCTGTCAAGAGAAATAAACTTGTTTATAAATATAGATACAGTACCTGGCAAATGCTTACAGTGAGTGCTCGATCATGAGTAGCTGCTAAATTATCATTGCTACTGCTTCTGTTGGTAGCATGACTATTGGCTACACCCACCACTACTCACTAGCCAGTGCTTATTGCCACATGCTGTCCTCTGTGAAAACTTGCATAGATGCCATTATGGTATCTTGACATGTTTCACAAAACTTTGAAATGCACACGTTCAGGTACCTGTGCCTTAGAACACAGGTTGGCCAACTATAGCCCATGGGACCAAATCTAGGCTGCAGCCAATTTTGTTTTGTTTTCTTATAGTTTTATTGAGATATATTTCACATACTGTAAAATTCACGCATGTAAATTGTATAGCTTATTGGACTTTAGTGTATTCACAGAGTTGTGCAACCATCACCACAGTCTAATTTTACAACAATTTTGGGGTGCCTAGCTGTCTCAGTCAGTTAAGAATCTGATTCGGTTTCAGTTCAGGTCATGATCTCACTGTTGGGAGATGGAGCCCCGCGTCAGGCTCCACGCTCAGTGCGGAGTCTGCTTCAGATTCTTTGTCCCTCTCCCTCTGCTTCTCCTCCAGTTTATACACTGTCTCTCAAATAAATAAATAGATACATAAATAATAAATAAGTAAATAAATAAATAAATAATTTTAGAACAATTTCACCATCCCAGAAAGAACCCTTGTACACACACTCTCTCATTCTTGATACCTATCCCTTACCCCAGCCACAGGATATCACAAATCTGCTTTCTCTCTCTATGGATTTGCCTATTCTGGGCTTTGCAGATAAATGGAAACACACAGTATATGGCCTTGTGTGATCAGCTTCTTTCACTTAGCTTAATGTTTCCAAGGTCAATCCATATTGTAATATATGTCAATACTTTGTTTCTTTACTGCCAAATGATATTCCATTGTTTGTATGTACACCATTTTGTTTATCCATTCATCAGTTTATGGACATTTGGGTTCCTGTTTTTTAGCTATTATTAACAATGTTGATAATGAACATTCACATACAGGTTTTTGTGTTGATATATATTTCCATTTCTCTTGGGTAGTAGACACCTAAGAGTGGAATTTCGATGTCGTAGGGTAACTCTATATTTGATATTTTGAAGAACTACCAAGCTGTTCCAAAGTGGCTGCACCATTTTACAGTCCCATCAGCAATGTATGAAGGTTCCAATTTTTCCACTTCTTTACCAACACTTGGTATTATCTGTCTTCTTTGTTTTAGCCATCCTAGTGGGTGTGAAGTGATTTGCATTTCCCTAATAACTAGTTATGCTGAGCATCTTTTCCTATGCTACTTGCATTTGTTCATTGGAGGAATGTCTTTTTAGGTCCTTTACTCATATTTCAATCACATTATCTGTCTTTTTATCGTTGAGATACGAGTTCTTTACATATTCTGGATATAAGTACTTTGTCTGATATCTGCCATCTGTTTTTGTAAACACGAAATACTGCTATGCTGTTATTGTCTATGTACTCCTTCCTGTTAAAATGGCAGAGCTCAGTAGTTGGATAGAGACCATATGGACTACAGTGCCAAGAATATTTACTACGTGGCCCTTTGTTCACTCACTTATTTCACCATATTTTTATCTTATCAAAATGAAGTGGATATATAAATCAGAGTCTATGTAAGTAAATGTTGAAGACGGAGCTTCATGTATCAGAAGGTGCCTATCTGTTGTGCCTAATGTTTTTGTATATGCGGTTACACAGAAATCCCAATCAAAGATCCTAAGCTTTCTAAAAATATATGCTCTCGTTGTCAGTCAAGACAGTGATTTACTTAATCTTCGCTCTAGTTTATAAACCTCTCAACAGTGTAATCAGCATAATGCTCAGTAGAGCATTGGAAATGCCCTCACATGCTTTGGTGGAAAACGGTTTGTGGGATTTTTTTTTTCCAACATGACTCATGAGAGATTTGGGGATTTATTTAGCTGGCTTTATCCAGGCAAATCTCCTAGTGACCTTGTTGGGATCTTGATCTTGTTTAAGACTAGAATATATGTGACTCATGCTAAGTGAAGTGCCCACAGACGATAAAAGAGCTGATGTGAACCTCCCCTCCCTGGAAGAGAGGGACAGGCATCAGCATAGTCCGAAGCAGGAACATAAATGCTCTGACGGTCAGCCTGAGGACTCTCCTACTCGTGGAAAATGCTTTGGCCAGGTGGTGGTGGGAAAGGGACAGTGCTGATCAAGGACTGGGAATTCCCATGACCTCCCCAAGTCTGTGCCCACCACGAGCTCCTGAGTTCTATTCTGGATGAAACATTCTGCGCGAGACAAGGATCGGCATCTAACTGTCATTCCTACTTCAAGACCAAATTATATGTGAACAGGCGGAGGCATATGGGAGTGTACAATTGTCTTTAAACAAACAAACAAAAAAGACATTTTGGAAAAATCCGTAGTTTGTGGTCATTTTTTATGCTTTTGCATCACTAACTTATTCCTACCAACTTCTGGATTTGTGCTGATATAGACCGGTTTTTAAGCCAAAATTATTTTTGTTATTGAATTATTTCATTTGTGTCATGCATTTCTTGCTCTATTATGCTGTTGGATCATCCCACATCTCCTCTCTCTTATTCTTTCCAGAACCCACCCCAGACAGGTTTCATCCACAGTGAAGAGCTTCTCCTCAATGTTACCTATAACTTCCACATTATGGAATCCAAACTGCAAACATTCGTTATCTCACAGTTTCTGTGAGTCAGGGATCTGGGTGAAGTTTAGCTGGGTCCTCGGGCTTGGGGTTTCTCACAAAGACTGCAATCCATGTACTGTGCCAGGGTCTCTCATGGGCCTGCAATGAAAATGTTGCTGGGGCTGTGGTCTCATCTGAAGGCTCAACAAACAGAGGAAATGCTTACACGTTCCCTCCTGAGAAGCTTAGCAGCATTCAGTCCTCACTGGTTGTTGGTCAGCAGCCTCCCTTACTTCCTTGCCATGTGGCTGTCTCCACAGGTCAACTCACAATGCACAGGGTCCTACATGATTTGACCCCTAGTTACCCTCTAACCTCAGCTCCTTCTACTTCCACCTTTACTCACTCAGCCACATTGCCCTTGTTTTGTTCTTCAAGCACATTAAACTTGCTCCTATGTCAGTGCTGTTGCACCTGCTGTGCCTTCTCCCTGGGACAGTTTTCCTCTAGATATCTTCACCACTGGTTCCATATTTTCCTTCAAGTTTTTGCTCAACTGTTTTGTGGGAGGGATTTCCTGATCACCATGTGTAAAGTAGAAACTCTTCTTCTCCCATAACAGCAGTACTCTGTGCCCCACACACCTGCTTTTCCACCCTCTGATATATATTTTGTATGTTTTTATCTTCTCCTTCTGTGAGATGTTAAGTTCAATGGAGCATATACTTTATATTTTTTATTCTCTGCTTCATCTTTGATACTTAGAAAATTGCCTGGCATGCAGAAGGTGCTTAGAAATTTGTCAAATTATTGACTTTGCATTGTTTTGTAACCATATTAGCTAAATCATTCAGACTTAACTCTGACTTTAACTGATTTTAGTGCATATTGTTGGCACTTGAATGGCATGGCGTCCACATTTTTAAGATCTTCTTGCACTCCTTACTCCCCTCCCCTTTCCTCTTGCTTTTTATAATTCATCCCTTGATCAATTAAAGTAGATCTTGAGTCATTTTTCTTCAAAAGCAGTGTATTGGTGGCATGCTCCCTGAACCATTGCGTATCTGAGAATTGCAATCGTACTTTGGTTCCTTGTTAAGGTTTGTTTTTTATTTGTTTGGTTGGTTTCTAGACTTCAGAATTTTTAATTTGTTCCTTAAAACTTGAAAATTTTACCAGAATCCATTTGTTTTGTTTGTGGTTTTTTTTTCCCTAATATATACTGATTGAGACTTTTATGTACCAAACACTAAGCTAAACTACCTTCTAAGATTTTTTTCATTAATCTCTCCTATAGGAAGCTTTTCTTGATCTATAGAATTGGAGTTTTCCTTTAGCTCAGGGAAGATACCTTCTCAGATTTTCTTTCCTTCTCTTTGATAAATTCTAATCTATTTATCAGGAAAACCAATTATCCATATGTTAGTTCTTCACATTTGCTCCTTCATTTCTGTCATCTTCTATTACTTTCATCACTGTTTCTTTCTTCCATATTCCTGGAGTGAATATTCCCTATTAGGTATTCTATATCACTGATTCAATATGTTGCAATGTTTCCTTTGTACCTCTGATGGTGGCTTTGGTAGATTTTATTCATTTTTTTCACTTAGTTATGTATGTAGTTTTATTCATTTATCATTTGCTATTATTAGTTATTATTATTTTATTCTTCATTATTATTTTATGATTGTTTGCAATTATTTACTCCTTTGTTTTTTATAAGGGAAACAAATATCCTTGCCATTGCCGTGTCACTCGCTATGCCTTCCTATTGGAGCTGTATGCTTCTGTGCCTCCTTAACTCCAAACTTAGCCATATACGTATTGTTGCCAATGGAATGTGAGTGGGTATAATGACACCAAATCCAATCAGAAACTTTAAAAATTGTACTAAGGTATGTTTTAATGCTTCTTCTGCATCTTATGGGCAGTGCTGCCTTTGTTCCTTTTTTTAAAAATATCTTTTAGGAGGATCCATTTAGGTTTCTTTCTTAATTTTAATCACCATTAAAATATGGGATGGTTGCCACTGAACAAGGTGAATGACTTCCCCTTAAGTGTCCCTTATTGTTGACTTCAGAGTAATCCTTGAAGACTAAGATAGAAGACTAATTGATATGCACAGCCCCTAAACAAATATCCAGTGTCTAGATATCTTCCATCTAGAGTGGCATTGCAGACTGGTAAAAGATGCCATGTCCTGCTGCCTGGTAGTCTGACTACTTAGGTGAATCAAAGTCATCTGTAGTTCTCATTCCTTGTAAGAAACAGTAGATAAAAACTGTGGCCTCTAAATTGTGCTTATCTCACTGTCCTGCCTTCCATGGATCATCCTATTATATGCTACATTGTTGAGATTCTTCCTCTCTAGTGGAGGAAAACAGCAAGGTCTTAATGGCAGGTGTTGTAGGAGTTAAATGTCCACAGACATCTTACATGGGAGGGAATGGTTTCCCACTGGTTTCTGAAGCCCCCTGTCTCAGAGGAAAGATACCAGAGTAAGGATCTGTATGATGGTCATATCTCTGCTTTGGATAGTGGGGCATCCGTCCTGGAGTCTTGGATATCATTGAGCAGCATTTCCAACTTCTAGATCCTCATAACATTTTTTTCTTCTTTGTATTCATGAGCAACACTACTTATTAGGCAGTAACCAATTATATCATTTTCTCAAGTAGCTGCAAGAGAGTACAGCTGAATTTCTACCCCTCCCATTCTAAGAACATCTTTTCCAGCTCAGCAGGGTCATGACTGATATAAGAACCTTCATTTTTCTTGGTCTTTACAGCTGATTTCCTGGGTCTTGGTGGGACCAGAGTTCTGGCACTAACACACTGGCTGGTGGTTGGGTTTCTTTTCTCTGCCGTATTTTAAGGTAGGTGTCGGTAGTGCTAGGAAAGGATCCCAACTCTGACTTCTTCAAACCTGTCACATCCCAAAAAACGTTGTTGGGTGTTGGCCTTAGAAAGACCTGCATCCAAATTCCTACTCCACTACTTACTGGTGGTACAACCTTGAACAAATAACCCAAATCCAGTGATTGTCTTTCTTCAACTGTAACGTGGCAGTAAAATGCCCACATGGTTTAGTCAGTGTGAGGCTTAGAGAAAATGAAAGTATTATATTTGGGAAACAACTGATGCAAAACTGGGTGCTCAATAAATGTTGAATGTGTTATTACAATTAATATAATAATGTCATCATCTTGATACTGCGGTTTACACAGAATGCATGAAGAATGGTGGTTCGGGTTGTATTATCCATGTTAACCCCATGTTCCTGCAGCTGCACTTGTCAAGTCTATAACTAATTACCTGTGTGACTTTAGAAAAGTCCTGTGCCTTTTCCATGCTTCTATTTGTAAAATTAGAGTGTAGAACTATATCAAGGTAACAAATAGGTTTAACCTTTATTGTTAACTCCAGTTGATCAGTACTGAGAACCTGCAAAACAAACTTAAAAGGATTCTGAGGCCGTGGCTGGGCTCAGAAGATAAATTTGCCAAAATCTATTAATGATGTCTGGCATGGGTAGGGAGGCTGGTTCTCACAGCTATCCCAAATTTGCCAGGCCTAAACTAAATGCTCTCTAGGGATTTTCTCAACGCCCAATCATCTGGTTCCTTTTCTGGGTCTTCTTGATGGGCCTTTGTAATTCGGTGACATCCTGTCCATCCAAATAAATATTTAGTATCAATGGAGTGAAAAGTATGTGTGGATACTCCAGTTAAGAATCTGAAAGGAGGGCGCCTGGATGGCACAGTTGGTTAAGTGTCTGACTCTTGGTTTTTGGCTCAGGTCATGATCTCGGGGTCCTGGGACTAAACCCCACATCAGGCTCCGCACTCAGAGGGGAGTCTGCTTGAGATTCCCTCTTCCTCTGCCTCTCCGGCTTGTGCTCTCTCTTTCTCTCAAATAAATAAGATCTTAAAAAAAAAAAAAAAGAATCTGAAAGGAGAGTGGTAGACCATGAAGCAGCTTCTCCAGATGGAATGAGGGTTTCTTTGAGACTTCACTGCAATTTGAGAAAGAAAGGAAGGAAGGAAGGAAGGAAGAGAGAGAGAGAGAGAGAGAGAAAGAGAGAAAAGACAGCAAGTATTTTCATCGAAAGGGAAAACAAGATAGTTCCAGAAAGTTATGCATATAAGCCACATTCCAGTGATGCCATATAGGGTTTAGAATATCATTTGCTGGTAGATTTCTGTCCAATAACATTTAGCAATGGATATACTGGTGGGTTTAACCAAACCAGAAACAATTATTTCCTGATTTCCAATTGAAAGGTATAGGTTTCTAACAGTTGTATAATTGTATTAATGTATGCTACGGATAGATTATTTTAGAAATTGATTTGTCCACTTCCTTTAATATTTAAGATCTAAGGCACCAGTGTCTTATTTCTGGGGTAACTCCCAGGTAATGAGATTTCATTTTTATGAATCTTCCGGAGGAAATCATGGGAATCGCTTCTCACTCTTGCATTTTTGTAAGGAAAAATAAAACACCCAGTTGTCCATTGTATTTTATCCATCTTAGGCACAACATTTTTCCTGCAAGTCAGGGATATTCACCTTAGTTTTAAAAGCTTTTCAGGTATCGATTTGACACTCGGTCTTCTTTCTCTGCAATTTCTATGGCAGGGTATATTCTTCACATTTTTCTATATGCCTCACTTCAGACAGCTACAGCATCTGTTGGGTCCTGCTATTGTGAATTTGTGATCTCTGGCAAAACAAAAATCACCAGTCTATAGTCATACTGTTCCACTAAGTATAATGAAAACACAGTATTTTAGATGGTTTGCTCAGAAACAATCAATACTATACATGAAATTTGTTCACAGCAAATCCTCAGCAAGGCTCTATGGTAGAAGGGCATTTATAGAGGGGAATTTATGAATATGACAGCAGCAATAAGCAGCTGAAAATAATCCATGAGACGTTTTCAAATTACCCCTCATGAGCTGTAGTCCTTGTGAAAGATAATTTGTGGTTCTCACAGAATACCCTGCAAATTGGGTCTTTCATCTGCAATGTTTTTTATAGTTAAAACATTTCATTTCTCATATTAACGAGTGATAACTCTGCATTTGTTAATCTAAACAATTTGATTTCTATTTTTCTGTGCTGAGAGGCTGTTGACATTTCAGGGTAAGTAATTATTTTCATTGCCGACTGCTGTTTGTGGTGACTCTAGGCAAAAGATAGAAATCTGAATATACATAGGCATTGTTTTAATCATTTTCCAAAAGGACTATTCATAAAACAGGAATCTATTTGCCTGAGTTATCATCTGTACTTAGAAATCTAATAGGACATGGATGTTGATGAGTGAGGATTCTAGCCACACTCAGGGTTTGCTGTGGTGTATTGGAAGCTCTCTCGTATGCCCACTGTGGGCAGAGGGTTGGAGTTGACCTGCAGTATCACCAGACCTCTGGCAGAGCACTGTGCACTTGCGGTCTTAAGTCACAGTAGCAAAAGGGAGCAGGCGTTATTGGCCATGGTAGCTCCCAGCTTATGTAATACCTGTTCAAGTATTTTGGTACTGGTTGCCAGGATTACATGACGAATGCTCATGAGAAGACCTCTCACCATGCCTGGTGCCTAGTGCCAGGCCTGGACACATTTGGTGAAATGGGGATCTGGGGATGACATATAAAAAGATCTTCTAAATTTCCTTTGTCATGTTGCCTTCTTGGCCAAGGACTTAGAGTCCACGGCAAGGGAAAGAATGATTTTTTTTTTCATCTGGATGAGCAGTCTTACCCACTGAAGTGCCACCCAAGGCAGAGTAGAAAGGAGGCACCAGCGTTTGGGATGGAGTTGTTGGGACAGCCAGCTTTCTCTGGGGCCTGCGTTTGATCTGAAAATCCATGCTAATTTTTCAATCTACTCCTCAACAGATCCAAATTTATTTTAACATTCAGAAAAAAATTAACACCAAAGTTGATACTCCCCCCCCCCCCAAGAAAATCATGTGGCAAAATTGCTGCTCTAAGGTAGTCTATCTTTAGCTTGTGGTGTGCGGGCCCACGCTGGTTGTGAGGCACTGTGGGCAGGTGTAGATGGCCTCTGTGATGTTTAGGGGAGCATCGGTGTGTGTCCTGCAGGGTATACTGGCTGAGGCTCTGGCAGCTTCGGACAGGGAGAAAATACTCCTGCTTGTGTGGACCTCCCATTCACATTCCAGGTTAGGCAATGGACTACTAATTTAGGATCCAAACTGATTTTTACATGGCCTGAAGGAGTGATTGTAGAGCCAGTACCCTGAATGGCAAATGTGTTTTATCCTTTGAACTGATTCCAATTGATTAGTTCTGGTTGCCTATAGTGCTGTCTTAAGAAGACATCTGTGTTGCATCAGGGCTCAGCTGGGAGGAGTGCTGGGATTGATTAGCGATGTCTGTCAAGGCCTCTGGAGGGACCACTGACCCTATATTTGCCCTTCTTTGCTTTTGACATGTCCTTAACTCCTCTCTGTCAAATGATTTTAATACTAACAGGTGACTCTAAGTATGAGATAGGGCATTGTGAGAGGGAGCAGGTAGATGACATTTTAAGAAAACCTAGCATGAGAAAATGCACATTTACAAAATGCAGAAATCTGGAGCCAATTATTGCCATTACAGAAAGATTCCATGAAAGGCTCCTTTAAATAGCGAGCTCCCCTACTGCATTAAAATGATGATTTAATTTACAAAAATTCCCTTTGCATGCAACTCTTCAGGACTGTGCCTGTGGAGGAAAGCAAGCCACACCTGATTTTTTTTAAACCTCGGCCTAAATAATGTTCAGGATGTCTGCTGCCACCTATCTTGAGTCTCTTGATAATTTCCACTCTCTGCAGACTTCCTTCCTTCTTCCTCTCCCAGAGTATTGAGTAGACAATCTGGGTGGTGGTCAACAGCTGCTGGCTTCCACCGTGCCCACGGCTGCATTTCATTAGTGGGTAAACTGATTGCTCCGAGTGTGTTTATGTGTGGGTGTGGCTGTACAAGTCTGTGCACTCTGTGCACTGTGTGTGTAGATACAGATACACACAAGCCATTATCTTGCTCCCAGCCCACCCTAAATTCATTCCTGCTGTAAGAGTTATAAATGGAAGGTTCCAATCGCCTGGTGGATACAGCCTTTTGGTAACATGTGCCCCGGATTCCAACTCCCCGTCCTCTTTGTGTTTGTTTATATGTTATTTACCCTTGCATCAGAAAACTTCCCCAGACCCTGGGCCTGAGTCCCATTATCCAGACATGGAACCCTCCTCTTCCTCTGTGGCCTAGAAAGCCCCAAATGGCTTTCTGATTTAGAAAATTAAATATAATCTGACTCTTGTGGCAAGCTTTGCAATTCCCAACCAACAGACTCTCCCATTAAATATATAACATACACAAGATCTAAAAGTATCACCAATCTCACATGAATTTGAATTATAGAGGCATTCAGTGCCCCTCGGGTAAGATTGCCAGCTTCTTCCCAGGCACTCAAAATTGGGCAGTTTTCCAATGGACCATAAAGCTCCCCGGAATGCTGACTAGCACGTGTGTTTGAGTTTCTGTTGCTCTTTTAAAGCAACTGAACGCAGGGAAGAGTACCTGAGAGGGGTATCTTCCCTTTCCCTGCATCCTGCCTTCCCGCACATAGAGTAATTGCAGTAACTTCTCAGACACAGAGCACAAGTGTCATCTCTATTTCAAATGCAGTATTTTTAAAATCTCAACATAATATTTCCCCCCCAGGGAATATTTATGTGGACAGGTTTTTTTTTAGCAAGATGAGACCTTAGCAGTGAATGCATCAGCCGTACTCAGACACTTTCTCGGGCCTGAGATGATTTTTCCTTTCTGAGATGGAGGCTCTCAGGCTGGTGAGCTGTCACACAGCTCTTTTCCTTCCATCTTCCCAGGCTCATTGGTCCGAGCCAAGCGTCCCCCATGGTGCTGGGCTGTGACAGCTGCATAGGTGCAGCCATAGATGGCAGCCACCAACATCATGAGACACACGATCCCGCATACAACCCCGGTGATGATGATGGTGGCCACCGCATGACGCAGATTGGCCGGCCTCAGCTTGGGTTTGAGCTCACACTCCGAGGGGTCTCGCTCCCTGGCGCTGTGGCTCTCAGGAGGCCCAGGGACAGGCCGGTGGGCAGAACCCAGCTGCTGCCCCCTGGAGGACCCCACATCCGGAGAAGGGAAAGTGCAGGGCTGGTAGAGCTCGTGAGGGATCTTCAGGAGGTCCTCTCCTTTCCAGGTGTCTGGTGACGCACAGATGACACCGTCTGTTACTCCCCCTTTAAAAAACGAAAGCCAGTAAATATGACAAATGTCCTTTTTTGTGATGTTGTGCATTAATTACAAGGACCCAATGTGTCTACCAACACTCTTCGGTGATGCCAAATGGGAAGGTCAATGGCCTTTTGAGTGTTTGTGTATCTTTGACAGTAATATTAGTTTAGTTTGTGGGATTAAGTACAATTAACATGTCTCCTCGGGCCTTGGAACATTCAGTAATTTGAGAACCGAACTTTCCAACACGTTATTAGAGCCAGTTTCCACTCTCTGTAAGGTGATTGATTTCCTCAGGTATGTAAACTCGTGTTGTTCAGGGGGGGATTTGGGTGCCTGGTGATTGTTTTCTAGAAAGTACACTGAGCTAACAGATTTCATTCTGGCCAAATATGACCTCTGATTTACTGTCTAGGCAAATTAACTTCTCTGACTACAATTTTTTTTTTTGCCATAAAATACTATATTTGTATCTGACTTGATAGTTTACAAAGGACTGTTCAATAAGTCCTCACAGCTCTGCTCTAATGGGTAATTCTTGTCCAAGGTCACCCAGGTCGGTCATAAGTGGGCAGATCAGCACTCCAGCCCAGCCCAGCCCTTGATCCCAGTTTTCCCACTGTGCTCACTGCCTCTCTCCACTTCCTCCTCCCTCTTCCCTCTCCCTCCTCAGGCTCTTGAGATCAGCAGAGTTAATGCAATGACCCTCAGTGTAGCCCTTTGACTGGGCAGAACCTGGCCTGCATGACCTGTGGCTCAGCTCCTCTGGCGGCCATAAACTCCTCCTCCAGGAGGGCTGTGAAGCCTGGCACCACTTTTAGCCAAGTTAGATTGGAGAGCCTTTGTACACACCACAGGTAGATTATGAAATCATATCAGAAAGTCACATGCAGGAGATAGTCACTTCAGTGTTATTATAACCTTCCTTTGCAGAGTTTGCTGAATGCCTTCCAACCATCTTCTGAATCTCATAAGCCAAGTCCTAGGAGGCCCTATAAGTAGATGGGGCCATTTTGTAGTGCCATCATTATCATGGCCCCAGTCACACCAGGATCAATGGCAGCATTCAACCCACACCTTTTTGTCACCACTGCCTGGAACTGAATCGCCTACTGCTAGAGTCACTTGGGCCCCTTCTGGCTTCTTTGGTGATTTCCCTGAGGCAGAGCCCCAACTCTAAAGCAAAAAAGTAACAGAGGAATTTCCTCCTTTCCTGAGCTGACATGTAGGAGGCCAGAGGTGCTGGGTGGCTGCTTCTGATGGGCCCTAGGTGCCATCAGGCTATGCTGAGACTAAGGATCCCTGCCTCAGGGACCAGTTCATGCCTCTGCCCAGGAATTTGTTGGAAGGCAGAAGGCCAGAGAAACTGAAATGGAGTGTGGGGCTTTGAGAAGTAGTGACAATATTCAATCTGGCCAGAGAACACGGAGACTCCCCCCAGGGGAAGAAAGGCTGCCTGCCGTGGGACCAGCATTTCTGTCGCTGACTCATTCCTAGACTGGGGTGGTTCACCCAGTCATTCCAGGCTTAAGCACTATCTTCTCCAGCTTCAGGCTTCCTGCTGATCAATATTAGGGTGGGAGGCATGGCCTTGGGACCCACAGCACCAAGGAAATACCCAGGCTAGAGCCTGGGACACAGCTGGAAGTCAGGGGCTGTGCCCCCCCAGGAGGCAAATCTGCTGATGACAGCTTGTGGGCCCCCCTCTCTTCTAGATCCATGGAAGCTGATAACGTAAGAAGTCCCAGCTTGCCGAGCCCTTATTATCCCCCATCTGGCCACTAGTAGCTCTTTACCAGTGTCCTGGAAGAAATTGGATTCAAATCTTGAGTCTATTACTTGCAGTTGGCCATTCTTTGCCTCTGCTTGCTCATCTGGAAAGTGGGAGGGAGGGTAATAATGAAAAATCATAGCACAAGATCACTTTGAGGTTCAGATGGGTGAAGTAGGTCAAGTATTTAGCACAATGCCTAGCTATAAATGTTCAATACAGTTAGCTTTTGACATGAAGGTGATTTGTTTACTCTTGAATGGAGAGAGAGCAATACTAATCACAAAATCTATGTGCATGCTTTTGTGAAGGAGACATTTAGTAGGTATTCATCAAAGCACGTTTTTTTGGCTCTTGGGCCCACGGGAAGGCAAAATTTCTCCATCCTTTGTGGTCAGTCTGGGGACTGAGTTGTGGTCCATGGAGCCAATGAATGCCACTTTTAGGCCACAAAATCCCCTGCTTCATCCTCCATGTGATCTGTTCCTACTTGGTGATGCCCTTAGAGGCCACGTGGTAAAGTGGCAGCATTAGAAGCTGGAAGAAGCTTATGTCCCTGAATGACTGCATGGGACTCAACCCTAGCCTCCAGTTCCCTTGGGTCTAACACGAGTGAGCAAAAGACTTTTATTGTGACCATGACCGACATGGGTGTCATGCCAACCAGCCTGTCCTGACTAATACCTTTACTGTTTGTATTTATTTATGTATCCTTTAAAAAAATAAGGCATTGGCCAATGCCTATTTTGCCTTACCCAATATATATTATTCCTCAGGGAGTCTGAGAATTAGAATGGGCCTCAGGAACTCTCTGGCTTCACTCTGTCAGCTTTCACCTGTGACACTGACAGCTGGTTGGGGGTGGGGCGGGGAACATTAATTTGTCCAGAGGTCACCATTGAATTTGTGGCAGAGTAGAGGAGCTAATTCCTATTTCCTATCCCATGTTGCTTCTAGTGTCCCGGACCTGGAAACTATCTTGTCAAGAAATGTTCTTTGCTGAAAACTCTTTCTGCAATGGTTTGACTTACGCTTAGCATTTAGTCAGAACACGGTAACTAAAGCCACTTCACCTCTAGATGTGAAAAGTTTTATTTGCAACGTCCTATAAGAACAATTTTTGCCACAGTCTATGCCCCCTGTTGTAGGTCAACTTGAAGATTGGTTGACTAGGGATAGGCTGTTTGCTATTATATTGTTGAGAAGGATTCTTAACTCAATATTGTATAACTGAATTCACGCTGTGCTCTCTCCCCCTTCCTTCTGTGTAACTGCTGCAACCATCCAGACTGTATTGACCCCCTAATTCATGTCGATAGCTCTGAGATCTTTCTGAGTTAGGGGTTCAAACATACAGCCGCCAACACAGCGGCACCCCTTGGATATGTAATGGCACCCTGAACTTGACTTGCCCCAGATTCAACTCTCAATTTACCATCTCCACCACATACTTGCCTACTTGCCAAAGAGTGCAGGGCCAAGACCCCACCCCCATTCTGCCCCTTATCAGCCCCTGGAATCGCTATGTATGTGGTTAATCTTGCAGGATCAAACAGATCGAATTTCCCATAATATACTCTTTTTTTTTTCCAGTCATTTCCCATTCCAATCCATTAGCAATTTCTATCAGTTCAGTAGTCCAGATATATCCCCAAAGTTCATCATTTCTCGTGACCCTGGTCTGGGCTACCATCTTCTCTTCCCTGAATGATTGAAATCACTTTCTTCCCTCATCCCCTTGCTGCTTCTTCTGCAGCCTAGGGTCTGCTCTCCCTCAAGTCACCAGAGTCAGCTTTTGCAACTAGTTAGATATTGTTCCCTTGACTAAAATTCTTCAAGAGATTTCCATTTCATCTAAAATAAAACCCAAGTGACTCAGCCTGCTCTGCACGTTTCTACATGACCTGGCCCGTGAGTACTTGTGTTGCCTCATCTCTGTCTGCTCGCTGCGTCCCTTCTGTTCTCACCGCTCTGCGGGCCTCTTTCTGTCTCTCAGTCAAGCCGAGCTTAGTCCCCTGTCAGGCCCTTTGCAGTTTCTATCCTTTTCCCCAATTATCTCATGACTCATTTCTCCTCATTGTTCAGGGGCTGCTCAGCCATGCCACCTCTTTGGAGAAGCCTTCCCTATCCTTCCTATCTGAAATGGAACTCCCGTCCGGTCGCTGTCTCTCCCCTCACTCCGCCTCCTTGTGTCCTTAGCACCAAGGGCTGTCTGAACTTGGCTATTGATCGGCTATCTGACTTTAACGTCTGTTTTTGCTACCAGAGTGTAACCTCCGTGATGGTAGAGATTTTCTTGTTCACCTTTTCACATCATCTAGAAAAGTGCCTGGCTCATAAGTGGTACTCACAACACAGGAATGAATGAATGATGCTTGAAAATTAAAAAGAAAGAAGCACTGTGATGTAGAGGAAAGAATGTGGGGCTAAGACCCAACAATCATTCATTCTATTCTTCTCTGTACTTCTAATCTGTCATCCTGGGGAAGCCACTGATCATCCCATTTATTATAGACTAGTATTGAGTTAGAAGGGGTCAGAAAACTTTTCCATAAGGAGCCAAGTAGTTAATATTTTAAGCTTTGCCATACACAACTATTCAGCTTTGCCCTTGTGGTGCAAAATAGCTAAGGACAACACATGATAAATCAGCATAGATGTGTTGCAATAAATATTTACAAGAACAGGAGATGGGCTGGATTTGGCTCTTGGGCTGTAGTTAGGTGACCCCTGGGTGGTTTCCAGAACCCTCATCTTTAATATTCTAGATTCTTTTGCTTTGATTTTTATCATCTGGTTAAAGAAATAGTAAGCAATTTTAGGAGGGGTCCCTGCTGCATCCAATTTCAGTAACAGCGGTTACTTAGCACACTTTAGCAAATGCTAAAGCAGAGGGGATAATCTCGGGGAAGATTTATAGCTATCAAATTGGTAGAAGCATACACAGGGGGAGAAATTCGAAGGAGAGAGACCATGCTGGATCACACTTGAAAATTAGAATTTTGTGCCACTTTGGAGTTGAGCAATTATTCAGGGGGTGAATTTCCCTCCTTCTTAAGGGCCTGCAGCTCTCAGATAAATAATGTTGTTAATCAAAAAGTGGAAAGTTACCTCCATGAATCATATTTGTAGATGAATTTAAATCATGAATTTAAACACCCTCTAATGACTCACTGCCTCTCTTGCCATACCCTAAAATGACATCAGTGTGAAAAAGCTTACACGGGCCCCTTGCACACTCAACGTTCCTTCTAATGCAGACAAGAGATGAGGTTCATCCTAGGCTGGTAACACACAGAGTGGGGGGGGGGGGGTGGTTCCAAGTAGACGTGACTGACCTTTATAGATAAATGTCTCCAGCCAGAGTTTAAGACTGAGCAAGTGGCAATTGCATTTCCAGAGGTTGTCCTTGAGAAACAAAAGCCTCACACTGGGCATGGATTCCAGGAGCGCTCGATCAAGCTGCTGAAGCTGGTTTTGTTGAACTGCAAATACGGTCAGGTTCTCCCAAGGCCTCCCCAGGAATGTGGGAAGGTGGCTTATGTTGTTTGATGACAAATCAAGCTCCCTCAGCTGTGGGAGGGAGTGGAAAAGCCTGCTTTCCAGAGAATGCAGGGAGTTCTGGGTTAGGTTCAAGACCTGCAAGTGCTGGAGTCCATGGAAAACCCCAGGGGCCAGATGCGAGAGGGAATTGTTCCACAAGTTCAGGGTCCTGAGATGTGGCACAGCCCTAAATGCGAACGCAGGAAGCTGGCGTATCTGGTTATCTTGCAAGTGCAGTGTTAGAGTCTGCGGAGGCAAATCTGGAGGGACTTCAGCCAGCCCCTGCCGGCCGCAGTCTACAGAATGTGAAGACGAGTGACAGCGGCACATCTCTGGGCAGCCACCCGCCAGCCGGAGCAGAACAATCACGCCCGAAAGCAGAAGCAGTTCACCTACGAGGAACAAAAAGGAAACTGAGATGCGAAACCAATTTGTAAGCAGTGTTGGCACTGCGAGTTCACCTTCAAAATCACAAGTAATGTGACTCAGGGCCAGTGAACACCTCCTACAACCTGTAGGAGGGGTTCTGTCATTCCGCATCCTTAGGAAAGTCGGGCTGGCCTGGGTACATCCCCCGTGGGGTCAACTGCTGTGCGATTGTCAGAGCCTGGGAAAAGATACTTTCTTAGTGGCTCGGTAAATGGAAGGTGGAAGACTTAATGGATATCATGTAGAAAGGTGAAAAATATCTTAGGGGGCCCATGCCTGTTGTAGGGCACAGAGCAGAATTATCTGAGGCCAGGAGTTTAGAAGAATGATAGGCCAATCAGATAGTCACATTTCTGAAAAGTAAGCTCCAGATCAGTGCTGTCCAGTAGAACTTGCTGTGGGGATGGAAATGATCTGCATCTGTTGTCCAGTATGGTAGTCGTTAGCTACATGTGGCTACTGAGCTCTTGAAATGTGACTACTGCAACCAAGGAACTGAATTTTTATTTGCATTTAATTTTAATTAATTTAAATTTAAATCGCCACATGGTGCTAATGGTTACCATCTTGGATCAGGCGGTTTTAAAGTATTCCTACGTATTGATGTGCATCTTTGCAGGTGTAATAATTCCATGGATGGTGATTGTCTCACTTTTTATTCAAGAGATTTTAAAAATGCAAAAAAAAAGAGATTTTAAAAATGCAGAAAAGCATGTAATAAATACCCATATTCCTGTAACACAATTCTGTCAATCATTCATAGGTTATCATATTTTTCATCTTTTTTTCTTTTAACTTAAAGAAAAAAAGCATTACTGATACAGTTGGAATCCCTTTGATTAGCCCCCAAGTCATGTTTTCCAACATGAAGCCTCCTCACCCCTACCATTACTGACATATCCCTCTAGGCCTTTAAAAAAACAATACTTAATAATAACAACAGCAAATAGTCATGTAGCACAGGTTTTGAGCCAGGCACCATTATAAGGGCATTATAATATTATATTACTAGTATATATATATAAAACTAATTAATAGTACATATAATTGTGTATTATTATAATTATATAGTATTATTATATTATAATATATATCAAAACTATGTAATTATATAAAATATATTACCATTTATTGTATATTATAATACATCAATTAATATATTTATTATTATATAATTATATATAATGGTATATTATATATATTCATCCTCATAACCTTGTGAATCTGGTTCTGTTATATCTGCATTACAAAGGCAAGGGGACTGGGGCACAGAGTAGCTGAACCACTTGTCCAAGGTTATATAAATAGTGAGTAGTAGAATCATGATTTGAAACCAGTCTGCTCCCAGAGTCTGTCAGGATCCTTACCTGCTGTGCTTTACCACTTGTCAAACTTTTACACACACACACACACACACACACACACACACACACACACACACACAGTATGTAGTGTTTTATATAGTGGTTTTTAAAACTCTGCATACATAATAGTCATTGGCATGTCTCATTTTGCCATTTACTCTATTCACTCAAAACTGATCTATCCATGTAGGTATAGAGAGAGTTCATTCATTCCTTGTAAATGCTATAGACCATTCCATGGTGACACCATGCCAAATTTAATATTTAGCCACTCCCTTACTGATGGACATTTGAGTTGCTGCAGTTTTCCTTCACCATAAACGATGCTGCAGAGAACATCCTTGCACGGAACTTGGCCATGCAGAAATTACGAAGAGGGTCTCCAGAATCAGTAGGAGCCTCCTTGCAGGGTTCAGAGAGGATGCTGAGCTGACATTTTTTTAGATACTGCTAGATCATTCTCCAGAGTAGCTGTATCACTTCCTGCCCTTTTTTTCTGTGTCTTGAATTTCTAAATATAGCAAATATCTGTCAAGAACATTTTGTGAAAATGGTAGAAGAATTCACAAGGCCATGCAATAATATTTAAAACTCAAGATGATTATCTACTCATAAAGAAAGCTCCCAGAAGAGGTTGTTTGTCCAGCTTTGGCCTTAACTAGGGAAATAGACAATGTGGCTGTCCAATGCACTAGACCCTTGAATTCTCTACTGATGGGAACGGCACTGAAGGCAACAGGGAAGATACCTGGAGAGCCTTCTGAAGATTCTGCTCAGTTTTGTTTAGCTCAAGGGATGCGGAACATCACAGTCCCCTTCCCTGTTCCGAAATATAAAAGAACAAAATCCTTGTTTTCCTTTCTATAATTTTGCAAATAATCTAAATGACTCCTTTCAAAGCCAATGCACCTTCCTGGGAGAGAAGAGTCAATACAAATCTTAAATCAGAGAACAAGTTTTCCATAGAATCCATTAATCTATTAATGACAGGCTTGTCTTTCTGAGCTTCTGGCCAGTTTGCTCATTCTTCCTTGAGTCCCACTCCCCCGGCCTGCCCAAGGGGATGATTAATAAACTCCAACTTGAAGTGCTATTATTTTCTATGAAATGGCCCATGACATGCCAACTGCATATCCCATCATGGCTGGGTACATATGTCCCCACGTCCTTCTTCTGACCCAACATGGCACAAACAGAAATTCCCCCACTAGAGACTTTTTATAGGTTTGGTCTTTAGAGAAAGGCAACTTCAAAGTTAAGTTTCCCACAGATACCTTGTTGAGGGGACCCCATTCCTCTCACGGAGAGAGAACTTTTCTAAGGTGCAGGGGGATTAATCATGGCTCACCTTTCATGGCTGAGTTTCCACAGGCTTCCTCGTGGAACCCGTAGCCCACCTTTATGAATCTGCAGATGCACACGCTGAGGGCATGGTGATCTCAGAATCCAGCTTGTCATTCAACTTTTCAGGACAAAAAAGCTTGTGCTTTTCTTCCATGCAGAACACTGTTGTCGCTTTCAGGGATCACGTATTTAAGCAATCCTACCCCCGACTCCATCTGACTCGGATTGTTTTCCATAAGAGGATCTTTCGATTGTGCCCCCTCTTCTTTCTTAAAGTGTCAGCCTCGCCAAGATCGTCCTTGCCTTTCCCATTCAGGCGACGAGCCCCAGAAAGAATGTTTGTCAAACCTCCGTGAACAGCTGTAGCATTCAAACATGACCCCGATGCCTCGGTCTTTTTGATTATTTAATCTGCTTGAAGTCCAGGGCACCAAAATAAAACCGCTTCTTAATCCGGTGGTGGTTTCTGAATTCTGTTGACTTATTAAACATGCTGTGTCAACCCTCGCCAGGTTGGGGGGACACTTGCCGTGGATCCTCGATCTGGGGGTCTAGCAACAGAGCCAGCAGAGTGTGTAATGTGAGGACAAATTGGCCTGCTGAAGGCTGACACGGTTTGCACAGGGCACTTGTTTGGTCATCGAAGGCGTATTCAGCCAACATCCGTAGGGATTAGCTGTGTTGACAGGGTCTTGATGCCCTGAAATTCACAGTCATGGTTTCCTTTAGTGGACATCACAGGCTCTTCTCACTGGTGCCACAAATACTTCTCAGCTGCTTCTTTCCCCCCATCTCCCCCGCCCTCCGAATTGACCTTTCGGTTCGCATGACTTTGGAAATACTTCTCAGTCTTTCATCGTTTCCCTGATGCTGGGGTTCCAGCCCTTTCCTCATTTTTCACATATAAAACAATGAAGCTGCCCCGTGAGCATCAGGCGTCAATGAACTGTGACTATTCCCTAAATGAAGCTGTTGGGAACTTTCTCACCAGGGACTGAAGCATTTCTTTGAATGTGCAAATCCCCCGTCATCTGCTGAGGTGGGGTGTCAGTGCCCAAAGCTGCTCCTCGAAGTGTCACAATGCTCCCATGCCCACGCCACCACAAGCAAGCTAAAAACCATGCTTTTATTGAGGCAGCTTGTGAAGGGATATCCCTGGCCCCGAGCAGTGTAACAGAGCAGGGGAGTGTGGGATTCGGAGTTAGATGGGCCTGGATTTGAATTCAGCTTCACCAGTCACCAGCTTGACGTCTCCGGGTGAGCGACTCGCCCCCTGAGATTCTTATAGCTTCATGTCTAACACGTCGTGGATAGCGGTATTTTTTGCTTCACGGGATTGTTCCCAGGATTAAATTAAAGCAAGCGATACACGCCATGGCCCGGAATGCCTTAATAAACGTTCACAGTTACCCATGAGAATGCCCCGCAGGACTTCTATGCTGCTAGCATTCGAAGGGCAGCCTGGACACGACAGGTAGCAGGAAGACCCTGGCCAAAACCTGGGACACCTGGCCCCTCGTACCACTCTGGTGGCACCAGAGGACCCTTGTGAATGAAGCTGAAAAATTAGCTGGTGACTATCCTTCAGAGCCTCCTCTTTGGAATCCCTTGTCTCCTTTGGCCATGTCCCTTCCAGCCTCATGGAACCCGGTATATCCATCCTGCCCTCTTCCTGAAGAATCTCCTTTACCCAGCCTGCTACCTTTTGTCCTCTTCTGCAACACTCTTTGGGCACTGTGCTACCATGGAGAAAAGTCAGGTGTAGGTGACAAAGAGCCATTTAAATCTTCATCAGGGCTAAATGGCTCCTTCCTTCCTCCCTCCCCTCCTTCCTCTCTATTTGTGAGTGCACAGAATTTAATCATGATAATTGCTTGATGATATATGATCAGTGATAGCCCATACGTAGCTTTTGGTCATTAATGCATCATATTACAGCAAACATCTATGAACCTAACCCTTGCTCTAAGCACTAGAAAGTTACCGATAACTTACATCAACCCGTGTGTCTGTGTCTTTCCCTGAGGTTGGCAAACATTTTCGTGTAAAGGGCCAGAGAGTAAATATTTTAGACATTGGGGGCCATATGGTCTCTGTCACAGCTGTTCAACCCTGATGTTGTAGTGCAGAGCCAGCCATAGTCAATCTGTGAGCAAATGGATGTGCCTGTGCTCTGATAAAACTTTATTTACAAAAACAGGTGGAGGACTGGGTCAGCCCACAGGCCATAGCTTGCAAGCCTTGCTCCACCCCATTCCCTAGCCACTGCTATCATTCTCCTCCTGCACCACCACCGGTCACCCACTCAGCCAGACCTCCTCACCAGCCTGTCTCCTCATCTACAAACTGACAGGTCTGGAAAGGATGATCTTCAGGGTGTTCTTATGTCTAAAACCTTGTTATTCTCATTAGAATGCTTGAGTAGACTTGAAAGAGTCTGTATTTACAGACTTTAGGGGGCATTGGGCAGAGAGTTTGAGTGTCTCTTTGGGTTATAGCAGAGCTGTTGAGCTGTGTCTTGCACGGTCCACCTAGGGTCCAAGTCTCATGGACTCCAGAGACCTGGGAAAGATGAATCCATTGACAGCACGGCTCAGCGTAGGAGGCCAAGGACAGCTGTAGAGAAGCTATAGACAGTCATGGCACCTGCAGGTACACCCAGGCTGTGTGGCTAACTGAGGAAGCCCACTCTCATGCCGCTTATACCCTGAAGCTGGGCGACCTTGGGCAAACCACAGGCTCTCTCTGAGCCTCGGCTTCCTCCTCTGTAGAATGCTGGTAGTAGCTACCTCATATAGCACAAGAAGGATCCAGTGATATATGTTAAGTGCCCAGCACAGGCCTGGCAGAGCAAATGACCAAAAGTGGCATCTCCTGTTAGCCCCAAAGAGTCTGGACTGGCTGCTCTCACCTAAAATGTGGATAACCTGGGAACACGCAGAGAACCCACACCGCTGAGGGGTTCCTGGGAGACGTGCCTTACCACCCAAAGGGGCTCTTTGGTTCTGTTTTCTCCTGCTGACTCTCACAGGCGATTAAAAGATGGGCAGTGCACACTTGGGGGAGATGCCTCCCGGACGTTGAAGGGACTTGGACGTGGAATCTGATTGATTTATTCCATCTGACCTCAGCCCAGAGAACAAAGGGAGTGCGCTAATGCCTGCAGCGCCTTCTCTCTCTCCTTCCCTTGGTGAGTCAGAGCTGAGAAGTGGCAAGACAACTGTGCATGGCAGAGATGCCGAATGTCAGGTCAGGCCAAGGCGCTGTAGAGGGGAGAAGGCTCCACTGTGAGTGTTCCTAGTACCGAGACCTCGCAAGAGCCCAGTTTCTCATGCGGGAACTTGCTTAAGTCAGAACGTTTCCTGATATCGATTGGTCTTTTTAGCATTTCACCTTCCTCAAAAAAATAATCAACAATTATTAACATTTAAAATTGACTATGTTTGAAATCCAGCAAATGTGTATTAGCAGGTAATATACAGGTATATACAACTGTTTAAAAAAATAAGTTAGAGGTAAATATACTCACCTGGGAGGGTATTCATAATAAATTGTTAGGTTAGATAAAGCAATTTGAATAGCAATATACATTGCGTAATCTTATTTATGTTGCCAGAAAAAAAAAATTCAGAGGTGCAGAGCTGGAGGGGTTAACCCTAAAAATGTGCATTTGTTTGTCTGACGATGAAATAAGTGGGGAAGGACAGACTCCAAATGATACCAATTGCCCAGAAGACAGGGGTGATTTAAGAAGAGAGAAAAATTAACTTCTTTTGTTTTTACTTCTGCATATTTGACTTGCTACAACAAATGTGTTATATCTGTAATTTTAAAAATACAAAGGAGGAGAAGAGTTAACTTTTGTTAAGTAGAAAGTAGAGATGCATTTCATTTACTGGAATATCTGAGGTGGCTGATTCTTACTGACTAGCTAGCTGGGGTTTATGTGCCGGTATCGTACCCTGGAGCTCCCCCTGTTTCACTCCACGAGGATTAGCCCCCAAAGTGATACACGTCTTTCTCTGCCAAGTGATCGCCACATGTGAACAGACCTCATAATGCATGGACTATTTCTCCCAGTTTTAATATCTGCTTTGGTAAAATCGTGGCAAATTACTCCCCCATCCCTACCAGCGGGCCCCCATCCAAAGCAGGTGCGGCAGTGATCTGACGCGGGGGAGGCAGCTGGGCCAAGTGACAGCCGCGGCCCAGTATAGCTCAGAGAAAGACCTTGGCATCGTAAATCCATGCAGAAATTTCATTCGGTTGTGGAGGAAATTTGGCATTTGGAAATATTTCCCTAGGGTTGTAGATGACCAAATGGCACCCAAGTATAAAGTTTATACAGAGCTATTTAAAAGACCTCAATATTATTTCCTTCCTTCCTTGTTTCTTTCTTTTTTTTCTTTTTCTCCTTGGTCTTATAAAACATACAGCGAGTGAGCTAGGAATATATTTTCCAATGGCTATAGTATAATGTATTTAGTGCTTACAATGGGCCAGATGTTGCTGAGGATTTGTACTGGTTAAATACAAATCCTTAATGTAATGAGTAAACTTCCAGATTTATTGCTCTCATCACAGTCTAGTTGAGGTTGACAGGGGGCCAGCCTTCGTGGGGTTATTCAGCCTCCTTCCATCTTGTCACTGTGCCTTCCTCTTAGTTCATAGTACCCTCTCCATCAGCTGATGGTGGAAAAAGATGAGGATCAGTCATGGCCCCTGCCTGGAAATAGTACTTATCACTGGGCTTACATTCCATTGGCCAGAATGAAATCACATGACCATACCTAACAGCAAGGGAGGCTGGGAAATGTAGTCTAACTGTGTGCCTTGGAAGAAGAGGAGTCCTAGAGCGTTAGCAATCTCTGCCTCTACACTATATTTGCATTATCTTACTTAAAGCTGACAACAACTCACTAGCCTATGAGCTTAAGATGGTTTCTTGTATTTCTTCTCATAGTTTCTGTAATACCATGTAGTACAGTCATTGAATAAGTGTTGAATGTTGAAGGAATGCATGAATGACAGATCTGAGGCACAGAAAAGAAGTAACTTGCCTAAGGTGTCCAACATATGTATTGTAAATATGTGGATCGCGAGTCCCCACGTTAAAGACAATATCCAGGGAAGTTATAGTTCTATGCATTTCATGTCTTAAATTATTTTTTTTTATACAGTCCGTTCTGACAGTAAGCCACAAATTTAATTATCTGGAAGCGCTCCCTAACTCAGAAGATAAGAAAACAGTTCCCTTTTGAGTCACTCAGTGGAAAATCAAGGCTGTCATAGGATTTCTCTAGTGAGAAGGTGGGAAGGATATATATACCTCCTCATTCTGTCTTGCCTTTTTGATAAAGTAAAAATTCCTACCTAGGGCTACCTAGTGTCATTCAGTTTATATGACTATCCATAGAGTTTAAACTCCCTTGACCTGGCCTCAAGATAGCTGATAAAATTAGTGGGTAGCAGATGTGAAATGTGTGCCTTCAGCCTCTCTAATATTAAGGAAGTCAATGGCCTAAGTGTATGCGACTGCATCCCAGTGCCCACTTGTCCATGGAGTCCAAGTCTGAGCTAGGTGCTGTGGGAACTAGAAAAGACATAGAACACTGGCCCCTGGCCTTCAAAGAACGCACCTGTCTGTGCGGTGCTATTTAGCAATCTTTATTTATTATATCAGAGTCAATGAGGATCACCTCATCACCTTGAATCTGCTACCCATGAGAAGACTGCACTTGACTTTGGTGGACACTAACACTGTCCAGCTCTCCAGGAATCAAGTCTCAGAAGTCCTTTGGCTAGTAGTGGAGGCAGATGTAGATTGGTTTTTGGTTTTGGTTTTTTGGTTTTTTGTGGGGTTTTTGTTTATTTGTTTATTTTTTGATCCATCCACTCTGCATTGTCAAGGTTAGAGGAAGTACAGACTTCCTATTCCAGTGTCTTCCCAACCTCAGACTTCCAGCACTTGGTTTGCCTGCATACAGGATGTATGTGAAGATAAAGATGCATTGGAGATAAGTATGATTAAAGGTAATTAGTGAGCTCATGCGGCTGATGGGATAAACACAGACAGATGCTGGTTGACATAAAGCTAACAAAGAAACAAAAGGATTGAGAAACATGGCAGCTTAGGAAGCTTGGCCAAGGCCTCACACTGACACACTGTTTTACTTAGATCTTTTGATTGGCGACTTTTGTCTCTGCCCCAGGAATAGAAATTGGAATCAAATTTATGTTCATGGTTGATTATTTACTCATGTGACACATAAAATGAGTGTTTTGTGCAGCTCTTCTTGGTGAATTTATATTTACTTTTGTACTTTTATGATACCAGGATGGTCCAGTTTCTGAAATAGATGACAATGGGTTTTCATATTTTCAAGTTATGGTTTAGTGTGCGTACCTTGTGATGCACTGATGAATCTGCATTTTGCCTTTTCCTCCTTAAGATTTGCTCTATGTGAACTGTTTGATACATGTAGCTTGAAAATGTCCTAGAAAACACAGTTGCCTCGGGCAGGCCTTACATTATAACCCACCAGTTATGAATGCGGGACTGTTGAGGACTCCTTTTTGTTATTCCAGCCTTCATCTTTCCCACCATTTCATTCTAGAAGTGTCCCCGTTGAAAGCATGGAATATGGGCTGAACCCATCTAGGTTCAAAGGCTGCCTCCAACATTTACTGGCTCTGAGAACTTAAAGACATTATTTAACCTTTCTGATCTTCAATTTCATCATCTGTTCAAAGGGACCCAATGGGCAGGTTTGCAGGGAGGATTAAGTAATACTTTTATGTAAGAGTCTGGGCAGAAAAACAACAACAACCTATCTTTGCACATGGCAATATACATGAGCTAGTATCTTCTGTATCATGCTCTCTGTATGGCATGTATCAGCTCGGTACCTAGGCTGTATGTACTTAATACTAATCTGTTTGGAACAAAAACGAGCAAGTTAACGCAAGGGAGCATTTTGCTTGTGTGACAGAGTTCACCATTTTTTTGGACTATAAAGCAGGTGAATGTAGGTATTACCTGGCTAGAATCAGTTCAATCTAAGTGAATTTGTTCTCAACCTATCTGATGTCATCAAAGTAGTTCCAAAGACAAAAGAAAGTTGGCTGTTGGTGTCATGTGACTGCACCTCCACATGGGACATTTGTTTGCAAGATAAAGTTCCTGTGTTGACATGGACGCAGCTTCCATCCACATTTATAATGGGCAACTGCCCATTCTGGTGCAAGAGTATTGTTCTTATCTTTCACTTCATCCAAGAAGCCCATCGGGCCACCTACTATGTGCTTGTGCTGTTGCTTCTTCGAGAAGCAGCACCGCTCTTGCCCACCGCTCTTGCCTGTGGCCTGCTTGTCCCTGGTAGGAGGCCCCTTTCCCCATCCTTGCGTAATTAGAGAAAGCATGTCGTCAGCTCCCCAGAGCCGGTCCACTTTCATCAGGAAGCATGACTCTTGGAGTTTCGAGGTTGATAGGAGTGGAAACATTTGTGTTCAACAAGCGGGCTCCTTCATGTGTTGTCAACATTTCATTTGTGATTCTAATGAGGGCCAAGAAGAGAATAAACTCAGCGTACTACTCCCTGACGCTATGGCCGATGTTTGTGGGTTTCTCTCCATGGCTTCAACTTGCTCCTACTGGAAGGGCATCTGGAAACGCCGCGGTGTGCCCCTGCTGGCCGTGACCAAGAGCTGAGATGGTTAAACCTACTGAGGCAGTCCTCAGAATGGGCGAGGTTTACTTCTTAGAGACTGGAATTTCTATTCTTTTTTTTTTTTTAAGATTTTATTTATTTGACAGCGAGAGAGGGAACACAAGCAGGCGGAGTGGGAGAGGGAGAAGCAGGTTTCCGGCCGAGCAGGGAGCCCGATGCGGGACTCGATCCCAGGACCCAGGGATCATGACCTGAGCCGAAGGCAGACGCTTAACGACCGAGCCACCCAGGTGCCCCTGGAATTTCTATTCTTATTGATGCTTTAAAGGTCTCCTAAAGGTGAAAACACTCTTACGTAAGAACAGAGTGTATTGGAGGGACCCTCATTCTTGACTGCTGTCTCATCACCTCTCTGAAAGTTTGCTGTAGATTTCGTTATGTATTCTTTCTTTCTTAAGGAGGCATCTCTTGAGTCCTCCTTACCTGTTAAACTCTGCATTTGTGGATGTTATGGGCATGGAACTAAGACACAGAAAAGTAAGTGGACCTGCAATCCAAATGGCCCCTATGGTCTCACGAGGAGACAGACACGCATGATACGGCCACACAAACCTCTGGAAAACCACAGTCCCGCAAAGTGCTAGGAAGAGGAAGTGCATGGTGCTGTCCTAGATTATAGTCAGGGAATCTGGCCGAGGATCTAGGGGTAGCCACCCTATGGTTGTTATAACCAGGCTGCAATGTGAAGGATGGATGAGAGTTTACTGCAGAGAAGGGAAGGGACAAGGGCCATTCCAGGCAAAGATAATCCAGGAAAAGGCTGAGAGACCAGAGAGATGGCTCAGTGTCTGAGGAGCTCCCGGAAGCCAGTGTGGCTACAGCACAGAGGGGGAGGGGAGGGACTCCGGCAGTGAGATGCTGGAGGTGAGGAGCAGAGGTGAAGGAGCCAGGAGCCGGTTGTGGAGGCCCCCACGCCCATCTTCCGCTGTGAATGTTTTCTTAATATTGAAAAGCTGTGTCTCAGACACACACCCCTCTGCAGGAATGCTACTGCCTGGCATTGGGGTCGGGATTAGAGCCCTGCAGTGTAATGGACTGTGGGACGTGCTGTCCCCTCACAGGCACTGTCCTTTGCCAGCTGTGCCATAACTAGAGAGATGCATCTTGCCGCCCTCAGAATGCTTCCTGGAGGGGGTAGAGGGACTATGTGTTTGCAAGCATTACGGCATCTCAGGACACGTTCATCAAACCCTGAGCTGTTACTTACAGCGTGGGGTTGTGGCAAACCCATGCTACACATGCCGGAGAGGCAGCAGAATGGAACTGTCACCCCCACACCCCCCAGGTGCCTGAGTCCAGTGTGGCTGAGGACGAGCCAGCCCTGCTGACACTCACAGGCTACACTGGTGCCACAGAACTTCCCTCCCGAGCATTCAAGTGCATGTTAGTGTGGATGTAATACCCGGCAGACCAGGGGGTGGTAAATAAGTGCCCGGTTACCTGCTTTGTAGGCCCAAGTGGCCCCACCAGCAGCCCCATGGGGCCAGCCCTGGCCTTATGACCTCGGAATCTTTTTCAGCCCAGTGTTTGAGGCAGACAATGGGTGACATCATGCTAACATAATCCTACTTGCTGTTCCTGAAGTAGATCGTTGCCGTTTGCAAATTTGACTAAGTCTGGCATACAAAGCCAAATGCCACTTTGCTGGGTAGGGGGAGAATTTGAATCGTGGCCTGGAAAGTTACTGAGTCCACTTACGACCGACTGCCAATCCCCGCTACCCCCCTACCCCACCCCCACCCCCGGACTTCTAAGTCCTGATGTAAACTTGGTGTTTTCTCCTTATCCTCAGGAGCATGGTTAATTTTTCTACAATGATAAAAACAAGTTCTTTATTTCTTAACAATTCCCCTTCTAAAAAGAGAAACACGATTTTAGGACATAGTGGGAAGGGGTTAAGCTGTGCCCTGTGCATTTGCACAGGGAAACAATGGCTTGCCCTAGAAATAGGATTTCAGAAAAGGTGGCTGGGGGAGGGAGTGGGCATGGCCCAGACATTTCGTGTTCCTGCATTTGGACACACGGGTGACCCCCAGGTGGATCTCCCTGTGATTGCCGAGGGTTTGCTGGGAGCGGCAGGCTGGCAGGGAGCCTCATGGGGGTTGTCTCATGAAACGCTCTAGCAGAGCAAGTCCACTGGCTTAGGACAATGACGCCTGGTCCAGAGGAAGTCCATCTGCAAGGATAACAAATGTTGGCCTGCAGACTGACTCTAGTTCCCCATTTTGTTCTCCTGCTTCCATCATATTTGCAGCGACAGGCACTGTGAATTAGCAGCTGATTCTTTGTTTAGTTCTTTCTCTGTCTAGAAGTCTTAGTGCTCCGACTTGACACCGGAAGTCCCTAAAATCCCAGGGCTGAAACGAAACCTCCAAACCCACAGAACACTCAGCAAGCCTCAGGCTCAGGGTGCTTACCTGGAGACGATCATGGGTCCCTCCACCAGTCCAGGAGTGGGACTGTTATCTTCTACATCTGACTGTGGAAAAACCTGAGTCTTGGGAAGGGCAGGTCACTTGCCAGAGATCAGTTTACAAGGTGCAGAGCTGGGACTTGAACCCCCGGCTGCCTGATTTCAAAGCCTTTCAAGCCCTGTGTCCTTTTATCTTGGATTTACTCTTCCCAGACCCCTCCCTTCATCAGGGGAGAAGCCAAGGAAGGGCCCTAAAAGAGACAGCCCCCACAAAACAGACTGCGCGGAAGGAATGCATCCACCCCACCCAGGAAGATGTCCTCCCCTGGAGGTCCTCACTGCCCACTGCTTCTCGAGGCTGAGGGCCACCAAGAGAAAGGGGGAACCTGCCACCTCTCTGCCCTGGCTGCGGGGTGGGAAAAGCATTCTGGGGCCGGAGGTGAAGAAAGCAGGGCCCTTTGGTGCATGGAGTCCGCACTCATCTGGTCCATCCCCAGCACAGTGCTATCAGTCAGATCGCGGACATATTTGTCATGGCTGATCCTCTGTTCAGAAACCAGCCCCGCAAGCCGACCCACTCTTCATCACTGGGCAGGAAGGGGAGAGTTCCCTTTGATCTGGAGACTGGTAGCCGAGAAGCATGGCCGTCCATGGACCTGCCCCCTCCCCTGTACCCGGGCGAGTGTGTGGACAGCCACGCGAACAAAGCCCCTGGGCCCCATGCTTGCTTTACAACAGCCAGACTCAAGACAGAACATGTGTGTGCCCTGGGATGAAGCGAGGATTGGAATGGCAGCCCCCTCCACACTGAGGAATTCTTGGTCACAGCACTCAGGACAGGTTGCCAGGACCGGGATAAGCAGCCCAGAAAGAGGGCAGAAGACAGAGGGGATGGAGCCAGCCTGACAGCCATCCCACAGGACGGTTGGACTCCCGTGGTCAGGAAGGACCCACACACTCACGGTGCAGGTTTCTATTCTGTCTGAACCCGCACGTCCCGAATAAGAGGCATCAGCCTGGAGACAGATCAGCTAGCTTTTGAGGAGTAGCCGGAGTTGAAAAAGTAAGACAGGTAGCGTTACTGTTTTCTACTTACTCTGCTTCAGAAAGCAACGTTTTTGAGTCAAGTAATTCTGAGTAGGGAATGTATGTCTTTTAAAAATATATTCGGCTTCCCTGTATTGAAATACAGCTTGCCCCACTCAAATTACTGCCTCGGTGCCTAATGCTGTAAAATTAAACTATTCCTTGCTGATATTTTATTAAGCTTCACCAGCATTTCAGACTCAGACATCTCATGGAGCTTCGGGCCATATGTTTTATATGCTGTCATGGTGAACTCTGACTTCAGCCCGCAAAACCCCCTTCCCCCCGTGTCTTTATATGTGCAGGATTTTCAAAAACTTTCATACAGGCTATTTCCAGATTGTGGATTGTTGCAAGTAAAATGTCTCTGGTCACGTGGGTGATAATGCCTAAAAAGACAACAACAACAAAAAATGAAAGAAAGAACGAAAGAAAAGAAAGAAAAAGAAAGAAAGAAAGAAAGAAAGAAAGAAAGAAAGAGAGAGAAAGAAAACAAGTTGTTTTATGAGAAGTTCTTATTTCCTAGACATCATTTTTGCATTTCTTCTGAGCTTAATTATTTTTTTTCACCATTGTGGGGGCAGGAGACGGGGAGGGTTTGGGGGGGACGTAGAATATTTCCAATGTCCATATGCAGAAGAGGGTCTGCGTTTATACACAATGAGTTCACCTCTCTAGCAGGGAGCCAAAGGTACCTGCATGTTTGCATTTTGAGAAATAAATGGATATAGCCATAAATGACGATCCTCTTAACAAGACTAACTTTGTCATTTAATAAGGGAGATTATTTCATAGATTTAAAACCAGTTAACACATTTAAAACTTGATAAGACAAGGCAATCCTGGTATGTTTCCTGTTCTCCAGTGATTAAAGTAAATCGAACGCTGGACGAAGGGAGGTTCTCCATGGTACGAGTAATGCTGTGAATGTTTCTCCTGGTAATGCAATTAGGAAATATTGGCCCCAGTTAATGAAACTTAAACAAAACATGTTGCCCTCGTCAGACTTGTTCAGGTTGTTAAACAGGCAAAGCCTTGTCCAAAAAGTTAAAAAACAGGGGCATATAGTGTTTCCATGGAAACTCTGTTAAAATACTGATTTGTGGATATGATCATAATCAGCCCCATAATCTAATATGACTGAATTAAATGAAAAAGAATCTCAGTTATGAAGTAAGCCCCCTGTGTAAGAGTATTCTTACACATGCAGAAAACATATGGATCCTGATGGACACTGTTTCCAAACTACTTATTGGCACAGGGATGGAGCTTTAAGACTTGGGTTTTGTCCGTCTGTTTTCTCCTCCTCCATTCATTGTTCGTCGTTTTTATAATGCCGAGATTATGTGGGTGAGCAGTAAATAAAGTCTTGATGACATTTGGATTTTTCAATATGTATCACTGCTCCCCACACAACACCCCATATTGTTTTCATTGTCTTTTGTGACAAGAGAAGGTAACCCATAATATTTAACGGTTAGTGGGACCGTTACAAGTTACAAGATTAAGTTTTATTAAGGTAATAATTTCTCCCTGCTAATAGGATCTTGGTAGAATTCTAACTATGTGGTTTCAAATGGATGCCCTTGACCTCTAGAGGAAAGGGGACAATGCCAAGGCTGGGTCGAGTGTCCCTGGGACCCGGGGCAGACGCCTCAAGGGCGCACACTGGCTTCCCCACCACACAGCTCTGTAACTCACACTTGCACCTGCCTGGGCTGTAGCAAAGATGGAAACTTGGAGACTGCTCAACATGGGATAAAATTCAGCCTGGTGGAATAGCAAAGATGGCTGTCTTTCAGCAATCTTACTTGATTTATTTGGAAACCCTTCTACCCAGAGAAGATCACAGGTGCTCTTGGTGGAATCAGTTTCTTTCTCTCAAAACTATGTCCTCAGTCACGTACGAAGACCAAATAGGGTTTACTGCGTGATTATTAGTTAGCAAGAGTCTGGCAATTCCTTGCACCTTAACCATGACATCCCAAAGCATCTGCAGAAAGACTTCTGCGAATGCACCCCTGCACAGGTGCGTCCACACATCTCCTACCAGCGTGGTCCCCGGATGTATGGGGCATGGGTCCCAAGGTCACAGCGTACCTGAGACTCACTTTTTGGACCATGCTATGCTACATAGGGTCAGACAAAGCTCTAAGATTCAGACCCTGATCCAAGGAGCAGGAGTGGACTTCTCCCTGTGTTCTTCCATCCACCTCCCAGAGCGGCTGGGCTTTCCAGGTACACATTTCTTATTTGGGCACAGAGAGGAATACACGTGAGAGACATGGGTTCAGGCCTGAGTCTGGCGCCAGGAGCTTGAATCTGCTGGTTATTTACTCCCCTTAACACTTCACTTTCTAATTCACTTGGTTTTATAGCAAAGTAATCTGTGAATACAAATTTTAAAAATTAAATAGTATTAAAAGAAAAACTTTACAAAGAAAAAAAAGGAAGCCGCTGACCCACCACCACCCCCTACTCTCAACCCCTAGTCCCGCTTCCTAGAGGCAAAAGCTTCCGCCTCTCTTAGCATCTGTATTTCTCGTTGGCAAGTTGAGATTGCTGGGTGTTATTGAATTTCAGACATCACTTGCTTACTTCCTTTAATACACGGTACTTTGGACTTTTTATACCAGTCCATCTTGCCTTGTCCACGTTCCACAGCTGCATACCTCTCTCATAGCTTTTTCTTAGTTAGACAGTGATTATGTCATTAGGATCACCGGTGTATATTCTCTACTGTGTTAAATAGTGTGTTACTGTGTGTTTCCTTTTTTATGGTTTCTTTTCCCTGGACCGGGAGTTCCCCACATCCTTTTATTTGCTTCGTTTTCCTTCTATCCATGTATTTTTTTTTTCCCATGTATTTCACCAAGCATCTCAGATGCCTCTTAGGACTACTTCCTAGCTGTTCCCCAGTATTTGCAGAGACCTCACTTCCAGCACCCATGGCCCTTCTCTTCCAATTTGGGCAGTTGGTCCCCAGGCTGCTGGGCTCCTATGCTCTCCTCCCCACATTCCTCTGTTAATAGCCTTTCGTTCTCCCAGACCCATGCCTTCCTTTTCCCTGACTTCATTCTTCATTTTGCTCGCAAACATTCTCAGCTCGTTTTCTAAGAAAAGGGAGGTAAAATGTTTTCAGTCGCTGTAGCTCTGGAAATGCCTTCACTCTGTTCCTGCACATAACAGTCATTGGGCTGGATATGGAATTCCGGGCTGGAGATCATTTTCCCTCAGAATTGTGAAGGCATTGCTCCCTCTTCTTCTGCCTTCCAGTGACTTGTTAAAAAGTCTGATGCCTAATTCCAGACCCTTTGTCAGGATCAGGTTTGCCCAGCCTTCGTCCCAGAAGCTTTTAGAATGTATGCTCTGTCTCTAGGATCCTGAGATTCCTTGATGCTGTGAATCCTCCTCAATTGTCGTGCTGGGCATTTTACAGACTTTTGAATTAGAAATGCATAACCTTCAGCTCTAGGAAATTTTCCCATATTGTTTTCCCAAGTGTTTTTGTTTTATTTTCCAGAAGATTTTCTTTTTCCAACTTATCTCTATTCTTAAATTTATGTGTTTATTTTGATGCTTTTATCTTAAATTTCCAACAGTTCTTTTTTTATAGCAGCCTGTTCTTATTCCAAGGACATAGTGCGGGCTTTGGTCTTTGATCTCGCTGAATATGTTGACTGGAGGTAAAAGTTATTGTATTTTTTCCTTGCTGTCCCTGCTGCTAATTCTAAGTCATTTATTTTTTTCTGTCGGTTTTTGTCTTTCTTTTTCGTGTCGAAGGCCCCTCACACTTATGTGTGCCTCAGTTCTTATTTAAAAGTGAGGCTCTTAAAATCTAAATCTAAAATGCTGTTTGGAAATTTCCCCACAAATGGGCTTTACTGTTGGGTGAATCGGTGGGTACCCAGCCAGTTTGGGGGTGGGGGGGTTGTGTGGAAATGTTAGTAACTCTAAAGTTTGTGTGGAGGCAACTCTAAGGCCTGGTTTTCAGCATCTGGGAGCAGGACAGGGGAAGAGTCTCATCAGAGAGCATGCGCATTTTCGTTTTTCCAGTTTAGCTCCTCACCCCCACCTCATCTGGACATTCGCATTTTTCAGGAACTATAAGAGGATACTTGTGACATGTGCAACAGAATACGTCTGTTGGTAACTGCTGGTTCTGTGCCCTCCAGCCTATCCATGGCTGTGATTCACATTGCTAGGGGATTGAGGAGCCTGGGTCGCTCAGTTGTTTAAGTGTCAGGACTCATGACTTTGGCTCAGGTCATGATCTCAGGATCATGAGATCAAGTCCCGCATCTGGCTCCGTGCTCAGTGGGGAGTCTGCTTGAGATTCTCTCTCTCCCTCTCCCAGTGCCCTTCCCCTCCTCCCTGCTGGCTCTCTCTCTCTTAATTTTTTTTTAATTTTAAAAAAATTGCTAGGGGATCTGGTTCTCTAAGCATTATCCCACAGTCTTGACCTTGAAAATGGCCAAGTGGGGCCAGTTACCCATGCTCAGATGCCACCTCTTTTTTGGACACCTCTCTCTGTACAGAGTTCAGGAGTATATCTCTCTTCCTCCCCGGAGCCTGTGAACATCTACAGAACATGAACCGTGACTTATGGGTATATAGTGATAGAGAGGAGAGTCCTCTCTGTGCTCTCCTGTTTATTAGCACCACAACCTGGGGCCAGTTACTTATCATCTCCAATCTCTGGTGTCACTAACTTGTAACCCAGCCCAGGGGATCTCAATCAATTGTACCCAGTTTGGCCTCCCCTGCAAGTGTAGGTGTGAAATGCTTCCTTATCACTACTCTGTTAGATGTCTAGAGCCACTCTTCCCTTTTCTTAAGATTATAGGTGTCCTGGTGTTTTATGAGGATGTAGGGAATCATCTGGGGACCAGGTGGGGTTTGTAGCACAGACAGAAGTTACTCCTTAGCAGTTAGTAGGCAGTGAAGCAGGGCTGGGGTGTCCTTGGTAGCTGGTCCTCCTTATTGGAATGAAGGAGGGGCCAGACCCCCTGTTCCAGCTCATCCTCCTCAGAGAGGTCCTTCCCCAGTCCCATTCACCAGCTCTTTCCAAGTAGCAGGAAAATTTGTACCCTGCCTCATGATCACATTTCCTTGATTCTAAGTTGCCATGAATAGAAGTGGGAATTTCCAAGCAAGTAAAAAGCAATACACATTGATGAGCATGTACTGAAAGCCTCTCGCTTCTTCAGACCTCTACCTCAAGATCTTCGCCTCAAATGTTCCTCCCCTTCATTTCCCTTTGCCTGTTAATGCTTACCTCCCACCCACTACAGGCTGCCGACTGAAAGTCATCTCTCCTGTGACCCCCCAAGACTCCGTTGGGTGCCCCCTTTGCCCTCCTGTGTCATCCTGTAAATGTCTTTCAAACCACACTCACAGTGGCCACTGGTTGTGTATTATCTGTACAGCTTTGGACCTTTTAAGCCCTGAGAGCACAAGGGCTGTACACGTCCTACCCTTCACTGCATCCCCCAGCACAGGGGATGCTCGATTAGTATTTATCAAATGAAAAGAGGTAGAGGAGGGGAAGAAAGTGTAAGGTAGAGGCAATGTGAGCAACTATTAACAGCAGGGAAGATGGAGCCTCTTATAAATAAGCCTTCCAGTGGATAGGAAAAATTAAAAGTCTGATTTAACAAAGAGGCAAAGCAGGTTCACCTGCACAGATGCCTTGTTCCAGAATCCCAAATAATGTTGGGGGCCACAAACCTTCATGGGAACCCGCTCCAAACCTAGGGGGAGCAAGTATTCTGTCCAACACTGGAAAAGCACATCGCTTTGCCTCTTCTCCACCAACTTAAACACGCGAAACAAAGAGATAAAATGTAAGAAATGCAACTCTGGAAGCAGATGCAGTTTGTAAAAACAATCCCTGGGACAATTTAGTCCCCAGCTGAGATTACTGTTAAGGCACAGAGCTCTAGTGTGCATGATCTTTAGCTGTAATTGTAATACTCTGTTGATAAAAATAGTTAAGCATTGTGAGAAATTAATCTGCCTATGACCATAGTGCCTTTAAGATGATTAGAGGTACCCAGAGAGCCTTAGGCACAGAATCGGCGGTTCTCTCTGCTGTTGCCGACTCTAAGCGGTATCAATTCAAGGAGAATTTCACTGCTTTGTCCCAGGAGCAGTTGGTGAAAGAGAAGTGAGATAGTGAGCTGTCTCCGAGGGGACGTTGTGGGTCTGAGAGCCTGTTGCTCAAGACGGGACAGTAAATTGCTGACTCTGGCTGGCAGAAGGGTCATTATTAATACTTCCTGGAGCCCCATAAGGAAAATGGTCTTCTCTTCTAGGGAAATGTAATAATCCCAAAGCTAGCAATTACTGTGCTGTCACTGGGCTGCAGGTGCTGTGCTCGATCTAACTTTACGTCACAGCTTTCACGACCGAGCCCAGAGAGCTGAGGCGCTGGATTCTAATCCTGAGCCTACCATTACTCCCTTGGGGCCTCTCAACTTTTCCAGTAGACTAAGGAACAGAAAATGGGTGGAGTCATCTTCCAAGCAGTGCTAAGGCAAACCTAAGAGATGCAGAAAACAAGGGGCACAAAAGACTGTAGCTAGGACTCACTGGACCGGGAGAAAAGAAAGGATTCCCAGAGTCAGGCTGGGATACCAGTGCGGGATAGAACTTGGCAGGAGTCACTGGGGCCTTTTCCCCCAAAGACGTACAGGAGACTATTGAGTCTGTGGGAGAGTAGCACGGATCCAAAGCATCCTGAGTGCTGGGTAGCCCCCCTCCCCCCCCATGCCCTGGGGAAGGGCCCTACTGATGGTCTGGAGAAGGCAGACACCTAAGAGTGTGAGAGCAGGGCGTCTCTGCACTGGCTATGCCCCATGAAAACAGGACATCCCGCCTCTCTCAGCCAGGATGTGGTCCTGGGAACACAAGCTACTCTAGGTATTCCAACCAATAAGGGCTTGAATACGGGGAAGCCGAAGCTTTCAGCATCACCGAAGGATGGGAGCGTTGGTCACGACGCACTGATGCAGGTGTTCTCAAGAGCTCCCTTGGGAGCTGCTTCAAACTGTAGGTCGGCCTGCATCTGCCTCCAGAGCATCGTGGGCGCCATCTCGTCTCCCCTACCTGCATCCAGCTCTGCCTCTCTCATCAGCAAACTCTCACCGGGCACCATGCATGGGGGAGGTTCTGCAAATGCACTTCTAGCTTCTCTTCTTTGATGCAGGACAGGTCTCCTGAGGAGGAGGTGGCGATGTCCAGTTGAGGATCGCTCATCCGTGCCCTGGAATCTCCTGTGACATTGTTACCCTGTCATCCCCTTGGCCACCCCTGCTCCCACTTCTCCCTCATCGTCTTGGTGAGGGGGTGAGATAGGAAACCTTTTTACCTGGGAAAGTTTTGATATAGTGTGAGGCTCAGGTCCACTCCAGGTGATTTCCTGAAAGCCCATCTCAAGCTAAGTGGCTCGCTCATTTTGTCACCCTGCCTCAGGAAAACCTGCAAGATTCTTGATAATTGTCATTGGGAAGAAATGATGGGAAGAAATGAAAACGCTTCCCAAAAGTTAGCAACCAGGCCCTTCACGGAGACACATATGTTTGCCTTCTTCCACAGTATGGTTACTAAGAGCAGTTAAAGGGCCCACGTGCGTCCACCTGGTCTGGGGAAAGGGGCCACGTTTCCCTCAAGGTTCTGTCACGAGCACCAGTGTGTGGTCATGCTGACCTGGCACCACTGAATGGTGGCCACGGTTGCCTGGGGAGCTGCACAGGGTGGATTGTGAGCAGCCCTAGGAAGGAGTACCAGGGTTCATGAGGGATGCCTGACATGAAGTCAGGAAGGGCAGCGTGCGTGATATGGATTTGCCCTCCACCCCAGTGCTGCCGTCAGCTATTGTAGTTGACCGCCTGCATGGGGGTGCTTCTGGGGTAGATCTCCATACATGAAGATAAACTGCCCAGCTCCTGTCAGAAGGAGCCACCAACCTGGACTACAGCTGCATTTGTCAGGATGCCATCCATCTCAAGCAACAAAAACCAAACTGAAAGTGGCTTATGCAAAAGCAGTAAATTATTTGGTTGGTTAGGATCAATGGAAATTCATTGTCTCATAACTAAAACGTCTAGAGCTCTATCTGGCTTCAGGTATAGCTGGACCTAGGGGTCAGTTGAACTCGCCAGGATTCTCAGTCCCTTGTTTTCTTTGTCTTTGCGTCAGCTGCATTCTCAAGTAGACCCTCATCACATGGTGCCCTGGCTTGGCAAACTCAATGGAAAAAAGCCTCCTTTTTCCTGAAAGTTTCCAAAGTCCTAGGGGCTGGCTCTCATTGGCAAAGCTGGGATCAGTGCCCATCGCTATGGAAGAAGAGAGGATTCGTTCCTGTGTCCGTGGGGTAGGGGGCAAACCCTACACAAAGCACATGGTCTGAAATTGGGGACAGGACAGCTCCCTCGAGAAGATGGTGTGGGTGTGGGGGGAGGGCTCTGCCAGCCAAGAAAGGGGACACCCATGCCCAGCTGACAAAAGCAACAGATGTTATTCCAGCCCAGCTAGAGTTAGAATCAGTCTGGGCCATCTCTGAATCATCTCAGGCAAGTTGCTAACTCCTTTGGACCTCTAGTTACTCATCTGTGTAATAAGTAGGTTGGGTTCAATGGTTCACTCCACCATTCCAGCTCTAAATTTGCACAAATCTACCCATCATCCACAACCAGATGGACCGTACTGGGAGCAGGGTCCATCAGCAACAGTCTCAGCAAGTGGATCAGTTACTTATTTCAGGCCTAATTGTGCTGGAAAGCATCAAAAAGCAGCCTGAAAAATCTCCCAGCCCTGTCAGTCAGGTCAGAAAAATGAGGAACCGATTCTGAAGGGACACGCTCCCCAGAAAGGACCATGGTCTCTGCCACAGCAGAGACGTACTGTTGGATCCTCAATGGAAGATTCCTTCTGCCTGCAGTTCTCCTGGAAACAGGGCCTCCGCCAAACTTACCTGCTGTGCTGTGCTCTGGGTAGAAGTAATTATGTTTATGAGGCATTATTCACGTCTCGTCTACCTGAGGGCCACCCCAAATAATGCTTCTCTAGCTATTAAAGGCTTTATCAGGCACGCAGAGTCTCTAGCAGTTTCCTTCAGGGGAGAAGAGAAAGATTCCTCTTGAAGTTTACCACCTCCCGCAGCAATTTGCTGCCCATTTCAGGGCCATGTTAAGTGGTTGGCACCTGAAAAAAGGGCCATCTTTTTCTTTTAAGTACAGCCGGAAAATGGGAGTCATAAGTGAAAGTAGGGAACCGGGAGACGTATTTCCACGCAGCCAAGGTAGCTTTCTTGTTTTGTTGTGAGCTGGCAAACCTCAACATGCTGAAGCAATGTTTTGTCAAATTTCTTAAATGCTGAGCATGGCACCAACCCAAATGAATGTAGATGTTATTTTAGTGCTAGGAGAGATTTATTTTAATGTACAGTTGTAGCCACTACAAAGGCCCCTTTTAATCTACTGGGGGCTCCGTTCCTTGCTCTTTTCCTCTGCCGCCCCTCCCACTCCTCATTCTAGGGTCCTGGGGTACGCTGTGAAATTGCAAAGTATTCCCCCCTTCCCTCTTCATCTCCTAAGGCAGTGACATAAATGCTGGCAATAATGATAATTAAGATGCTCGGTGCAAGAAAAAGCAGCGTGCACGGCTCTGTTCCTTTTCACAGCCAGCCCCCGGGATGCAAAGACAATGCTGCTTGAAAAAAGAGAAGGCACTAATGGCAGAGCTGACGTGGCCAGCTCCAGACTCTAGCAAAATCAGCCCCAAGACAAGCTTTAGCTTATCTAGGACCTGGATCCTCTGAGCACAGAGAGGAGCTGTCCCTTCACCGCCCGCCTCTGCGATGGGAAATCCATCCGTTGAGCTGAGCCTCAGATACCAGTATCTTGCACCTTGATGGAGGCCAAAATAAACGGGAAGGGAAACATAGAAGAAGCTATGGCCACATGTGAGGTTTGGCCCAGCCAAATCTGAGGGGAGGGGAGCTACAGACAAAATGGTCGAGGGGGGCCTGGGGTGAGGGAGAGAAAAGGGGGAATGATCACCAGACCAGGTGGCAGAAGGGAAACCGAAACCAGCTCTCAGTTCTAGCCCATACATCCAAGGCCCCCTTTTAATAATAATTTGTAATATTCCCTTTACTATCCCAAAAGGAGATCCATAGAAAATAGAACCTGTTTCCCTATATGCTGTCAAACAAACAAACACACAAAAATTAAAGAATGCTCCAACTCTAATATCAAGAAATGAAAGAAGAGTCTATAATAGGATCATATATATTTTAGGATGTGAATGTTTGGGCGGAATTATAAGAAGAGACAGAATGAAGTAGCCAGAAGCTGGCATGGAATCTCTGTAAACACAGTGGCTGCAATCTGGGCATCTCGGCCCCAAACCATGCCTGGCTGGTGATGGACATCTCTGAAATAGTAAAACAGCGGGCAAAACAAAGTACACTCGTCTCTCTCCTTTTCACGGGATTGTAGTTGCGTTTCTAGAAAATTCCATGTGGAAGACATACCTTGTATTTAGTTGTAAGACAGAATCCAGTTCAAGGCCCAGATATGGATCCTGCTCTCCCAAGCACATCAGTCACAGCAGAGCACTTGAAAGCACTGAGGGGGTGGGGGGCGGCGGGGAGAGCCTGTCCCATGAACTCTGGGCCTTCTGGTTATGGGGACAAACTACAAACTTCCAAAACAGCCCCCTAGGGGGTGATGCAGTCCTATTGAGAACCACAAGGAAATGGGCAGCAGGTTTCTGGGTCAGGTGTGGTGGGCTCCCATTCTGGGTCCACCAAGTCCTCCCAGCAGCTGTGCAGCCCTGGTTAAATCACTTCTCTGCCTGCATCTTGACTTTAAAATGGACAGAACATGCCCTCCCTTATGAGATTGCTAGAAAAGTTAAGGGGAATAATGCTGATGGGGTTTAAAGTCATTTTAGATAATTCTCTCTGGTTCATTCTTTTTAGATATTTGTTTCCTACATTGAAATCCCAAGGATCCGAGTTCAAATCCTAGTTCCCCCAGAGTCCCTCCCAGCTTCCAAACTGGAAAGTTCTATTAGGAATCCTCCGGCTTGGTTACTCAGAAACCTCCATGCCCTAAGCTATAAAACGGAGGTGATAATAAGGGCCAGGCAGGACTCAGACCCAAGTTCGTCAGACATTTCGCAGTCTGGATGCAAGTATAAGGAAACAGTCAGAGAGGGCAACTAAGAAACCACCCAAATTGTGGGGCCTAATCCCTTGGCTGAGGCTTCTCCCCTACAGAAGTGGGCCTCATGAATTGCCCCACCCCTAACAACAACGGGAGGGCATCGGGACCATGGGAGAGGGGCAGTGCTGAGGCCCCAGCACAAGGTAGGCTGGTGCCCCGCACTGTGGGGAGACAAGAGGTGCTGGCGGGTACAGCGGGGCCCTCAGACGATGCTATTCTCCCCAAGCCACTTCTTGTGAAGGGAACATCCATAATCCTTTCAGTGAAAGACTTTCGTCCATATCAAAAGGTCCAGTGTCCACTGAGCAGGGGTGGAAGTAGGGATGAAGCTGCTGTGTCCCTTGCTCCCCTTGCCTGTGGGGAAAGTTGCTGGGAAGTTCAGGGTAGCTCGGACGCTGGCCCGTGCCAGCATTACAAGTGCAGGGCTCTGTGAGACGGGGCCCAGCTCCGCCCTGCCCGGGCGTGGGGAAAGGCCTCACACTGGCATCTGGCTTCTGATTGCCCGCCTGAGCGCCCCCGCCCCCCGCTTTTGTTAAGTGGTCTGTGATCTTGAGTGGTGAACAAGGAAGGGCTGAGAATGTCAGCCCATACATTTCGGGACAGAAGCTTTGTCTGGACAGAAGCCTCAGTTACCCCAGTGGGAGGGATTCCAGTGGATCCAGTCTCTCACCGCTCTCCCCCAGGGCTCACCTGAGGCTGAAGGCTGGGGGGATGCCCTCACTCAATGAATCCTGAAGGCATTTCCTCTCGGGTCCTCTGCCAGGGGCCTGTGCACAGGGCAGTGCCGCAGCCCCTCCTCGTTCCACTCGAGGGTCACCCTGGAGTCAGGCAGCTCCCTGGGCCCTGCGGGGACCTGTGGGGAGCCTCAGGCTGGGCTGTCCGTGGCCTCGGCCAGGACCTCCCGTTCCCCACAGCAGCAGGGCTGGAGGAGGCCAGGCTCCTGTGTCCTGACACTTCCCAGGCTGACTCAAGAGAGGAGTGTGTGGCTGGGGAGTGCCTGCCTCTGCCTGGGGAGCCCCCTCGGCTTTAGAACCAGGGCAGGGGAAGGGAAAGCAGACACCTGCAGGGACATCATGGCCTGCTGGCCTTTCCCTCAGGCCGCCCCGCGGAGACCTTGGATTCTCTTCCCTTTCCAGTCAGGTCATCTTTCCTGAGAGGTCTGTTTAGGGGGCTGGAGGCAAGGCAGGGAGGAGAAGCACCAGCCCAGGCAGTTCCCTAGTCGTCCCTCCCACCCAGAGATTCCCTCAGGCCTCCATTTTTGAGACTCAAAATCCAGAATTTACTCCTTTGTTCTCCCAGTTCCTCTGTGCCCTCCCTTCCCTGAGGCTCTAAGCTTGGAATGCTTTAGCTGAGGGAATGAGAAGAGCCAGGGGGTGCCAGGAAACTGGGAAGAATGTTGGTAACAACTGTGTTTCAAACTGTTATCCCTCAAAGAAAGCACGAAAGGCAACTGATTAACTGCCTAGTGCCTGGAATACAGTGCATTTGCTTGTTCATTCATTCATTCATTCATTCCGTTTCGACTGAAAGCATACAGGCCGCATATAACCTTCGTGGAATGGATAAGGTCTGTTATTGAGCGACAGTGGGCCAGACGGGCCTGGCTCACCACAGAGGTCTACAGAGAGGGCTCTGGGGTGTGGGCCCTGCTGAGAAGGATTTGCACTTCCCTCCCAAACGAGAAAAGGAGGTGCCTGCCCCCACCCCCAACCCCTCCAGCCCACCCATGCCATGTCCAGGGATCTGACCCGTGCAGCTTATTCTGAAAGCCTGTCTAGGAGCCCAGATGAGAGACTCGGGTATAGCCAGGCACGTATTTGGGAGCAATCACTTAATGATAGAAGATGGCTTTTCCATCCTCAACATCCGCCTGATTAACTTACAGAACAAAACAGGTATCCTTCGCTGCAAGGCTGATTTCCAGATATTCCAAGATCCTGACATTCCAAGAGGCTGGGGAGAAAAAAGGGCTTCGTTACTCCCGAATGGCGCCTGACTTGCGTTCTCTTCTCCCTCCCTCCTCGTAATCACCTTGCGTGCAGCTGTTCTGCAAGCATATCTGCCTTGGGCCAGGTCTGATAGCGCCAGGCACATCTGCCGCCCAGGTGTCGGACTGTGGAACCGGTACCGAGATGGCCGGAGGGAGCCGGGGCCGGCGGCCGGCTCGACTTGCTTTCCCAGCCTGCCTTGCTACAGGAGCACCCGCATTAGCACATGGCCTTCTTCTGACTGTTGCCATCCCGTGTCAGATGACCTGGAGACACTGGATACAGATTGAGAAAGATGGTCTTCTTGACCCACCATGAAGAAGGCGATTGTGTTTGTGAAGAGCTATTCCCAGAAAAATCTCAGTTTTTGTTTGAACCTCCTCATTGAGTCCTGGTCGTTGTCTCATAAAGACCAGGGACGTTCAGCTTCTTCACTTGCACTGGCCACGCAGGTGGTCTCTTGGACTCAGCTCGGGGTGTCGCAGGTGGCCTAATGTGCTCTCTCCACCCCCTTCTTCACCTGGTCATGAGGTCCTCATAAATTTCTACCCATTCCCGTGTCCTGCCTCTTTACTGAATACTTCGCTAACTGTACCTGAAGAGCACGCATGCAGTGCGTTCTCAGAGTCATCTTAAGGTAATGGGCCAGTCGCCTAAACAAATCAGTCATCCCCATATCTGGAAACACAGAACCCATTTGAATATGCTGATAATTGGTGCAAATATTCTGGATTGTTTAAATAGAGAATGATGTGTGATTTATCTTGAAACCTCCAGTCCGCATTTTATCGGCCAAAAAACCCAAGGAGAGCACGCTAGAACCCATGGTTGTGGAAACCTCTTTGCCTTTGCTCTGTGAGGTGAAAACAAAGGTGAAGGTCACTTCCTGTAGGGAGACCTTAGGCCTGTAACTTATGTCTCTGATCCTCGGTCTTCTTATATATAAAGGGTGTGGCTAGGAGTACTGCCCACCTTGCACAGTGCTGGGAGGATTGGCTCTACAGTATCTAAAGCTGGCACATAGTAGGAGGCTTAATAAATAATATTAATTACTGATACTATTAATGTTACTATTATTATGTGATATAATCCCTGTGATCCAATTTATAAAATAATTCCTGTCATGGAATATATGGTGTATAATTCCAAGACATGTCTGTTGAGCAGGGAAACAGGTTTCATGAAATAATTCACATGCAAGCAAAATCACAACATGTTGAAATTTACTAAGCTAAAATGACAGAGCCTTGAGGTTGAGGGGTAGCTTTATCTGGCAAGGTGTAGATGAGATTAATGTACTGATGGCAAATCTCAGGTTCCAGGCTTCACTCGGTCAGGAGCGGTGAGCAGCCAAGACCACATCTCTCCTCTCTATCCCGGTGCCCCTTGCTCAATGAAAGTCCATCATCCCTCACCTCCTTACACAAACCATGCAGCCCACACCTTCTCCTGCAAATATTCACCAGATCTGTTCATGTCTCACACCTGTACCTTGCTGAGAACCTTTCCTCGGCTCTCTGTTTCCCTCAGGATGGTGCACAAGCCACCTGAATAGCAAAGGTGGGTCTCCTGAGAGAGAAAACCGTCACAGAGAACAGCTGACGTCATCATTAGCTCCATATCGAACTGTCCGGTCATTCATTCAGTGCATATTCACAAATGTCTGCCAGAGCTGGGCGCTTGGTCTAGATGCAGGGAGTACAGGTTGTAAACATCCTCACCCCTCAACGAGCTTACCCCTAGTCAGATGGGAATGAAACACAATAAATCAGACATAATACCATTTAATGCCAAGTCTTGATAAATGCTTTGAAGAAAAATACAGCAGGTTTGACTGTTGATAAGAAAACCATTAGAATATCCTGTAGACCAAGCAAGGTCATGATTGTTCCTTCTTGCAGCGAAGGAGAACACCACCCTGCCAGGGTCCTAGTATGTCCCAGCAAGGGAAGGTCGGCAGATATTGCTAGGGTTCTGGGGTCTGGTGGGTGTCTCAGCGTGGGGATCTGATTGGGATTGGGCTACTTTAAGAATGGTAGACCTCTCAAGTCTTGGTTTGATCATCCGAGCACTTTCCCTATTGTCCTGAGCAGTCTGTTGTTCAGATAAATTGCTTGAGGGGAAGTTTCCCAAGTAAATCATGAGGTACTTTTACTGGTGGACAGCCTTATATTTCTGGCCAAGAATTTCTGGAACAAATAGCAAAGTCACGAAAGTCATGTTGGTGGAGACGTCCTTGGTTCCTGGTCCTGATATTTTGCTGCAGGACACAAGCTACCTTAGAGCTCTCAGGGCTCAGTGTACAACAGAGGTCACCCCAGGTCATTGCCTGGGCTGTGCCGCCCTTTGACCCTCAGGATAGGGTTGCCAGATTTAGCAAATCAGAAGTATTTTATCTGGCAACCCTATGGGAGTGCTGTGAATTTTTCAGTGAATCACTTGCATATGAAATCTAGATTTTTAGCTTCTCCTGCAAGCATCAGAATAATGTGCAGCATCCAGACCCTGTTCCCACAAGGCGTCCGCTGAGCTGAGAGGCTCCCTTGATGGTTTCTCATTCACTGCAGTTCCCACCCAGCCCTGGAAAGATCCAAGGTGGGGAGCTCTGGAATGGACTCAGGCTCCCTCGAATGAGCTTGGTGTGCTTGCACGAGTCCCCTTCCCTCTCCGTGCCCTGGAACGTGAGCTGAAGAATCAGAGGAGCTGGATGCATCCCCTCCGGCTCTGTGAGCCACCCACGTGGATATTTTAGCGCTGCTTTGCATTAAGTACACTCACAAACATCCAACTCAGGGGTGTTTGGCAAATAAATGTGACCGTTCTATTATGGGTTTTGAAATGTTTGGAAATCTGACCCCTGATTTTGTTATAATCTCTTTGGTAACTGTTATTAGGTGGTGACCTAATAAGAAATTATTAACTGGGGAGCTATAATTTGGAAGCTTGTAATTTTCTTAATGGACATTGATTTGTGTAACCCTGATTAAAATACAATGAAGCCTGAGGCTTAAACGTTTTATTCTGAAAGGTTGAAAAGATGGCAACGGACTCTAGAAATGTATTGGCTCAAAAACTTTACTGAAATAATATTATTTGAAGCGTTTTGTGAGCCTAAAACGATGTGACAAAAAATATTCGATGCCAACTCCCATGGCCTCAGAAAGCTGAGGGAATATAGGTTTCTTCAGATGAAGTCTGGAAAAACGCTTCCAGATTACCTCAGGAGTGAAAAGAAAATTATTATTCCATCCCACGGCCCCGCTAATTCTTTTCAGCGTTGATTCTGTCAAGTAATTAGAGTCCAAATGGAGGAAACATTCATAATTGTCACTTATTACACTTTACCAGAGGTGACTGCTCCCGAGAAGCTCCGGCAGGACCAGAACAAAGCGATTACCAGAGAAATAATGCAGGCCAATGATCAGGCCTTCCTACACACATTCCCCGAGGCCAGTCCACACTGGGTGGGGACGGTTGCTGATTAAAGTAGGCCTCCACAGCTAGGAGTCTTCAAAGAAAATCTTTTGCTATCACGTTGTCAATCGAGTGCTAATGAGTCCTGTTTCCACTCCCTCTCCCTTACCACAGACATCCATCTTGTAGCTCTTTGTTGTATAAGACAGTCGACACTCCGCCCCCCGCAACTTCACAAGTGAAATATGCACTCGGTTGGGGGGTATATTTAAAACACCTCCTCCCCTTTTATCATTGTATTTCTTCACTTGGCGTAGACTAAAATACAAGGTATGTGCCGCTCTGAGGATGTTTTTCCCCCCTAAATTCTGAAATAATACCATAGCTCGGAGATTAATGCTCGGGCTTTACCAAGATTATAATAAACGAATATTGCTTTGATCTAAATATTTTTCGAACGGTTGTTGCTGATCGCGCTCTCTCTCTCTCCCCTGTAATCTTTTAAGAAAGCCTTTGGACTTGCCGGTCTGACACCCAGGGGACATGAGTGCAGCTGCCTTTCCTTCCCCCTCATCGCGAGGACAACTCTGTTCTCAGTTTCACCCAAATTAGTCCCAGGATTTCAGTTGTCTTTCTTGTCCAACATTCCATCATGCAATTCATTAAAACCTTCACATGAAATATTTAACAGATGAGTTATGTCATAATTCACATTACGGTTTTAAATTGTTAGTCATGTGGTAAGTCATTTATCCTGGACATCAGCAGACCTCTGGAATGGGCTTGTATTTGATGTAAGGAAGGTTAGAATTCTTTTCCTCAACACCCTGCAACAGTGGCCTGACTCCAAACCCCCGGCTGATCATGAAAGATTCCCCGAAAAGTGACATTCAAATTCATTGTTAGTTCAACTTGCAATTAACTATCTTGAAAACAGAGGAAAACATTTAAACAAATGTGGCCTGGCTCACAGCGATTATACTTGACCGTTAATTACGGCAAGTTGGAATCCAAATGTGCCAGGCCTTGTTACTATCACCGCTAGCGATCACTGCCATTGTACACAAAGGAATGAAAATTCAGGCGCTCTGTCAAAGGGGGGCTGATGACAGGATGGGAGATATTAAGCCAGCTCAGTAAAAATAGCCACTACCCTGCTTGAGAAATATGACCAGTAGGGGCTCGTTTTCTGGATAAGATAAACCACGTATGGCCAGCATTTATTTGTAGAATGTAGGTTTTGGGGTGTCTGGGTGGCTCAGTCAGTCAAGCGGCTGCCTTTGGCTCAGTTCATGATCCCGGGGTCCTGGGATCGAGCCCCGCGTCGGGCTCCCGGCTCAGCAGGGAGCCTGCTTCTCCCTCTGCCGCTCTCCCCTGCTTCTGCTCTCTCTCTCTCTCTCTCTCTCTGTCAAATAAATAAAAAAAAAAAAAAAGAATTTAGGTTTTAAGAAAACTTGTCCCACTCTCTAGTATGAAATACACAGGATATTCTTAGCAGATATTTTATTTATTAACTTATTAGAGTTTCATTTTCTCTAATAAAGATGCAGTTTTCTACCCTACCCATGCTTTGGCATCTATTAGAAAACACTCCTGCTTGTGGGCCACCCAGACTCAGGGTTGCTCTGGAACCTTTCTCTGCCTGAGCACTGGGCTGCAATCATTGTCACATGCTGTCAGCAGTGACCAGTCAGTTGAGAAGCTTTGATGGGTATGTTGGCTGATGAGCACATGGAGCTGGGGTTGCCAGTATTGGGGACAATAACCCTCTTGGATTCTGTATGTGGACCTGTCTAGCCTTGTCCTGAGGGTGTGTAAATGATCACAATTCCAGAAGGGGCACATGACAGTGTTTGAATAGTGGGGCACAGCTTTCCTTCATCCTGAGGGGGAAAAGATCCAGTCTAAAAGCTTGCTCAAGTGAAAGAGAATCATCACCTTCTGTTCTCTGCTTTATGTTGCTAGTGCTCAAATGGTCTCCATCCCCCTTCTTTGGTATCATCATTTAGCTGGGCGTTGATCCACATACATTGCTAGCAGTGAAGAGTATGGATTCATCATGGATGAATTTTTTGTTCAGTCTCAATATCTTGGCACGAAAGATTGTATGTGGTGGTGAAATCCAAGAATAAAGGATAAAAGCTCTAGGAAGAAATCATAGCAGGAATGTTGACAACACTATCAAGCCTTTTAGAGTGTTCTAAGGCACACAATTTTATTTTGTGTCATGTATCCCCAGCCCACAAAAGTTTTGTTCAGAAGCTAAAGCTAGTATGACTCTTTGCAGGGACAGAGAGGTGAAGTAATGTGTCCTTTGCACACATCCTCAGCAGTCTTAGAAACGGGGTTCACATCCAGTTCTCTTAGTAAAAATTTTCCTGGTTATAATTTGTTGATGGTGGCTGGATTATTTTTCTGTCTCCTGGATGAGCTCTCAGTGTGTATGTGAATATATTGTATGGCTGGAGGAGTGGGCAAATGGAAGTAGGGGTGTTTGTGCAAGCTTGCATGCCAGGCATGGTGAGCACTATTTTACAAACCGGATTTGTGCTCCTAGGGGTATGTTGCAAGTCGAGGCCAAGCCCAAAGAAAATTATTTCTAAATGAATACAATATGAAAAAGTTATTTTATTTCTAATTTTACATGTAACATTGTTCTTTGGCGAGTCTCGGATTACACTTGAATGCATGTCTATTAACCTGATATGAGATGCATGCATGATTTCATCTTGAATGCATTTGAATATAATAGCACTGGAAATGTAATTTGTATTCTCAAATTTTATAAAGCAAAATAAATAAATCTTGGGGGTGGTAGCCACATTGAGCATATTGCATTGATTTCTTTGGGTTTCTCTCAAACTAATTACCAACTTCCCCTTGCACATCCAGGTCTTCTCACACTGGCAGTTCTAGCTCATCTAAATCCTCTGTACCAAAGTCATCCTCCGGGGGGTAGGTAGCATGGACAGGTCTGTGGGGAACTTTACCATTGATCCTTAAGGAGTGCCAATACCCAGTTCCTCTCTGTGATTGCTCCTGTTATCACTGATCACTGTCCAATAGAACTCTCTGTGATGATGGGAATGTTCTAGGTCTTCATGATCCAGTGCGGTAGCCGCTAGCCCCATGTGGCTATTGAGCACTTAAAATGTGACTCGTACAACTATGAAACTAAATTGTTAATTTTATTCGATTTTAATTTAAATAGCCACTGACTTGGACAGCACAGGACTGGAGCATTGGAGGTCAGCTGTCTGTCCCGGTCCAAGCACACTAGTCATTGACGGTCTGCACATGAAATGGCTGTATGGTTAGGTGGATGATGCTCTGTGCTCATCTCTGTCTGCTCTGGGAACCCTGAAGTGCTGTCCTCTCTTCAGTGATTTGACTGCCGTCTCCAGGTCCCCATCCCTGGCTGTTGTATCTTCATCTCAGTATACCCACCACCTTGCACATACCGGGTTTCCGATAAACATGGAGGAGGAGAAGGAGGAGGAAGTAGGTTGTAAGGAAGTTAGAGAGTTGAGGAAAGAAAATGCCTGGAACATACTTCATTGAAGGTATGTGGTCTGCGTTGCTGAGCTGAAAATCTGTACTGAGACCCTCCTCAAGTACTGAGGAAAATTACAGGAACAGTAACCTGAACAATTCAACCCAAAAGATGTCAGTGCTCCAGATGCCTGAATATTCCCTATGAATAGCTCTAGGCCTCTTTGGGATGGCAATTCTAATAACAATGATTGTGTTGTTTTGCTGGTTTCCAAAGACTAACCCCTATCTCGGGGTCACTGTCCTAGAGGCTCACATAGTACCAGCCCATGGGGAAGGATACATTTTTCTGGGTCTATTCTACTCCTGGAAGGTGAGTAAGATGCTGTGACGGAAAAGGGATTTTTGCTGCATCCTCAGGATAAAAGCCCTTAGTGGGGACTCTGAGAGCATTTGTAATCAAATGGAAGTGAGGAGCACTGTGAATTCCAGAAGAAATATGTTGATGATTTTCTGGACTGTCTAAAAAATTTCAGACCCCAGGAATGGTGTTTTTATTTTCTGCATTCTCTTTGGGACTTGGGTTTCACTAAAGCATTTTCTGCCCTTGTTTTCCTTATTAAATTAGCAAGATTGACTTGAATCAGAATATACTGTTATGGCTTAAAATGTTGTTGAAAGAACAAAATAGACAGGCATGACAAATATCTCAGGTTCCATTTGGGATATGTGGGGGTTGGGGGAAGAGAGTGGGACTTGCTGAAGGAGTAGATGACCTTTTTTTCTGTTCTGACTTTTTTTTTTCTGATAAAAGTTGAAAAAAGAAAAAAAAGTGAAACAAAGTAAAGGAAAATAGTGAAAGAAATCTAAATTTCTGTTTGTGGAAGCTCATATTTGTTTTCTTGAATAGAGTTGGCCAGAGGATGCTTCTTAAGCATTTTTGTTTGTTGGGGAGGGGGGGTGGTTAATTCTGTTTTTTCTTTCTTTTTTTGGTGTGTTTTCCCCACTTTAAATCATTTTCGTGCTTAAGAGATCATTAGCCAAATGTATTAGCTAAATGCAGCAAGGGGTTGTGGCTGTTTAACTCCTCTGGTTCTGGTCTCCCACTGTCGGGGCCATTTCCCTCATACTTCCTTTTCAAGGCTTCCATCGTGGACTTTCTGAAATATAGATCTGAGGTCCTGTCATTTCTCTACTTAATCTTCCAATGGCTCTTCAGACTTTATAGCAAGCGTCAACAAACTTTTTCTGTAAAGGGCCCAATAGTTAAGCATTTTAAGCTTTGTGGGCCATTCAGTCTCTATTACAACAACTCAACACTGCCGTGACACCATAGGCAGTGTAGAAACAAATGAATGTGGCTGTGTTCAAATAAAGCTTTATTTATTAAAAGAAGCTGGATCTGGCCCAAGGGCCTACAGGTTACTCTTCAGATGCATTGGCCTGACATCCATGTCCTTCAGCCCCTTGACCTCAGTCTGCACAACGATGTCCCCCACTCCCATTCCTTCAGCCTCAGAAGACACTAGGGTCTTTTCAAAGTTACATCTTTTGCCTGTGCTGTGTTTGGGCTTAGGTCACCATCTTTCCTCTGTTCTTACTTTTCCTGCCAGTGGGGTCTCTAGGCGTAACCTCACACAAAGCTCCTGCCCCCTCAACCCCCTCCATCACCTACGCTCCACGGTCCTCTGGGAAGCTTCTGACACTGCGTTTACCGTGTGGCTGCTCCCCAGCTAGACGCCATGGGAGCGTGTGTTCTCATTCCCCTTAGCACCCAACTGAAAGCTCAGCATATGGAAGGCCACTGAACAAATGGTCATGAAGTTGACTTGCCCATGAGCTTGTGATTCTCTTCATCATAGAGAAGTGTGTCAGCTTGTAGGTGAAAATGCTACAAACCCAGATGTGCCACAGGGAGCCAGGGGCCAGAGTTGCTGGGAAGGGCAGGGGGGTCAGCCAGCAAACACACAGCCGGGGTAAAGCCAAGCATACGAGGCAGTCAGGACCATCAGGAAGGCCTGGGGCATCGACCTCACGGCCCAGATGGGGGTGAGTGAGGAGCGAGGAAAGCCGTGTCTAGTTTAGGGCATCAGGAGCAGGGAGGGGACGCAGCCTGCTGGAGGGGGATCAGAGAGAAGCAGCCCGCATGATTAATGGGACAGAGGGGCTGACTCAGGAGGAAAGATTAAAGCGCTCTGAGGATCTGGGGTACAGGCTGAAAGGGGCAGATGATAGCAGGCTTCAGGAATGCGAGACGGGTAAACACCCAGGAGGGAGCAGCGAGCTTCATTAGGGAGGTGAAAATTGGGGGGTGGGGGTGGGGGAGGGCTCCATCCAAGAATGGAAGGGGTTCTCAGAAAGGGCATGGGCGCTGATGGGGAACACAGGTGATGATGGGTGGGCCAGGGGCAACTCTGGGCTGCCGGCATGGGCCACTGTGGGGTGACGCTTTCGGGAAACCCTCTGCCTTATCCTTTAGCGTCTGGAAGCCAGCCATGGCTGTTGACCATGGCCCTTAGAGTTACTCTGACTGCCAGCCTGGGGAGAGTCGGCTGGGGAGCCATGCAGGTGGGAAGCTGCCTAGAGAAAACACACGGAAGATGAGAAAGACGCTCATTTCCACCCTTCTCCTAGATACCAATGAGTGGATGTCCCAACAGTTTGAGGCCCTCTGTCCTGAAGTCAGCTTTCTGCCATCCCTCCCTGTCTTTGGTAGAACCAGAGACACTCATTACAAGCCCCTTCTTAAGGGCAGGCTCTCACCTCTGCCCGCTGGGGGTTCTGAGCAAAACCCAGCCTGCACCCTGGTCCACAGCGTCCTCTGTTGGCTCATCTCCAACAAGGATATGGCCTGTCAGGCATTTTGGAAGGTAAGATTTATTTGAAACCACAGTAAGCGGCCTTCAGCCTCCAAACTCAGGTTGCTTCAGGTATCCTCTAAGATTTTCTCCGGGGCTAGGAAGAGCAGCTCGTGTTATAGTCTGTCTGACGAAGTGCTCCATGTTGTGGCAGGTCCTCAACAGCCAGTTAGCTAAGGCCTCTGGAGCAGCCACGTTCAACCCTGGCTGCCCATTAGAATCACTAGGGGCTGTTTTTCAACTACCCTTGCCTAGACATCACTCCCAGGAATTCTGATTTAAATGGTCTAGGTGTGGAGGGGGAGGGCACCCAGGCATCAGTACTTTCTTAAAGTTCCCCGGGTGGTTCTAATGTGTTGAGAACTGCCCCTGGAAAACCTCTGTTTGGGGGCGATTATAATTCATATTGGTATTATTCCTCTTTATCTATAACTACTGACGGTAACATAACCTGAAAGGTTTTTTAAAAAGCAAGCATTTACCGAAGGGTCATCTGTTTGCTCAGCATCTTGCTGGGAGCAGGGATCCTGTGGGGAGCAAGAACTGGGTCCTGCCCTTGGAGAGCTTACGGTCCAGAGAGTGGAGGACACTTTGGAGCAAAGCGGGATGAATCCAGAGTGCCGAAATGGTGCATTTCAGAGACTTCCCATCCTGCAGATGGCAGGCATGCTTAGCTCTAGCCTTATCCTAGAGTTTGACATGCTAAGTCCAAAGGTGTAAGATGAGTCCCTCCAAATGTACATACCCCAGTCAACCTTGAGTCTCCGGGCATGCTTCAACAATTCTAGGAAGTAGGAATGCACTTGACAGTTAGGAGTAATAGCCCAAGACCTTCATGAATCTGCAGCTTCCTGAAGTCAGCGTGGCAATGGTTACCTAAGTGGGGGATCAAACATGGCAGCAGGCAAGATTTTAAGAGTCTTGGGTGAACTTTTTTTTTCATAATTGTGTTGTTTCCTTTGGTAGGAACTATTATTTAGGTTGAAGTTACTTTAGGTATTTAAGTAAAAGAAAAACTGTGGAAAGATAAATAACAATGCTGGTGGTATGCAGATGTGGCAAAAATTGGGGAGGTTGTGTGCAATGGACTGAAGTTTGCAAGATGGCACTGGGATAAAGAGTGTCCCGTGTGGGGTCCAGTGTTTCCAGCCCAGAATCTCACTCTGTCTTTCCAGACTCCTCTAACATCTTCTGACCATCTGATGAGCTTTTTGCTCTGCCTTAGAGCACTTTCCGAAATGGTTTCGAGAGTTACCTCGTTTTGGCTTAGTCGAGAGAAGCAGTGTGAGCTTGCTCACATCCTAGTTCTAAGGCCCTACCAAATGCTACTTCCCAAAGTTTCAAGTCACGTTCTTAGCTCCTTTTTCTGTACGTTTTTTCTCACTAGAACCAGCATGCACTGTTGCTGGAGGGAGCCTTTCACAGCCAAACAGAATTGCATAATTCCCTCAAAATTCCTGGGGAGTGAAAGTTATCATCATCGAGATGTGGATGCTGGGGGCCGGTTTAACTAAAGTCACATCATAGCAAAGTGACTCACTTCCAAACACCGGCCTCATGACAAGTGCTTTCCAAATGTTCTATCTCAAAAACACATGCACAATATCCACTTTAGACATGCGAGTTCATACAGTAATAACTAGAACAAGAACTCCGAAGAAGAAGCAGTGGTTTTCTAAATACGCCTTCTTTCTTTTTTTTCATTCCTGTTTCTAGCCTGGGTTGGGGAGGGGAGTGACCCCAAGTGTATGAACTGGAGAAACACACAGGTAACATGTCTCCAAAGAGTCATCTGCACTGTGCTTAGTTTGTTCCATGTCAAAAGTTCTGCGAGTGTAATTAACACTGAGAATGCCTTACCTGAAAGATAAAATGTCTTAGTTTGTAGACTTCCGTGCAGATTGGTTTTTAAGTGTTCTTATCTGATAGACTTGCCTCAGCTTCTTGCCATGACAGATAACGTTCCATGATAATCTTAAATAATTGTGTGAAGGAATCTCTAATGCCTTGTTTTATTTATAATTTGTCCCAGCTGTAGGCATTCAGATGAAACTTGAATTTTTCCAGAGGAAGTTCTGGACCGCCAGCAGACAGGTAAGTTATAATCACTGTATCGAAGCATTAGTGGGAATGTTATTATACAGGTGTTCGCATTTAGGTACCCGGAGCCTAGAAGTGCCCGATTTCCGATGAATGTTTGGAAAATGTACTGCTGGCTGTACAAGATTACCCTTCATTTCACTGCAAAATAGCAGGCTGTCAGCACATTAGACACTCCAGGCTGGGAAAGTCAGAAGCTTGCTCCTACAATCAGTTTTTTTTTTAAATTTTTTATTGTTATGTTAATCACCATACATTACATCATTCGTTTTTGATGTAGCGTTCCACGATTCATTGTTTGCGTATAACGCCCACTGCTCCATGCAGAACGTGCCCTCTTTAATACCCATCACCAGGCTAACCCATCCCCCACCCCCCTCCCCTCTAGAACGCTCAGTTTGTTTTTCAGAGTCCATCGTCTCTCGTGGTTCATCTCCCCCTCTGACTTACTCCCCTTCATTCTTCCCTTCCTGCTATCTTCTTTTTTTTTTTTTTAAACATATAATGTATTATTTGTTTCAGAGGTACAGATCTGTGATTCAGCAGTCTTACACAATTCACAGCACTCACCATAGCACATACCCTCCCCAATGTCTATCACCCAGCCACCCCATCCCTCCCACCCCCCACCACTCCAGCAACCCTACAATCAGTTTTAATGGTGAAATCAGGACATTTTTCCTAGTCTTGTGATGCCTAGTAATTTATTTGTGAATTTCTTTATTGCACTTTTGAAGCCCTTTGCATAACTGGATCTGACTAAGCATGCATCTGCCCTCTTTGACCAGAGGGCTTCTCTGCCTTGGAGACTCTGGGAGCCTTCTTTTCTGGCAACTGCGTTCTCTGGACTGAGCAGTCTTGGTGGTATTTGTTTAGTAATTCAGCAGAGATAGCAATTTTGCTTGATTCTAATTGTTGGAATGATATATTATTTCTTAAATAAATACTTAAACACTTTAGGAAGCTATAGACTAAGGACACAGACAGGAGTTTTTTTGTTTTTTTTTAAGTCATTAGGATTTATTAAATTAAAATTAAATAATTGCACAATTATACTTTTTATTACTCAAAGATTTAGGATCTTAGGAGATATCAATATGGAAGGTCAATGTAAATTAAAATGGACAACATAAAATGAAAAAGAGCCAGTTACCACCCCCCCAAAATTGTCTTTTATACTACTATTTGGAGTTGGTATGGATCCTGGTAGGCAGACAAGACACATCTTGGAGCATCCCCTTTGGATGAAATTTGTATAAAGATACCATTCCCTTTGGATGGTATTTGCATAAAAAGCGAGAACTTCTTATAGCTTGTCCTTGAATAATAATTAAGTGGCAGCCATAGCAGACACTGGAATGTCCATGTAACACAGTTCCCCTTGCTTTCTCCCCACCCCACAGTGTGCCTCTCTGGATGGCAAATGCTCCATCAGCTGTGATGATGAGGTAAGACAGTCCCCGGCCGTGTTTCTGCTCTGGTCAAGGGGAGGTGACATAGGGGTCCTTCTTACAGAGGGAGAGCTGCTATAAATGGAGCCAGGTCTGACAGATTGCTCTGGACCAAGCTCCCAAACCCCAAGGGCATTTTCCTCCTTCCTTCCTTCTTTCCTTCCTTCCTTCCTTCCTTTCTCCCCTCCCCTCCCCTTCCCTCCCCCCCCCTTTCCCTCCCCCTTCCCTCTCCTCCCCTTCCCTTCCCCTCCCCTTCCCTTCCCCTTCCCTTCCCCTCCCCTTTCCTTCCCTTCCCTTCCCTTCACCAGCTAGTTTATGAGAGCTGGAAAAATGTGCTTTCAAAGTCCCATGAAGGGGTGCCTGGGTGGCTCAGTTGGTTAGGTGTCTGACTCTTGATTTTGGCTCAGGTCATGATCTCAGGGTCCTGGGAGTAAGCCCTGCATCGGGCTCTGTGCTCATCAGGGAGCCTGCTTGAGGTTCTCTCTCTCCCTCTGCCCTCCCCCTCCACTTACCTGCTCCCCTTCCACCCACGCTCTCTCTCTCTCTCTCAAAAGAATTAAAAATAAATAAATAAATAAATAAATAAATAAATAAATAAATAAATAAAAATAAATGTCCCATGGACAGCACTATTGGAATTTTGGCATTTTATAAGAAATAATACAAATCACTGCCTTTTGAAGCTCACATTACAGTTCTCAAAGCTTTTGTCCATGTGTTCTCTCTTCTCATCCTGGTAACAACCCAATGGACTGGGTAGGAATGATCATCCCGTTTGGCAGAGGGGGAAATGGAAGATGAGAGAAATTAAGTGACTTGCTTAATTTCGTGTAATAAATGAGCTGAAAATCTAAGGAGTTGAAAACTCAGAATTTTTCGTTCTAGTGTAATGTTCTCTCCCACAGCTCTTTCCCTCCCTTTCTTTTTATCTCTCTCCCTCTCTGTCACTCTTTTGAGAAGAGGAATTTGAATCCCACACATGAGAAATAGAAGAAAAAAACGTAATACTGTCATAAGTCTACCCATCAGATTTTTGTTTTTACGGTATTCAATCTCATATGCCCTCTGCCCTGAGATTTAGAGCAAGCAGGTGTGTAGTGACCTTTCGAGTGGCTCAGGTAGCCTTTCTTTCTCTACATTAGCTAAAACATTAGTCAATACATAAACCAGAACTTATATATAATCATATTTGTATTCCTTCTGGTTACCACAGGGATTCAAGAAATCCTAACCAAATTTAATTTCAACATAGAAATCATAAATTAGAGAGGCATCTGGGTGGCTCAGTTGGTTAAGTGGCCAACTCTTGATTTTGGCTCAGATCAGGAGTCCTGGGATTGAGCCCCACATCAGGCTCCACACTCAGCGGGGAGTCTGGTTGAGATTCTCTCTCTCCTTCTCCCTCTGCCCCCCCACTTGTGTGTGTGCACACACTCTCTCTCTCTAAAATAAATAAATAAATCTTTAAAAAAAGAAAGCATAAATGAGGGATATATATTTCAAAAAAGTAGGCAAAAACAAGGAGAGAAATATAAAAGGGAGTCCAAGATGAAGTTAAAATACAAAATGCTCGGTCCCCAAAGATCATAATTGTTGTATGAATCACTATCTAAAGAGTAAAAGCCAATTAGCTTTTTAACAGAAGCCCAATTTTCTCTGACCATCAGATCAAAACTAATTTTTCCTTAGGAAAGAGCATCCTGTGATATTTTATGATCAATAACCTTTCGTTAAGTTCGAGAAGGCCATTCATAAGACAGTCAAGCAGCCTCAAATCTCTCCTCCCCCTTTGAGATATTTATTATCATATTGGAGCGCTCAGCTCAAGACAACACAGCTCAATGATAGTATTGATTAATCAGTGTCACGGGGCCCTGTGTTAAGCCCTTCACTTGTACAATAGGTACAATTACTAATTCCAATTTACAACAAGAGAACTAAGGGTAGTTCGTTGGTTAGTGGGTGACTGTATGGATGGTTGGTTGGTTGGTGGGATGGGTAATGTTTTGGATAGCTGATTGGTTGATTGGTTACTAGGTGGTTGGATGGATAGACAGATGAAAAATGAATAGCCGGTTAAACAAGTTGATGAATAATGAGTAATTTTCCTATATCCATACTGCCTCTGTGCATCCTCACATATAAAAGTAAGTGGGAATGGGGACCACTTAGAGTTAGAAACATCCAGAATATATTTGTTGTTCAATGGCTGATTTCACAGGTGATATAGCACAGTAGTTAGCAGGCCATGGAGTCAGAATAACTAGCTTCAAACTGTGACTCTGACAGCCTTGTGACCTTGGGCAAGTTTCTGAACCTCTCCGTGGGGTTAGGACTATCCACCTCATGGGGTAATGGTGAGGAATGAATGAGATAATATATTTAAAAAAGTGCATGGCACAGCTCCTGGCAAATGGTAAGCACTCAATAAAGTGCACTCAAAACCCAAAAATGTCTGCACACTCTTTCTTCCCTGAGAGTTAGTGGTTCCCCTGAGTCTAAAACTCAGACAGCAATGGCATATGCACTCTAGGCATATTTGCAGTCTCTGCCGGGCATAGGGAGCACAAGATGCATGCCTTCCCCACAACTAATGATCTTCTTCAGCAGTCATTGGGATAAGCCCCCATACAAATGGTCATGGAAAGGTTCACATGCTTGGAAAATTAAGCATTGAGTTTGCTCTGATTTCTGAACTTGATCTGATGCTCAAATGTCCTCATTTTGCACTGTGAAACTATCATCCATTTCCCATTTTGACTCTAAGCTTGGCTTCAGGCAACCAGTTGACGTAGTTTAAAATGGAAATGCCAGTCCTATCTTCCCACCAAAGCCCCTTCCCACCCTTTCAGCAGAATCTTTCCATGTGTCATTCTTTCGTGACTTTTAATTAAGCCTTTGAGACCATGTCCCTCCTTCCCCCTCAACTGCCCTCAAGTGATCAGGGCCCCATTAAAAACAGCTGTGGGGGCTCATTAAGTTCACATGCTCTGGCTTCTCATCTGCACTGAAGACCTGGCCCAACTCCCTCAGACTTATCAGACATGCTTTGTGTTGGACCCATTCCAGCCCCTCTGTCTCCCCCCATCAGTGGACTCCCTGGGCCCTGGCTGGAGTGCCCTAGGCTGCTGGGTGGAGTCAGTATGGCCAGATGTCTTCCCATCTTGAAGAGTATACATCTTGGGTTGGCCCAGGCAGTGCCTGAGCCATGTGACTTGGAGGGGGCCTGGCAGTGGGCCTGACTGAAGACTTTGAAGGAGTTTCGTTCCATCCAAGGAGAATGTCGACTTCAGAGACTCACTCGTTCCCTCAAAGCATGTTTACTGAACCCTTACGTGCCTGCTAGCCAGCTGACCCCTGGGGATTCAATTGGAAGTAGAGTCAGAAATGGCTCCTTTCCTACTGGAACTGGTTAGCTGGGGAGATAAGCATAGGTGATTATCAACTGTGATAAGTGCTGTGAATTAAGCAATTAAACAAACATGAGGCGGTTGGAGAAGTCTTCCCTGAGGAGGTAACTTGTAAGTCAACTGAAGAGGGAGAAGGAGAAGATGATATTGAAGACAGTGCCTGAAGCATGAGAAGAACTTCGAGGGCAGAGAACACCATGTATAAGGCACGGAGGCGGCCAAGGTTACTGCCATCTATGGACACATGGTTGGCCTTCAGATGGAAGTGGAGAAGGGAAGTCATGCCCCCCTCTCATCTCAGTCTGACCTGGGGTACTATTGTCTCTCCCTCTCGTTTCCTTCTCTCACTCACCTTTCCAACAGCCACCATCTCCTGACGAGAGCACCAGAATTTTGCAAGGACAGTGGAAGATGAGAAAGTTCTCTTCTGGGGCATTTGGAGGCACTGTTGAGGGCAGTGAGTGGATCTAAAACTTCATATTCAAATGCAGCTGCCACCCTTGCTTGTTCCAAAGGAATTGAGCTTAATAATCATAACTAGACTTCGTAAGGCCTTACACGCATTTCCTCTGGAATCCAAAGAACCTCTTTGAAGGAGGACAGACTGGGGAAGGGCTAAATCCAAGCAACCTGGTGCCTCCATCTCTGGAACCACTTAGCCCAGCCAGGAGGGGGTTTGAGCATCAGTGCAATAGCTACTGAGGGCAAGGACACAGAGGATCCTACCAAGTACTTCTTTCCAAAATAACAGTTTTGCAACAAATTTTTTTAAAACAGTATCTTGATAGGCTAGTTGACCAATGATGAATAGGTACATCATGGGGTGTGAAGTTAGGGTCAGTCTGTTCCACAGTTGAATATCAGGGCTGAAAGTGTGAAACCTGGAGAAAAGTAGGAAGGAGTGGCTCTTCTGTGTGCATACAATGCAGAGACCCAGGCCCCAGCCTCAGATGGAAGAACCAGCCCTCCCTGCTCTGTCTCTAGCTTTCCCTCACTCCTCACAAATGAAAACAACAGGCAGTATGATACTGAGTTTCTAAGTGAGTTGTTTTAAATCATTGCTCAGCCTGCACCAATCAAAACAAACAGAAGCCATCCCCCAAAAGGAAAGGCAAAAGAGAAAGCAACAAAGTTCAGCCAACCTTGCCTGCAGAACTTCTTGCTATGAACTGTGGAACAACTTCCCTTTCTGAGAAACTCTGAATCTGTAGCATCAGGATACTTATAAAGAGGGCACATAGTAGGTGGTCAATGACCATTTTTTTGCTGAGTAGATGTAAGCAGAGGTTCTTTGAAGTCTGTCCTCAGCACTCTGCACTCATCATCCCATTTAATCTTCCCAACAACCCTATGAAAGTGTTGTTGCTACCTCCATCTTTCAGTTAAGAAAACTGGGTCAGGTTAAAAGACTTCGCTCGAGGTCACACTGATAGCGATTGTCAGAGTCTCCAATTCTGAAGCAGGTATGTCAGCCTCAGGGCTAAAACCACCTTCCAGGTAACACAAGCTTGGTGCTGTGTTACCTTCCTTACTGGCTTTTATTACTACCATGCCCAATTGGGACTGCCCAATTCGCATGGCCTGGCTATGGGTTCTAACCTCGGGTTATCTACCTGATCTGCCTTTGGGACAGGAATCAGACTTCTCTGAGTAATCTTGACTTATCCAGTAGTTGAAGAAAGATTTTTTTTTTTTAATCAAGTTCTCTGCCTCTTTTTTTCTCTGTCTTTGCATTTTTTTTTTCAAACAACCTCATCCCTATGTGTTTTATCAAAGGTAGCTGTGGACTAGGCACTTGCAATACCTATCAAAATTGAGAGTTCCTCAAAGCCCCTCTGCCTGTCTGTTTACCCTTGGGGACAGGGTGGGAAGTGGGCACCTTCCAAGATGCTTGGCTTAATTTGGGGGGACGGGGAGTAGCATAGGAAGGGATCTGAGAAAATATCTCCTCGCTTTTCTTTTATTGGGGATGGGTGGAGTAGAGTATGGAGAAGACAACTGAACATTATTTATTGTAAAGAGACACAGAGAAAACATTTGATCCGACTGGACTCTGGCAATTCTGTCCATAACTGGACTGTTCCATAACCCAGTACTGTGCTGTTCCCAACGCCATGGGCTTACTCAACTCCACTCTCCCCGCCAGTAATCATTTAATCCAAACACTTGTTGGCAGGGAGGTCCATTCAGGAAATCATCGTGGTCACTAAATTTACCTAACAAAACTGTATTGCCTGTAATGAAAACCAAATGACATCCTTCAGATTCAATGACCCAGATGTCCATCAATGACACAGCATCCTTGATTTTCACCTTGGTTTTCACAGTGATTTGTAAATCATGACATTGGCAGTTATCTGCTTTTTGCTTAATAGGGTAACCAAATCTTTTTATAATCAGTGTAAACTTGAAATTCAAAGCTACCCATATATAAGCATGGTACAGTGGTATGGCATCTTCTCTGCCACCAAGTTCCTGTCATGGAATCCTAATTTAAGGGGGAGTCAGGGGAGGGAGAAGTGAATTTAAAAAAATGTTAAATGGAAACATAGCCCAAAAAGTAAATGCCAGTTGGTACTCGGTATAGAAGAAACAAATGGTATATTCCTTAGTCCTTACCCAGGAGACTGTGCCCATTTGTTAGAGCAAAATCTGAGGCATTTTTGGAGAAAGTGGAAGCCTAGGGATATAATCCTCCAGGAGCCTTGGTTGGCCCTTCTGTTCCTGTTCCTATCATTTCTGGTAGGATGTAGACTAATCTGATCCACAGAAGTGGATCGTTAGTGTATGTTTAGCCTATAGCCTAGCAGAGCTCCAGGAGATTGCTCTGGGAGATCCTGATGTGCCCGTGTCTTCCCCTGTGATTGGAGCCGATCTCCAACATCACTCTCATGGACTTCATGGAATCTTCCCTCTTTCTCAAGATTTTCAGTTGACTTTTTAATCTATTTGCCTTGTACCTGCTTTGTATTATTCAGTATTTACAACATTAGACAGAGAGATAGTGACCAAATATATAGATCTAATAGCAAGAGTACTAATTGGCTAGGCATGTTCGAGTAGGGACTAATTTCGTAATTAGGGATGGAGGTGGTATGATGATTTTGATTCTCTAAACAACTGGGAGGATTTAGTTGATATCCAAATATGGAGGTCACTTCTGTCCTTGTGTATTTATTGATTGACTGGAAGTTAAACTCCCTTTGCTTCAGTGTCTATATCTGCAAAACAAGGATCATGACATTCAAATAAGCAAAGATATGGATTTGTCTAACATGACCCAGTGTAGGCTGGGTTAAAACTCATAAGTATACTAGTGTAATCTAAAACATTGCTGTCCTGTCTGAGAGAACTTTCTACAGTGATGGAAATGTCCATAATCACCAGCCAAGGGAGAGCAGAGCACTTGAAATGTAACTAGTGCACCCAAAGAACTAGATTTTTAATTTTATTGAGTTTTAATTCACATAAAATTGAATTTAAATCTGCAGGTAGCTGGTGGCTGCCATATTGGACAGCACAGCTCTGTGGGATCAAGTTTGTAATACTGGCTCCTAAAAATGGGGAAAGTTTGTCAAGACTCCCAACCAGCAGGGCCCAAGTAGTGTCCATACAGCTAAGAGCTCCTTCAAATAGCAAGAGTGGAACCAAGTTGCCCAAGTCATTCACTCTGGCTCCTCTGGATAACCGAGAAAAACCCTATTACTACCAAGGCAACCAACTCTTTTATAAAAGGTGGCAGCAGGGCTTTTCATTTTTGGCTGATTCTTCACCATGACCTAGTAATAAAAGGATGACTCTTTCGGACCAACTCATTGCTGGACTTCTGTGCCTGACTAAATCCAGCTCTACAGATAGGTAGCAAACAGCCCTGTGGTGGCCCGGAGCTATGGGGAATTTAGCTCAGGGTAAAGATATGTTACAAATTAAATGTTGCAGTCGGTATGTAAAGCTGCAATAAATAGAAACTGAGTTACATCAAGGATGGAATTAAACCTTAAGTTTAAACTCCACAGCACTGTAATTAAAACTTAGCCTGTAGCAAATCATTCACTTGAGATTAAAGTAGTGTGGGGAAGCAGAGGTTTGGGTTTACCTTGCTTTCTACAATTTATAAGTCTGAGCTACCAAAAGCTAACAGCCCTGCCCCCAAATCCAGCTCCCAATTAAAAACACAGTTTGAAAACCTTTAGGGGACCTGAGGGGCCCCTTTAACAGAAGTCTGCCCCTTCCCCCCTGCCTAAGTCTATGAACAAATTAAAAAATATTACCTGGTCCCCTGATGGTCTTCTGAGTTGACACAGTGTTTTCATTAATACATCATTAGGGTAATGACATTGTGCTGGCATTTTGCTTTCAAAACAGCCTGCACTTCAACGACTAGGAATACAGGCTTAGGGCCTGTGAACACTTTGTTCCTGGGAAATAGTCTTCAGGTCATAGAAAGGGAAAAAAAAAAAAAAAAAAAAACAAGGAAGACCAACTGTAATTAATGTTTTAATGTGTGTTCTCTTTATCCTAATCTGGGATGTTCAAGGCTTGCTTAGTGTTTGATTTTTGTTTGTTAGTTTGACAAAGTAAACACTGGGGTTAGCTTAACCATGGCCTTAACTCCTAGAGCCAGCAAGCATTTCCAATTCCCCGCAAAACAACCTCAAATAGGTTCTCTCAGGTTGGAAGTACGTCATTTTGTGTAAAAGCAGTCTGAGGATCCAAAGTTGAAACTGTGTATTTTTTATTTCTAGACTGTGAACTGTTACCTCATAGACAATAATGGGTTTATTCTGGTGTCTGAAGACTACACACAGGTGAGTGAGAAATTTCTACCAGCTCAGAGTAAGGAGCTCCCGATGTGCTCGAGTGAGGGGGCATGAAGGATGGTGCTAAAACTTTGAGACAATGATCTATATTTAAGAGGTAATAGCAGGAGATTATAAAACCTTATTTCTATCCCTCTAAAAATGTCACAGCCTACTTCTCAGCAGGCCCCAAAGAGTTTTTACCTCCCATGGGGGGGGGGGGCGGCGAGGTGGGGGCAGAGCCCACGGTCTGCTTTCTCACTCATAAAATATTCAGTTTATAGGAACTCTTTGCCTCTAGGGTAGAGGTGCCTTAAAGAGTTTGGGCAATTTTAAGGAAGTTTCCTTCTTTTGATATTTAGATATTTTCCCATATATGAATATATATATATATATATGGGAAATACATATATATGTATATATACACTCAGACATAGACACACACACACATATATATTCCAGCATAATTATTCTTTATGACTTCTTTCTGGTTTTTGCTTTTTCAAAATCAGTTATCTGAGTTCCGCGATTAACTTGGGCTCTCAACACTGAGGGACAAGGATCCAGAAATAGGCAAAGAATGTTCTTCGTTTGATAGAGCTGTGTGTAGTGGTGGGGCAGGAGGGAACGAGATGGGAAGAAACCAAGCCATGGGGCCAAGCACAGAAATCTTCACTGTGTCTGGAAATCAAAATAAGAGTTCAAACCAATAGCATTGTCCTAGAGAAAACAGGTTTCTCCTTTAAAACTTTGTGTATAGAAAACCTTGTCTGCAATTAGAAATTAAATTAGCATATTCAAAGAAGGTAAAATACAGGCGTGTTTAGTAGTGTGACATGATAAAGTAACGCTAGAGAAGGAGGCGCGTGGTCTCTGGTACTTGTTCTCTTCCTTCCCCTGGTTTGGGGAGGGGTGGGGTGTGGCAGGCCTATCACGTGACCTGCCTGAGCCTCTTGGCGGGCTCTGTAAAAGGATGATGGTTGAGGACCATTTTATAATGAAGCCCCATTTAAATCATTTGAAATTCTTTAGCAGTCAACCCTATTGATGCCAAATAAATAAGTTAATTGTCCTTAAGTCCCGAAGGAGTCTGAGCTTAATGCCTTATTAATTGATTAGCACTGGCTCCAGGTCACATGTGGAATTCTGCTTCAGTTTTCCTTCTTATTCATGAAAAGCTTGGGGGATTCTTAAATGCACCTGTGATGGGTGAAAAACGTACAGGGTCAGGAATCAAACTTGCCCTCACCCTGTCTCCTCAGACGCTTACCATCACTGGACATGAGACAGTTGGTAAAGATTAGATAGGAGTGAGCCCAAGAAGCAAGGCCAGTCTCTGAGAGAGCAGGAGAGCCCCGACGGCCATGGTAATGTGTCTGTTCGGCTGGGAGAAGAAACCCTCAGACATTCAAGAGTCAATGGAGTGGGAACCCAAATTAACCACCTGAGAGGAGGAAACCTGTCCTCTTGCCATGATGGTGGGGAGGACTGAGATAGGACCCAGGTCCCATGCCGGGGAGGAAGGGCATGGTGGATACCTTCCCGTGGTCAGTCCTCGACTAGCCAACAGTGTAAAGCGCTCGGACCCAGACCGGCGTGCATGCGGGCTCTGCTCTCGGCTGGATCTCTCCCCGGCGCAGACCCGCAGCATGGCCCAGGGAGCACGCCAGCCGGCTCTGCCCCAACTTGTTTGATGTTGTCTGGTTTCCTGCACTCCAATTAGGTTAATTCTTCTTCATCTAACAACCAGTTCCATTGACCCTGACATATTTACACACACAAAATACAAATGTCCTAGCTCCTAGCGGCAGCACACACCCACAGGGTTTGCGAAAGATTCCAGTTGCCCCCAGAATGTAACAGGCAATGCTCCACATTCAGTCAGTGAAATGTCATGTCCTTCTTCTTCCTCCTCTCTGTCTTGACTTTCTGGCAAAGTCTTTATATGCCTTTCTGCCTGAAAATTCCCAGGAGCGTGGTTGAGGTCACTCAGTGGTAATCTGAATCGAGATTTAGCTAATACAAAGCCTATGGAATTTATTAATTCAGGCTCTTAGAGTAATGCCCTTGAGCCACCCACACGTAAGCTGTAACTCCTTAGAGCACCCATAGCAGACATGGGGGCTCTCTCCTGGTCTATACCCGCTCAGTCCGGGGCGTTGGCAGAGGAAGGCCATTGCCCCAAGCTCTGTTCTGCTGCAGGGCATACACCCTCCCCCATGAGACCCTGAGGCTAGTGGTTCCAAGAGACTGGAGTGATCAAGGAGGATGTTAATCCTTCATCCCACCATTCAGAGTCTGCAAATCTCATCCCACCATTCAGAGTCTGTAAATCTCAGCCAGCACCAAGACCTAGTCTGAAGCCAGAACATCAGCCAGGTGGTGGGAAAGGGCTGCTCATCCCCAAATGCCCTGCAGACAGTTCCACAGTAAGGGTGAGCCATTAGAAGTCTGCCTGGCCGTGCTGCCTCTTCCAGGGACTGGACTCTGGACTGCCTTATTTGTCAACATAGTAATTGCCCAGGGACAAAATTGGGAGTGATCCTCAGAAAATGATTGTGAGAAAGGACCTATTCTCAACAGCAAGAAATTTATAGGGCCGATGAAGAGGACTGCTGTATTTCCCTAAACAGGTCATCCAGGAATTATAAACAATCCTTTTTATTACTGCTTAGGAAGCCCTTTCTCAGCCCGTTCCTGTCTGTGAAGCAGTGTTTTAATCACAGGGGACTGAGTGCAGATTAATGCTTACAACATCTGAGTGCGTGTGCATGTGTGTGCACGTGTGTATGTGTGACCTGTGCACGTCTGTGCGCTCCCGTGCACGGGGTGTTTCAATTCCAGCGCTCAGCATGTGTTATGCAATGCCAACCCCCTCTGCCCCTGCCATGTACCGTGGAACATTCCCATCTGCTTACTAGTGTGCTCTGTAATCCCATAACTTCTCCTGACTATTAAGACATTTTCCACTTTTTATGTAACTTGAAAACATGCCTTCTGCTTCTGTCAGCTCCGGAACATAGACTGTGTCCATTTCTGATTCTTCTCTGGTGTTTGAGCACATTGTTTATCTATACTTCCTCCTGGGTTCTTCTTTTCTTCCCCGCAGACTGGAGACTTTTTTGGTGAGGTCGAGGGAGCTGTGATGAACAAACTGTTAACAATGGGCTCCTTTAAAAGGTAAGGATTTTATGGTCCCCCACACCCCCTGAAAGAGTTTGCCTAAATAAAATAAAACAAACCAAGGTCAAATAAAGCAAGCCCAGACTTGACCCCGTGGCTGGTTTGTACTTGTGTTCATGCTCCAGAAGATCTTACTGAAATTCGATGCCTCTTGCGTGAGTGTTAAGAGTCACAGAAACTCAGCTCACAATGAGTTTCCTGTTCACCCAGCATAGGGTTTATTGGAGGCCAATATTGAAGTCAGAGCCTGCACTCGTACGCGATTATAGCAGTCTTGAACAAGTGACTGCAAAGATGTAGGAAACGTTTTCCCCTGGCTAAAAAGGAGGAGTGTATGTCTCACATTTTGGCAAGCTGGGGAAGCTTGCTAGAAATCTGGAAATCAGGGATGAAAAGTGACATTTAGAGACCTGCCAAAATAATTTTAGAAAATCAAGTGAAAGCTCTCAAAACCTGCTCCCAGATGGAGGGGAGTTTAAATCTGGTGCTAGAAGAAAACCCAGATGGTGCCAAATTCCACTGGAGGCCGGTACTATTCACCTGGGCCATGACAGCCGTCACTGACCCTAAGGGAAGCTTATGTCTGACCGCTTCTGCATAGCCCCACGTCTCTCCTGGGCAGGCCAGCCGTGCTCTTGGGGACACCAAATCCTATGGGGAAAGCTGTCTCCCCACGAGATCAGGAGGTCAATAATGTCCCCCAGGAGTCAACATGTCTCCCTTCCCTTGGCCTCCCAGGAAATGGCAGCCTTTGAAGTGGTGCTTCTGTGGGCATATTTGATGCTGTTAAGTACCTAATAGTAGGCGCTACAGGGATGGACCTGGGCTCGCCTGAGAGAACCACTGCTGCTGTGGTGGGAACGCCAGGCCCCTAGTTATTACTCCCTGCCGCTGAATGGCCAGGAAGTGTTAGCTCAGGAAATCGGACTTTTAAGCCAGTCAACAAGACCCACTGAGCGCTATGCTGAAAGTAGGGAATTCAAAAATGATGACCCAATTTTTGAGATTCCATAGTTTGTTTGTGCCAGAAGGAGGGGAAAAAAAAGAAATGATATAAAAAAAACTTGGCCTCACTCCAGCACTTCTGCAATCTCTGACACACTTGCCTGCCCACAACCCTCCTGCAGCAGTGTGTTCAATTCCCTTTCTAAAATTCAAGTGCCGTTTTTTCCTTGTTTTGCCAGGAGTCATTGGACATGTGCTTGAAAAGTCAGCTCGGAGCTGGGCTTGGGTTGCCATGGAGTTTTCCACGACTTCTCCAAGCTTCCCAGGGCAGCTTCTGGATTGTCTGCTGTCCGGGGCTTCCCTGGCTTTTCCTATCTTTATGTGGATGTGAGCCTTTGCATTGTGTTCGCTTGTTTTCGACTCGGTGGGGGGTGGGGGGCGTGAGACAAAAGATGAGAAGAATCACACACATGTTTCTCATTCGAAAGCATATTTTTCTACTTCTTGAACAAAATCTTACTTTTTTTCTTTTCTTTTCCCTCTTGGATAGTCCTTTCAAACAGCTTGGTGGGAGAAGGAAGAAAGTTGTAGTGGGATTTTAAAAATTCCCAGTCTTCTTGATGTGAGTGAAGTGTGGCTGGCATGAATCTAGAACTTTCTTTTACTCTGAGAGTAGCTAACATATTTGAGAAAAGGGAAGGACTGGGGACTTTACTCAAGTGTAATAGCATCTGTTGCCATCAGGGGGAATTGGCTGACAACGCTCCTGGGCCTCTTCCCAAGGGCCCTCACCGGGGCCTTGAGAGCAATGAGAGTTTACATTTTAGAGTCGGATGGATAGAGTCAGAGTCAAATCCAGACTCTGACATTTACTAGCTGCGTGCCTTAGAATGAGTCAAGTGACCACTCCAAGTTTGGGTTTCCTTACGTGGAAAATGAAGGCGATAATTATAATTGCTTCCATGGGCTGCCGTCAGAGTTAATGAGATAATAATGAGCAGAAAGATCATACTCAGTGCCTGGCATATATTAAGGGCTCAATAATTGCTAGCTGGTGCTGCGATGTGTATTGTGGATCTTTGCTCAGGCTTGGCTTTGCTGTCTGCTTGGCACCAGGTAGTGCTCCTTCTGCATTCCTGAACCTCACAGCAGGCTTCCCACGACTGACGTCTGGCCAGGGGGCCTCTGGTGTTGGGGACTGTGGTGCATCCTCAGTGCACTAAGGGTGACCGTCCTTTCATTCAGAGAAGACCTGTATTTCAGAAGCTCTGAAAGGATGCAGCCGAAAGTACCTGGCGGTGCTCTGGGACAGAAGTCCCCCCCAAGAACACAGGATGCCTGGAAGCTGAGTGGCTTTGGGGACGTGGTTGAGCTGAAGTAAAGCTCAGGACCGGTTCCCTGCACTGACCTCTCGTCTCTCCTCCCAATGTCTTGGACAATGTTGGGATGGCACAGGGTTTCTTGATTGATCTGCTTATATCCATTCTTTAAAAATGAGTTTCAGAGACAAGAATCCTACAAACCATCTTCTCCAGAAAGAGTTCCCAGAGAACACTATCTCCCTTTGTCTCCCTTTCTCCCTCTCCCGTGGTCCAGATTTGCTACCTCTCTATCTAAAGCAAGATGATGCTTGTTTACACGGCAGTGGACTCTTTCCTTGATTGTCTGGTCACTTGCCTGGTGACCTGATGGTCATTTTACTTAGCAAGGGAGGGAGGGAAAGAATATCCACTTCCGGGCCTAGGTGCCGTGAGGAAGAGAGGGAAGCCATAAACTTATGCAAATTACCAACGTGAGGGAGCTTTGAGAAAGTTCTGCAGCAGTGTGTGCAAACAACCTAAGAGACAAAATAGTCTCTCCTGGTCACTTTAGCTCAGTCTTTGACTTGACTCTGTTTACCCCACCTACACGTGACATTAGCATCCAGGGGCCAAATAACACACCAATAGCTTCAACGGTGTGAAAGCAATGATCACAATGGCAACCTTCCCTGAGCACCTACCCCGCACCAGACCTGGGCCGCACCTGACACATCCTACCCCTTGCAGTACTTTTCAACAACTCAGTGGGACAGGGATAAACAGGACCAGCTGCAAAATTTGCAGGTCCCAGTGCAAACTGAAAATCTGGGGTCTCTTGTTTAAAACGTTTTAAGAATTTCAAGGCAGTGACAGCAGAGCATTCCACCAAGCCTGGGGCCCTTCTAAGTACAAGATTCTGTGTAATTACACAGGCTGCATGCCCATGACCCTGGCCCTGGGTGTAAATATACCCATTTGATAGATGGCAATAATGAGGCTTGGAAAGGTTAAGAACCTGCCCTAAGTCTCTGTGTAAGAGCACTGCATTCAAACATCCTGTACTCTGAGCACAGAGAGAATGTCTAGCTTCTGCCCTTAACCTGGTTCTGTGTACAGAAGCGCTGTGTTGTGCATGGAGCTTCTTCCAGTTCTGTTTGAGAAGAGAAAGGTAGCTGAGGAAGATGTTGGCTCAGCAGTGTCTTATCTGGGCAAGCAGAACTTTCAGGATGGGAGGCCAGCCGCACGATTGCATCGCCCAGATTTCTTTCAGCTGAAGTTGATATCCCTTTAAACCAAGCTGCGTTCCCAGGCTTCCTGTAATTTCGCATGAGATACTGTGTGCCGGGTCAGCTTTTTGTGTTTCAAACAGAGAACTCCAAGTACTTCTTCATTCTTATCACGAGAGTAAGTGGACTCCCTGGGTAGTGACTCATTTAGGGTTTTTCAATTTAGCTATTTTTCTTTTTCACTCGTATTCACATCCAGTAAGAGCCTTGCTTTCTTATTTCTCAAAATCCACACTCCATGGGTTCTTTCTGCTGTCATTGGCAGTGACATCACCCCTCTTATGATTACTAAGAGAACATCTAGTTTCAAAATATTTTTCTTAGAGTTCCTGTAAGAATAATTTCTTAGAATTCATGTATCTCCCCCTGCCCTTGTCCCCAGTGATTCAAATTCAATGTCAAATATCCAGGAAAAGTGAAAATCTATGTATATATGTTTTATATATAAAGTGAAAAACGTGTGTGTGTGTGTGTGTAGCCAGCCATAGGAGAGTATCCACGGTTCCCGAGTGTGTGTGTGTGTGTGTGTGTGTGTGTGTGTGTGTAGCCAGTCATAGGAGAGTATCCACGGTTCCCGAGAGGGCCTCCTTGATGCACTGGGCTTAAGCTAAGAGGACTCGGGTTGAGCACCAGAATCGTACTGTGTGGCCTTGCCCAGACTCCCCGTCTCGCCCAGCCTCATTTTCTTCCTCACCCAAATATGGACCTCGAGATTTTGTGAGAATTAGCTAAAACAAAGTATATGAAATTGCTCTGCAAATTACAAAGCTATTGCAGGCAGGAGGTGAGATTAGCTCTTGGAGAAGGGCTCCAAATATCTATCTTTTTTTTTCTTTTCATTTGCTTCTTCTTTTAATTTTAATCACGAAGGCCCCCGCTCCCAAAGGGTAGTTACTTTGCAACAGTTACCTCTAGGGCACAACCTTGGGGGTGGGCCCATGGGCCTGGACTCAACCAGCATCCCTGGAGAGCTTTTAAAACATGCCTGTGCTGGGCGCCTGGGCGGCTCAGATGGTTAAGCATCTGCCTTCGGCTTAGGTCATGATCTCAGGGTCCTGGGATCGAGTCCTGCATCGGGCTCCCTGCTCCTTGGGAGCCTGCTTCTCCCTCTCTCACTCTGTCTCTCATGAATAAATAAATAAAATCTTAAAAACAAAAACAAAACACATGCCTGTGCTCAGGCTGCACCCCGAGACATTCATGTGCAATCCGGCTGGGGACGGAGCCCAGACATTTATGCTTGTTGAAAGCATCCACATGCTTCTCATGCACAGTCAGTGTCAAGAAACACTAAGTCAAGAGCACCAGGGTATCGGTCTAGATGCTGTCCACTTTGGAGTTGCCTGACATCGGGCAACTTTAACTCACTAAATTTCAGTTTTCTCAGCAGCAAAACAGAACTGAAAGAATTTTTCACATACCTGCTGGTGGGAGTTAAATGGAATAATGCATTCTTTTACCAAACATCCTGGTGGGTTCTGCCAAAAGGTCTTCCTTTGTTCTTTGTGTATCTGATTAAGCTTGAGGAAGCAAAGACCAATTGGCCACACCTGGCCTTTGGCTTGCAGAAAAACAGACTGCTTGCTAATAATCTGTTTTTGCTTTGGGAGCGACTGATAGTTCCTCTCTGTCTGGGCTGTGTGTTTTTGTTTTATTTGGTTTTGTTTGTTTTATGTGCTTGGTGCCACATGCCTGAGTTCTCACCCCTTCACGACCGTATTTTCCCTATGGGGCCTGCTGAATGTCTTCTGCACCTCTCCCCACACATTCATTAACATAGTTGACTTGTATAGAATTCCCTGCGGTGGCTCCTTCTGCCCTTGAAATTGCCTTTCTAGAAAGGTGACACATCAGGCAGAATTCAGGGCTTGGGCCGTTCCTTCTTCTGTCTCTACATGATGCAACTATACAGGCTCGATATAGGCGCCATGCCCGGTGACTAGGGCTCTCCCTGTCCTTGGCCATCACATTGCATTTCAGCCAATGCCCTGGCCTTGGAGTCTCGAGAGTGTTAAAGGAGATGTCTGTTATGTTTGGAAGGCTGCGCTCTCATGCTGACCGCCCCCCTGGTGTCTAATACTCAACTCTCATGTAACGAATGTAATGGCTTCTCGGCTTCCCGTTGACCCGACCGTTTCCGCAGAAGTATGCTTTGTCAGAGGTGGCACTGAAAGGAACAAGAAGACAGATTGGCTTGAACAAGTGGGTTTCTGAGCCAAACTTTCTGGAATGCAGAGACATGAAGATTCCAGTGCACCGCTCTTTAAAATCCCAAAGCTGCTGCTTGAGCATCCCCAATGACAACACTAAGAATGGCTGCCCTCCTCCTCTTCAGCGTAATAGTGGCATGCCTCATTTATCAAATACTAAGTAGAAGCTCACCATCATTCCAAGTAGTTTACGTGTATTACCTTCATGAATCCCCGTAACAACTCTGTGACATAACTACCACCATTGTATCCATTTGACAAAGGAGGACCTGGACATGGAGGCTCTGAGCATCTGAGTGTCTTGTCCAAGTTCACCCACAGTAGTGAGTGGGGGAGATGGAATTTGCACGGATGTCTCTCAGATCCTAGATTGCAGACCATATTTATCCAACCCCCACTCACCTTCTCCCCTAGTTGGAGTAGACTGAAGTATTTCTAACAGAGATATTTGTTCACATTTATGCTTATTTGGCTTCAGAAGATGGTCAAAGAAAGTTTCTCAATCAAACTTTGAGTTCAGTATATCAGTTAGTAGTTAGTTTTACTAGCAATAATAAGAAATTCCAGAATAACAAGGGGCTAAAGAACATAGGAGTCTTTTTCTCTTTTATGTGAAGGAAGTCTGAAAATACAAATTTGTTGTCATCATGGATGCATAACCACATCTTTTTTTCTCTACCTTCTTCTGTTGGTGTTTAAATTCAAGGTTACTTCACGGTCCAAGATAACTGCTTAGTTCCAGCCATCAGTGAATCTGCAGTCTAGGCTGGCAGAAGGAGGATTCAGAGAGGTCCAAAAGTCCAAGTAAAATTTCTTGATTGAAATTTATTTTAATAAGTAATTTTATTCATTTATTAAGATAAAATATGGTTTATTTATTCAAGTATTTAGTCCCATACAATACTTCTGCTTCATCACATGGCCTCACCTAGCTACAAATGAACCTGGGAAATGTGCATATAAAAAGTCAGCAGGGTTCAGATTGGCAGAAGAGGAAAATGGACTTTGGGAGACTATGAGATTCCAGAGATGAGGCTGTGTTCACAACTCCTAGTTCCCCCCACACCCCACCTGCCCATTGCAGTGCTGAACACAAATGGTCACAGCCACCAACTAACCCATCTGTCCATGATGCTGGACCCCAAGCAGCACAAGCAGGAACACTCACTAACATCTGTGGGGGTGACCGATAGCAATAATGGCACCAACAACACCAACATCCCTAGGTACTGACATGCCGAGCCTCAGTTACATGCCCTGCACCGTGCTGAGCCCAGCACAGGCATCGTCGTGGTGCAGGGCTGTGAAACGTAGACATGAACTTGGCAGAGCCCAAGGAAGCTGCCCCAGCATCCAGGTTTCTTGCCTCAAATGGGTTTTGCGTGAACTCATTCCCCAAGGAGGATTCTGCTGTTTCCTTCTATTTCTTACTCAAAGAGGCAAAAGAGATTTAATCTTTTCTATGTGGCATTAATCAAGATTCCATTTTCCCCTTCAGTTCAGCTAATTTTCATGAAAGCGGAAGGTGAACGGACAAACAGGCTACCAGCTAGGTGCCCTTAGCCCCATGCATGCATATCATCCTTTGCCTCGGGATGGAAGCAGCCGGTCCACTTAGAACTGCAATAAGCTTGGAGCTGTGCTTTCACCTTCTGAGCCTGTTTCTTTTCCTATAACATGTAACCATGCCCTGGACACAAGAGCTAATGCCTGCATGCTGGCACCAAGCAACTGATTCTTTCTTATTGTTACTACTTTTATTACCTGGGTGAGATGCTGACATGACCACTCTCTGAAACTTTGCTTTGTTTTATATTATCAGCACCTGCTGATGAAAAGCATTTGGTGCTTCATGTATAGGACAAGGGAAGCTTTTTCGCATGGCTCGCTCCTTAGGGTTCTACAGTGGACCCCGGTGACCCCAGGACCCTGTGTGCAGCCACATGGCGTTTCTTCTCTGCTAATGCTGGGTGCTCATTCACTAGGTTTGTGCCAGGGATTCCCAGGCAGGGGCTCAAAGGCGGCAGGGCCAGGGTCATGTAAATAGAGCACCTCTGCTGTGTTCCATGTGCTGGGCTGACCTTGAAGAGTGGAACAGTCTCTGTAAGAAGTTGCTCTGGGATGACATGGGCCACCAATGTGAAAAAGAGAGAAGGGACAGCACCTTTTGGATTTTCTGTTAACACTCAGATCAACAGATTGAGCTTTTCCACCCTCTTTTTTTTTGGTTTTTGTTTTTGGTTTTTTTTTTTGGTTTTCTGAGATGTAAGAATGAGTAAGCCTTCCCATGTGACAATGGCCTTGTTAAGAATTTTCTGTGTTCCTGAGCGGCGGAGCAAGATGGTGGAGGAGTAGGAGCCTTGGATGTCGTCTGGTCCCAGGAACTCAGCTGAATAGGGATCAAACCATTCTGAACACCTACGAACTCAACAGGAGATCGAAGATAAGAATAGTAACAACACTCTGAACAGAAAAGCGACCACTTACTGGAAGGTAGGACGTGCGGAGAAGTGAATCCGAGGCGATATTCGGGAGGATAGACGGCGGGGGAGGGGCCTCCGTGGCCGCTTCTGGCAAGTGCTAGAGCCGCGGAGCACAAAATCGGAACGTTTAGAAGTCGGCTCCGCTGAGGGACGTCGCTCCAGTGGCTAAGCGGGGGGTGGAACCCTCGCGGGACAGTGTGGTCTCAGGACCCTCGGGGTCACAGAAAGACCGGGGGTGCCTGAGTGCGGCAGAGCTCCCAGGTGTCGGAGCGGGGAAGCCGGCTGCAGAGACGGAGCCGAGGCGCGGGCTCTCAGCTCGGGGTGGCCATAAACTGTAATCCGCGGCCCAGTCGGGCCACTGCTCCTCCAGCAGGGACCCAACAAGCGGCAGATCCGGGGAGACTCCCCTTCCTCCCCTGGGAGGAGCGACGTGGAAGCGCACCGCAGGGATCTGCTGGGTCTGGAGACGCCACACGGGGTCGGGTGCCAGAGATAGAAACACTCCGTCACAGGCTGGGTGAGCACGGAGTGCGGCCGGAGACCAGGGAGATGGGAGTGACTGCTTTTCTTTGGGGGCGCACTGAGGAGTGGGGCCCCGAGTTCTCAGCTCCTCCTGGGCGGAGATTGGGAGGCCGCCATTTTCACTCTCGTCCTCCAACGCCCTATAGAAAGCTTGCAGGGAACAAAAGCTCCCGAGAGCAAAACCCAGCAGATGACTTAGCCCGGACCCGGCAAGGGCGGGGCAATTCCGCCTCCGGCAAAGACATTTGGGAACCACGGTAACAGGCCCCTCCCCCAGAAGATCAGCATGAACAGCCAGCAAGACAAGACCAAGTTTACTGATCAAGGAGAACGGGAGAACTCCAGCGCTAGGGGAATACTGCACATAGAATTCATGGCTTTTTTTTACTATGATTCATTAGTTTTTCAAAGTTAATTTTTTTAACTGTGTTTTTTTTATTTTTATTTTTCCCTTTTTCAACCAACATCTTATCAATACCTTTTCTAAAAAAACATTTTTTATTTTTCATTTTTAGAATCATATTTTATCCCTTCATAGTAGTTACCCTTATTTTTGGCATATATATATAAGTTGTTCTCTCTTTAAAATTTTAAGATACAGTTTCTTCTAACAGATCAAAATATACCCTAAATCACTACTGTATGGCTTGGTTCTAGTCTCCTGCCTGATCACATTCTCTCCTTTTTTTTTTTTAAATATTCTTTTTCTTTTTTCAAAAAACTTATCTTATCAATTCCTTTTATAAAATCTTTTATAATTTTTATCTTTACAGTCATCTTCCATCCCTCCATTGTATCAACCCTTATTTTGTACGTATATGTCTTTCTTCCCTTAAAATTTTAGGAGGCACTTTTTCCTAACAGACCAAAACATGCCCAAAATCTAGTGTGTGGCACTGATCTATGCACTAGGCTGATCATATTTGATCATATTCTGTTTTTTTTTAATTGTTCTGTATTTGTTTTTATCTTTTTCTTTTTGTGTTTTTTTTTCTCTTTCTTTTTTCTTTCTTTCCCTTTCTTTTCTCCTGGTTTCAGATCTTTTCTGATTTGTATAGAGTATATTTGCTGGGGACATTGTTAACCTGTTAGCATTTTGTTCTCTTATTCATCTATTCTCCTCTGGACAAATGACAAGACGAAAAAATCACCTCAGCAAAAAGAACAAGAGGTACTACCGTCAGCCAGGGACCTACTCAATACGGACATTAGTATGATGTCGGACCTAGAGTTCAGAATCATGACTTTAAAGATACTAGCTGGGCTTGAAAGAAGCGTGGAAGTTATAGAGAAACCCTTTCTGGAGAAATAAAAGAACTAAAATCTAACCAAGTTGAAATCAAAAAGGCTATTGATGAGGTACAATCAAAAATGGGGGCACTAACTGCTAGGATAAATGAGGCAGAAGGGAGAATCAGCAATATAGAAGACCAAATGATGGAAAATAAAGAGGCTGAGAAAAAGAGAGAGAAACAACTACAGGATCACAAGGGCAGAATTCAAGAGATAAGTGATATGATAAGACGAAACAACATTAGAATAATTGGGATCCCAGAAGAAGAAGAAAGAGAGAGAGGGGCAGAAGGTGTATTGGAGCATTAATAGCAGAGAACTTCCCTAATGTGAGGAAGGAAACAGGCATCAAAATCCAGGAGGCACAGAGAACCCCTCTCAAAATCAATAAAAAGAGATCAACACCCCGACATCTAATAGTAAAACTTACGAGTCTCAGAGACAAAGAGAAAATCCTGAAAGCAGCTCGAGAGAAGAGATATGTAACCTACAATGGTAGAAATATTAGATTGGCAACAGACCTATACACAGAGACATGGCAGGCCAGAAAGGACTGGCAAGATATCTTCAGAGCACTAAACGAGAAAAATATGCAGACAAGAATACTATATCCAGCTAGGCTCTCAATGAAAATAGAAGGAGAGATAAAAAGCTTCTAGGACAAACAAAAACTAACGGAATTTGCAAACACAAAACCAGCCCTCCAAGAAATATTGAAAGGGGTCCTCTAAGCAAAGAGAGAGCCTAAAAGCAGCATAGATCAGAAAGGAACACAGACAATATACAGTAACAGTCACCTACAGGCAATACAATGGCACTAAATTCATACCTTTCAATAGTTACCCTGAATGTAAATGGGCTCAATGCCCCAATCAAAAGACACAGGCTATCAGATTGGATTAAAAAACAAGACCCATCGATATGCTGTCTGCAAGAGACTCATTTTAGACCCAAAGACACCCCCAGATTGAAAGTGAGGGGGTGGAAAACCATTTACCATGCTAATGGACACCAAAAGAAAGCTGGGGTGGCAATCCTTATATCAGACAACTTAGATTTTAAAACAAAGACTGTAATAAGAGATGAAGAAGGACACTATATCCTACTTAAAGGGTCTATCCAACAAGAAGATCTAACAATTGTAAATATCTATGCCCCTAACATGGGAGCAGCCAATTTTATAAGGCAATTAATAACCAAAGTGAAGAAACACATTGACAACAATACAATAATACCTGGGGACGTTAACACCCCCCTGACTGAAATGGACAGATCATCTAAGCGAAAGATCAACAAGGAAATAAAGACTTTAGATGACACACTGGACCAAATGGACTTCACAGACATATTCAGAACATTCCCTCCCAAAGCAATGGAATACACATTCTTCTCTAGTGCCCATGGAACATTCTCCAGAATTGATCACATCCTAGGTCACAAATCAGGTCTCAACTGGTACCAAAAGGTTGGGATTGTTCCGTGCATATTTTCAGACTACAGTGCTTTGAAACGGGAACTCAATCACAAGAGGAAAGTCGGAAAGAACTCAAATACATGGAGGCTAAAGAGTATCCTACTAAAGAATGAATGGGTCAACCAGGAAATTAAAGAAGAATTAAAAAAAATTCATGGAAACCAATGAAAATGAAAACACAACTGTTCAAAATCTTTGGGATACAGCAAAGGCAGTCCTGAGAGGAAAGTATATAGCAATACAAGCCTTTCTCAAGAAACAAAAAAGGTCTCAAATACACAACCTAACCCTACACTTAAAGGAGCGGGAGAAAGAACAGCAAATAAAGCCTAAACCCAGCAGGAGAAGCGAAATAATAAAGATCAGAGCAGAAATCAATGAACGAGAAACCAAAAGAACAGTAGAACAGATCAACGAAACTAGGAGCTGGTTCTTTGAAAGAATTAACAAGATTGATAAACCCCTGGCCAGACTGATCAAAAAGAAAAGAGAAAGGACCCAAATCAACAAAATCATGAATGAAAGAGGAGAGATCACAACCAACACCAAAGAAATACAAACAATTATAAGAACATATTATGAGCAACTCTATGCCAGCAAATTAGATAACCTGGAAGAAATGGGTGCATTCCTAGAGATGTATCAACTACCAAAATTGAACCAGGAAGAAATAGAAAACCTGAACAGACCTATAACCACTAAGGAAATTGAAGCAGTCATCAAAAATCTCCCAACAAACAAAAGCCCAGGGCCAGATGGCTTCCCAGGGGAATTCTGTCAGACATTTCAAGAAGAATTAATACCTATTCTCCTGAAACTGTTCCAAAAAATAGAAATGGAAGGAAAACTTCCAAACTCATTTTATGAGGCCAGCATTACCTTGATCCCAAAACCAGACAAAGACCCCATCAAAAAGGAGAATTACAGACCAATATCCTTGATGAACATGGATGCAAAAATTCTCACCAAAATACTAGCCAATAGGATCCAACAGTACATTAAAAGGATTATTCACCACGACCAAGTGGGATTTACCCTGGGCTGCAAGGTTGGTTCAACATCTGCAAATCAATCAACATGATACAATACATTAACAAAAGAAAGAACAAGAATCATATGATCCTCTCAATAGATGCAGAAAAAGCATGTGACGAAGTACAGCATCCTTTCTTGATCAAAACTCTTCAGAGTATAGGGAGAGAGGGTACATACCTCAATATCATAAAAGCCATCTATGAAAAACCTACAGCGAATATGATTCTCAAAGTCAGGAATGCGGCAGGGATGTCCACTATCACCACTGCTATTCAACATAGAAGTCCTAGCCACAGCAATCAGACAACAAAAAGAAATCAAAGGCATCCAAATCGGCAAAGAGGAAGTCAAACTCTCACTCTTTGCAGATGATATGATACTGTATGTGGAAAACCCAAAAGACTCCACCCCAAAACTGCTAGAACTCATACAGGAATTCAGTAAAGTAGCAGGATATAAAATCAATGCACAGAAATCAGTGGCATTCCTATACGCCAACAACAAGACAGAAGAGAGACAAATCAAGGAGTCGATCCCATTTACAATTGCACCCAAAACCATAAGAAACCTAGGAATAAATCTAACCAAAGAGGCAAAGGATCTGTACTCAGAAAACTATAAAATACTCATGGAAGAAATTGAGGAAGACACAAAGAAATGGAAAAACATTCCATGCTCATGGATTGGAAGAACAAACATTGTGAAGATGTCAATGCTACCTAGAGCAATCTACACATTCAATGCAATCCCCATCAAAATACCATCCACTTTTTTCAAAGACATGGAACAAATAATCTTAAAATTTGTATGGAACCAGAAGAGACCCCGAATAGCCAAAGGAATGTTGAAAAAGAAAAGCAAAGCTGGCGGCATCACAATTCTGGACTTCCAGCTCTATTACAAAGCTGTCATCAAGACAGCATGGTACTGGCACAAAAACAGACACATAGATCAATGGAACAGAATAGAGAGCCCAGAAATGGACCCTCAATTCTATGGTCAACTAATCTTCGACAAAGCAGAAAAGAATGTCCAATGGAAAAAGACAGTCTCTTCAACAAACGGTGTTTGGAAAATTGGACAGCCACATGCAGAAGAATGAAACTGGACCATTTTCTTACACCACACACAAAAACAGACTCCAAATGGTTGAAAGACCTAAACGTGAGATAGGAGTCCATCAAAATCCTAAAGGAGAACCCAGGTAGCAACCTCTTCGATCC